>NC_056727.1:1017890367-1017927867 GCF_019279795.1 Protopterus annectens
GTCATGTTGAGGTTTATTTACCTAGAGCGTGTAGCTCGAGTAGATTTGGTTTTGCTAAGATGGAGCGTGTTCAACAATTCTTGAAGTACTTGAAAAGCCAGTACAGTCATAGCAAATGTGTGCATGTGCCAGGTGTGACCCCCCCATCCTATGTAGATATGTAGAAACAGTAAGGTGTGCCCTTCCAATCCTGTGTAGAAATGTAGAAATAGTCAGGTGTGCCCCCCAATCCTGTGTAGAAATGTAGTAACAGTCAGGTGTGCTCCCCACAAATCCTCTGTAGAAATGTAGTAACAGTCAGGTGTGCCCCCCCCACTCCCATGTAGACATGTAGAAACAGTCAGGTACCCCCCCAATCCTGTGTAGAAATGTAGTAACAGTTAGGTGTGCCCCCCAATCCTGTGTAGAGATGTAAAAACAGTCAGGTGTGGCCCCCACAACCCTATGTAGATATGTAGTAACAGTCAGGTGTGCCCCCCACTCCCATGTAGACATGTAAAACAGTCAAGTGTCCCCCCCTATTCTGTGTAGAAATGTAGTAACAGTCAGGTGTGCCCCCCAGGCCTATGCAAACATGTGGAAACAGACAGGTCTTCCCCTTCCCCCAATCCAGTGTAGAAATGTAGTGACACTCAGGTCTGCCCCCCCAATCATGTGTAGACATGTAGTAACATGTATGAGTAGGTATAATACAAGAGGAGCACAGATGGCCAGAGGTGGCTAAGGTAGCAGGATAGGTTGTAGCATTTGCACAATATGCATGTCTGAGTGTGTAAGGATGGTGTGTGTTTCATAATGTCTGAGAGTGGTCAGTATGTATGCATGTTGAGGTAAGAACTGGTGGCCATTGTGCACTACTGCTAACAGGGACAAGCCCACATGAGTGCAGTGCCAAAGACAATCCCCACCAGTATAACACATGCAAGCAGTAAGTCATTGTAAATGTATGATGGTAATATGTGTCACCATCGGAAAGACTAACATGGCATGGCTATTGGGCTAGATATACAAGCAGTACACAGGGGAATGTACCCCAGACATACAGTCTATACTGTGTCACAATGGAATGGTGACACCCTTTGATATGTACATATAGGTATGCATCACAGTAACAGGACCTGTAGTAGGGGATACCGGTGATGTCTGCCTGAACTCCTGCAGATCACAAAGGAGGTAGGACTAATGTACTGGGAATCAGCTGATGTACCCGCACATACCAGCATAACTGTAATGCCCCATGCATATCTGTGTGTCAGATGCAAGTAGTGTCCATAGCACACATGCACCCAGCCACGCAAACACCACCCACAGGCACCTCTCTGGCAAGATCCCTGCTGTGGGGAATGGGTACAGTATGGCCCAACTTGTATATGGCAATAGCAGAAGACTGCAGCATGCAGTGCAGGATTTCCATGCAGGTGTGTCCCTAGCCATAGATAACACCCTGCGAGTATCCACATCACCTGATCAAGACTAATAGAAGGTATTGGCATGAACAACTATCACATCTACCCTGTCACCACAGGGGAATATACTGTATGGTGGTCTGGAACTGTAGGACTGACAGAATACAATGGCCTGCCACATCTGGCCTGCATCAACACCTAATGCCGCACAGGTGCCTGCCAAAGGCCCGTGTCTCACACGTACTGCCAGTGCATGTTATGTCATGCACACCCAAATTACAACATAACACACTCCATTTAAGCCATATGCAAGGCCATGTGGACAAACCACAGTAACATGTCCACCATATCTCACCGCATGAACTGTGGACCAACAGTAACACACACCTGTGATGTGGTGATACCCTTATGGAAAGCATCACAGAATGTATGCATAATGTACAGAAGAGGTTAGAATAACAGTGGGGGGGTGTGGGAGCATGGGCAGCATGGAATATGTAGGGTCTGACACCAAGCTGTGTGCACACTATCCCTGGCTGAAAACACATAAATGGGTGGCTACACACCTGCCCGTACACCACAATAGAGTAAATGCCCTGAGCCATAGCCCCTGCCTCTGGCTAACATGTGCAAATCTGTACAGCTGTGAGGCATTGCCACAGGAAGATAAGGCCATACTGCCATGTTGATGGGCAAACAAGTATGGCATCCTCTGCCAGCACTCTACCAAGGTGTTAAACAGGATACACAAATGCAGCATCAAGTGGCTCTGCAGCTTCCCCTCCAGAATGGCATAACTTACCATGAATATGTAGGTGTCTGCCCACAATACTGGACACAGCTGCAGTCACCCTTGTCCCACAAATTATCACTGTGAGCAAGAATGTCCACCTGACAGTACATGAGGACAGAAAACATCACTGTGTATAACAGTACACATGTATGAATATCTCTAACAGCAGTAACATGCAGCTGAAGCAGCACAGACACAATCACCTACAGTACACACTATCCCTGCACAGTTTGTCCCCATATTGCCAAATGATTGATGGATACCCTGCAGAAACAGTATGCTACCTGTAGGTGTACAACACAAATGTCTGCACTGCAGTACAAACTACCTGGAATCGATCCACACGTTCACTACAGAAGGGCATACTGGGCATGCTCACACACAGAGAAATGAGGGCAATATCAGCCAACAACATACTGAAAGGTCATACTGGGCATGCTCACACACTTAAACAAATGAAGGCCATGTCTGCAAATAACAGTGGACCAAACATATCTGGCATCTGCAGCTGTTATTGCAGACACTCCTCAGTATGCAGCACTCATGCTTTGCACACACACTGGATAGGAATATAGGCATATATCCAAGGACAACACATTATAATAAGCCAAAGTAGACGTACACAGATTTGTGGAATAGAGTGACTGTCACAAGGGGCCACACATTATGAGGCCTGTAACACCCAGTACACAGCCAAATGGCTACAACCACATGAGGTTTGGATGTCATTCACTTTTGACCTTAGTCACTGGTAGCTGTTAGCATAATGGACTATGTGGTGCAAGTGCTAGCTGTGCAACATGACTGTACAAGGAAGTAGTCATCTAGCAGCTGTATACATGTACCTGTGGAATATAACCCTGTGTGTGCCCGCATATGGTGTGTCAACCTCCAGATGAATGGGTTATGGCCCATGCGCATACACTGCCCTCCTCATAGCTGTTCTATGACAAGCCTGCGGAGGTCATCCACTTTGAAATACATCCTTGTGAAAGGTGAAAGCCAGTAATCTCCATGACGCTTCCTATAACTGTGTACTGCTGTAGTGTGATAAACTAGTTAGGTAGGAGTTCTAATCCCAGACATGGCAACTTTGTGTGTGTCTCTCACCGTCTGTGGAGAGAGCAATGCTTTTTAGGCTAGTCACACTCACTACAAATCAAATGCCCTACTTTGTCAAGGCTGCTGATGTCATACACTGTGAAATACACCTTTTGGAAAGCTGCTGTCCAGTAATCTCCTTGGCGCGTCCTATACCTGCGTACTGCTGTAGTGTAATAAACTAGTTAGGTAGGAGTTCTAATCCCAGACATGGCAACTGTGTGTGTGTGTGTGTGTGTGTGTGTGTGTGTGTGTGTGTGTGTGTGTGTGTGTGTGTGTGTGTGTGTGTGTGTGTGTGTGTCTCACTGTCTGTGGAGACAGCAATGCTTTTTAGGCTAGTCACACTCACTACAAATCAAATGTCATACTTTGTCAAGGCTGCTGATGTCATACACTGTGAAATACACCCTTTGGAAAGCTGTAGCCCAGTGATCTACATACACCTGCATACTGCTGTAGTGTAATAAAGTAGTTAGGAAGGAGTTCTAATCCCAAACATGGCAAGTCTGTGTGTGTGTGTGTGTGTGTGTGTGTGTGTGTGTGTGTGTGTGTGTGTGTGTGTGTGTGTGTGTGTGTGTGTGTGTGTGTGTGTGTGTGTGTGTGTGTGTGTGTGTGTGTGAGACTAGTCACACTCACTACAACCCAATTGCCCTACTGTGTCAAGGCTGCTGATATCATACACTGTGAAATACACCTTTCAGAAAAGTGTAGCCCCAGTAATCTCTGTAGCTTGTCCTATAACTGCATACTGCTGTAGTGTGATAAACTAGTTAGGTATGAGTTCTAATCTCAAACATGGCAACTCTGCATGTGTGTCTCTGTCTGTGTAGGGAGCAATGCATTTTAGCCTAGCCACACTCACTACAATTCAAATGCCCTACTTTGGCAATCCTGCTGATGTCATTCATTGTGAAATACACCTTTGGGGAAGGAGTACTCCAGTAAGCCCTGTGGTGTGTCCTATAGCAGATTCATGCTGTAGTGTGATATAGAACTCTGTTAGGGGTTCTATACCCACACATATTGGTTGTGGATGTTTTGTGTGTGTTTCAATGTCTGTGTAGGGAGCAATGCATTTTAGCCTAGCCACACTCACTATAATTCAAATGCAGTACTTTGGCAATCTTGCTGATGTCATTCATTGTGAAGTACACCTTTGGGGAAGGAGTACTCCAGTAATCCCCGTGGTGCGTCCTATAGCAGCTTCATGCTGTAGTGTGATATAGAACTCTGTTAGGGGTTCTATACCCACACATGTCAGTTGCGGATGTTTTGTGTGTGTTTCAGTGTCTGTGTAGGGAGCAATGCATTTTAGCCTAGCCACATTCACTACAATTCAAATGCCCTACTTTGGCAATCCTGTTGATGTCATCCAATGTGAAATACATCTTTGGGGAAGGATTATTCCAGTAATCTTCATGGCATGTCCTATAACTGCATAGTGTTGTAGGGTAATAAACTAGTTAGGTAGGAGTTCTAATCACAGACATGACAGGTGTGTGTGTGTGTGTGTGTGTGTGTGTGTGTGTGTGTGTGTGTGTGTGTGTGTGTGTGTGTTGTGTGATGCGTATGATCACATTCATGTTCACTACAACCTCCATTGGCATACTGAAGCATGCTGTCCAATGTCAGACACCTCCACATACCCTTTGCAATGTAACCTCTGTATGACCCTTGTGGTGCATGTGATACATGCACACTAATATGTTGTGGCAATCTCACTAGTGATGAGTTGTATTCCTGGCCCTGCCATGTGTGTCAATATGTGTGCTTCCCTGTGAGAGTGTGACTGTGCTGATACTTGCACCTGTTCATGCGGACAGGCATGTGTACTACACCTACCATATAGCTACCTTATCCCTTTTGCAGATGCCACTCACCATCACATATATGTTTTGAGGGGTCCTCAACATGTAACCTATGTGGTGCATCCGATAACTGCATAGAAATGTGATAGTACTACATAGTCATCAGGGTTTGATACCCTGTGCCTGTAGGTGTGTGACACAAACATGCTTAAGTTTTACTCTCCCACCCCTCCCTGACTTTACTTTTCCTCTGTCTGCTTCTCTCACTCCCTCTCTGGTGGATGTGGAGACCTACACCTGCTTTGCTTAAGCTGCAGCATGTGTATTGTAAGTGATGCTCATGATCATCTGATGGCCTCTGCATGAATTGCAGCCCTCCTATAACTGATTGCATGTGAACAGCTGTGGTAACATTCCCATAGCCAATTGCATGGAAACACACCTCAATATCTAGGAACATCATGTTGGTGTAGGTCCTTTTCATTCACTGTGAGCAGGAACTAGATCTGTTGTTTGACAAACAGCGTAACAGATGGATTGGGGATTTACCTCTAATAACATACACTTGGAAACAGGTCAACACACAGGAGGGGGATGTGCCTGACTTGACTACAGACTGTAAGTGCTGCTATACTGTAATTGGAGGACTGCTGGTTTAACAGGGTGTGTGTGGATATGGCTGCCCTATATGTTTTAATACCTGTCATGTCAGTGCTATGTTTATGAGGAAACCCCCATCAGTAGGGTCATCTGCAGACTGGGCAGTGTGTGGTGCCTTTTGTTTCTTGTGTTACCCGTTTCCCTCATAGGACATATGTTGCAACAAACCCTGTTACAACAGTAAATGTATGAGGTTATCACAGCAACATGTCAATAATGGCCCTGTGTCTGTGCCTCCAGCCACAACTCTGCCAACCTTTGTGCATATGTCATGCAGTAAGAGGTGCATATATGCTGTACACCATATTTATTGATGTCATATCTGACAACAAGTCAGTGAGGTATCAGAATGCTACACGTTATGTATAGTAGGGGTTATATTTGATGACATAACCTGGACATTCTGTGGTTGTGTTTACAGTACTGAGGTCTGTGTACTTATGGTGATTGTCGACAGTGTGTGTATTGTTAATATGCACCTTGGCCTGTGTACAGACTGTGGTAGATGTCATTGTTCTTGGTCCTCTTCTATCTGATGTTACATGCTGCTCCACTGTATATTACCCTATCGGCTTACATGTTTGTAGGGCCAAACACACACAAGTCCCATACCACAGACAGGCATCAGACCACACTGTGTAGTGGCACAGTATATATAGGGTTAGTGTTTGAGTGGCACATATGACGATGGTGTTGAACAGATAGTCCATATACTGTAATAGTATGCTAGCTTACCATATGTGGCTGTATTCACATTGGTTGTGGTTATGCACTTTCACACAGGTGTCCGTTAATCTGTGCTGTGATATGCCTGTAGAGCCTACTATACATGCAGGTACATGTGTATTCCCCCATAGAAAATGTAGGCCAGTGTTGAGCCAGTCTGCCTGTAGCCTGCACAATGCTTTGTTACATGCCTAGCAGCTTAGTGTACTTACCCAGTGAGATGTCATGTCCAGATACTTGCCAGATGTACTGCAGCTGGGCCACCATAACAGTCATGTATGTCAGACAAAGCAGTGGGATGCTGTACAGATTTATGTCAATAACTAGTGGGTAGTATGTGGCCATGGCACCTCTGTACCAGTGGTTATTATGTGTCAGGACAGATGGGTGTGTGAATGCATAACCTATGGGGGAATATGTAGACCAGTAGTTATGTGTTATACCCATCTACATGGCTGTTAATTTCCACATTGTCAGGCTTGGTCCACATGTCTTGCACTAAGGAGTTTGGTGTATATTTCTTGACTGTCCAGAGTATGTCAGACTGTTCACATATGTTGGCCATATCTCAGCTGTAGTCCACAGGAGCATTACTGTGCTAGCAGTGGTACTGTACTATGATGTCCTTAGGATGTCTGTCAGTAGCCAGTGGTGCACATGTTAAAAGCAGGTGTGACCTCCCACACACACCATGTCTGTGAAGACAATCCCTATTACAGTAGCAATAGTCTACAAATATACCTGTCATACATACCTGACATCCCCTTGCACTACAAAGTTGGGACTATTGGGGCTGAAGTAGGGTTCCACTCCATGTTCAGGACATATGGTGAACATATATGTATATCTACTTATTCATATATCTATATAGATATATACACATATACATATCAACATACATAGATGTATATATATATATATATATATATATATATATATATATATATATATATATATATATATGCACACACACATATAAACACTCAGATATATACATATACAGAGCAATATATTTCTACACATATACAGATACATATGCACATATAGGTATGGATGTCTGCATATATATTGACATTAGTAGGTATATCAGAATAGATATGTATGCACATATAGTTGCACATATCTACATATATACCAACATAACTAGGCATAACTGTACACATACTATGTATATACATATATACATATATCTATATATACATATATGTACATATATATATTTACTTGTCTATGTGTCACTCAGTTGTACTAAATGGCCTCTGGGGATTACACCTATCATATACAGGCATTCCTACACATTCAGTTTATGGTGCATAGTGTGCGGAACAGTGCTTAATACTACAGTACTATTACATGATTGCTAATCTACATTACCATATGATAACAGAGTATACACATGCAGTCCAGCAGTTAGACCTTTATTGTCATGCTATTACACTTTTATTGGCATACAAATGGTATGAGACTCTTCCTGCCATAATCTCTAGTGTATGCAGTACTTGCCTTGAACTGTACAGGTTTTAGACAGGAAATTAATTTACTACTACTTTTAGTTTTAATTCCTATGACAGTAATTGCATGAGTATTACTGACCTGCCTTGTGTCGCAAACTCGCCAGGCAACTGACGTGGGTCTTCTGATTCATGGCCCGCTCCATTGCAGCTGTGGGGGATATAAGAGGAATATTTAGCCATACCTATCCATGATATACCTGAGTGGCAATTATTACACACATAGTGGGGTGATACACATGACTGGAACATCCCCTGCCACTCTAGCCTCTTGGAGCCACTCTTCCAAGACGTCCCCCTTATGTCACTTCAGGTCGGCATAGTGATGCCTGACCTGCTCACCAGTTTGGGGTATACCAGTGGCACTGGTGAGGTCGCGGGTGAGATATTCCCAGGCCTCCACCTTATATTGGGAGCCCTGGTCCTGGCCCTGTAGCAGTCTCTGATCATTAACTATGACAAGGTGTCCTGCCATGACCTTGGACTCCTGGATGCAATAGTGCTGCACCTGGGAGCGCACACCTTCTCCCCTTACTGCCATTGTGCTTGCAAGGTGAAGTTACAACCAATTATGAGATGTATTCCCACCTCTTGGGTTTAAGTAGGGATGATTTCCTGAACTTTTCCGTGATTGGCTGGTTTTGAAAAGGCTAACTAGGGGCAAACCTGCTTACCTAGGGTTGGCATTATTTAATGGGACATAACACTGGGCACATTGAGTTAGCTGGCCTACACATTGCTTACACCTCCTAAGCTGGCCTGTACAGTGCTTAGCATTGCTTACATTAGACTTTGCATTATAATTCCTTTTTCACATTGAGTTATTATTCATTACACCTTATATGTATGCCTGGTATCCATGATTCATATGTACGTACACTGTATGGGGTCCTTGCATTTTATTGAGGACTTCAACACTCTGTTACAATTACACCTAACTTCTGGCCTTACTGCTGTAGTCCGGTTCACGTATTTATGTTTTGTAGTGGGTAAAGGCACATATGTCTGTATACTGATTCCTTTCACAGGTTCAGTTTGGTTTTACTATGGTTAAGACTTGTTTGCTGATACTTTATTCTTCTGTATTTCTGCTATGGCTTGTTGGTTAACTACTGTGACTATGGTGTATAGGGTCCTGGGTTCGAGACCTGCATGACTGTTTATTTTGTTGATGGACAGAACAAGGGCCATTGACTACAGAGTAATTAAGGCAATTTTGAGCATTTGTAAGTATGTTTACGCAGGTTTGCACAATGGTAAGCACTGCTAACCTGCAGTTACATCTGCTTACAGAGAGTTAGCTTCAGAATTGCTTAATGAGTGTAGGCATTGCTTACCGCCACACAAATGGGGTTAAACTCGCTTACTACTGCTTAAATATGCTTATTACTGCTTATTGGTGCTTAAACCTGCTTACTAGTGCTTTATTTGTTATGACACTGAATCCTCACATGTGCATTTACTGCAGTACTCCAGTTCATATAAATATGTTATTTAGTGGGTTTTGCAATATAAATATTAATCATATTGTGCTTTGCCATGGAAAATGGAATGTGCTGCAGTGGGACTTGAACCGAGAATGCCTGCTCATAAGGTGAATGCTCTGCCCACTACACTATTGCTATGCTGCTTCATTTGCATATATCTTCTTTGTTATCCTCTTCAGCCATTTAAGCTGCATTAACCATAAGTAAGCGATGGGTACACCCGCACACCTGTAGTTAGCTTTAATCAGATTTTTATAAAAGAAATAAAGGGTTTGTTCATTTAATTTATGTATACTGTTGCTGTTGTACACAAGGGGGACTGTTGGTGGGGATATGCGGACACCTATGAGTTGTCTTTTTCATTTCTGACCCCTTTCTGCTGTTCGTCATTGTGGGGGCATGTATATTCTAAGAGTTCTGCTCTCAGACATGTCCCATGCACTCTTACATGCTCAGTGTAAGACTAGGAGCTCAGGCACCACACCTCATTACTATGCATGGCGTGCTGCCATCCTGCTTCTAAATGGCTGCCTCTGTGCAGGACTATGCTAGTCCTGCATGGAGGAATAGTAAATTCGGGGGATAGTCTCTGATGTAAGCAATGTGCTGCCTGTTTGTGCGCTGCTTAGCAATACACAAACAATCCAAAAATTCCACTGCCCATGCCCATATACTTAGTTAAGCAGAGAACAAACCCATTGCTCCTTGTGCAATTTTGTTTAAAAATTTCTCTCTCTCTTTCTCTCTCTTTATATATATATATAATATTATTACATGTGTGTGTGTGTGTGTGTGTGTGTATATGCCTGTATTGCCCAACATACCCAGATCATGGAGAGTAAAGCCATACTATGACACTTATAATGTTGGATGAAGGACCAAAAGCAAGGGCTCAACGTTACATACTGCAGTTATACATATGTGGAAGTCTAGAGAATAACATGTGTTACAATTGGAGGACTATTGGGATATCAGAAGTTCAGAGTTCTGACAGTCTTCTCTCACATCGTGTGTAAATGATACCACTTTTGACAGCAAACCACAATTTTGTATGAAACACACATAAGTGTGAATAAAACCTATGTAGTTGCTGCAGACATCTGGACAGTGGTGAGTCATACCATGTTTCCCTGTTACAGCATGCAGAAACCTTCAGAATGTATGGCACTGTATATGATTGCATAGATACATATATTGTGAAGCCATATGTTTGTAGCTACAGCAGCAACAACACTCACATTCACTACAGCCCCCTGTGTCTACTGGATTTCACCACACATACATCAACAACTGAACAAGTTCTGTATTGTATTATGTTGTGTGCACAGTTATTGAAAGGGCTAATTTAGCTTTGTCACAGGCTTGCCCATCAAAATACAGACATTTATGCATAATATGGATGCTGTTGTCACATAGCTAGACTACAAAACTGTTTTTTGACTGTTAGGCTAGTAGCTGCAAATGACAGGAGGAAGCAATGTGACTCTGGAAGGCCTCCCAAGCTGTTCAACACAGGGCTTATTTATGTTCTATAGGATTACTTCACCTGCAGTCATTCACAAAGTAGATTTGAGCTATGGTGCATAAGCTACGTACTATGATCTGTAGTGTGTGAGCCTAGATATGTAGGGGTTCTAATCTCACTCAAGCCACTTGCTGTTTTCAGGTGTGTATGTGCAACTTCCTAAAAACAAATATGAATCCCACACTGACTTATAAACAGACAGGGTTTTGCACCGTTTTGGGCCTAGCAGATGAAGCAGGCCTCCAAACTCTTGTCTTCCTCCAGGCCTGCTGATGTCATCTACCATATGACTACCTAAAGCCATGTTAATGTCAAACGTAAGCCGTGGTGCATGCATGAAGTACTGTGATCTGTAGTGTTTAAGACTAGATAGGTAGGGGCTCTAATCTCTCTCCAGCCTATGTGGTGTGTGTGTGTGTGTGTGTGTGTGTGTGTGTGTGTGTGTGTGTGTGTGTGTGTGTGTGTGTGTGTGTGTGTGTGTGCACTATTCTGTAGACATAAATAGGTTATGGTACTATTCTCATTGCAGCTGAGGTTGTTTGTGTGGATGTTAGTCAGAGCATTTTACATCAGCCTATGGGATCATAGGCTCATTGGAATTTACTATGCTAATGGACCTAGGACCTTTAAAATCCTAGTCAAGTTGTTACCCTTATTTACACGATTGGCACCTATTGCCTTTGGCCAAGAGGGACACAGGTGGAACAACCATGGTGAAATTACAGTCACTTAGGCTCATTGGAATTTACTAGGCCAATGGCCCTAAGGACACTAAAATCTTAGCCAATTTGTTACTCTTATTTACATGATCAGAACATATTGACTCTGTCCAAGAGGGACACAGGTGTAACCATGGTGGTGAAATTATAGTCACCTATCCAATCGTACAGATTGCATCTAAAGAAGGCGAATGAGGTGCTATGTTTAACATGATGTGGGAGTCTGTTCCAAAGGTGTGTTAAACTTTGGTAGACAATTCTCTCCCTCCAGCAGGTTGTATTAATGTCACATACCAGATTAAGGTCTATACGGTGAGTAACCAGTGTACCATGTGACCTACGGATATGCAGCATTTCCAGTACACCAGGGTCAGAGATTGCCTTGTATGCAAGGCAGAGATCACCTCTGTTTAGTCTGTATGACACATACAAAAGTGACAGTGATATCAGATCATCCCCACAGGCAGATGCTGAAGATCTGAATTCCCCTTATGAGGAACCTATGTGGTCTCTCCAATTGCCGCAGATGCTTGGGAAGGTGCATACCAAAAGGGCCATTGCATTCAACTACTGGTTTGCTGAGGGAAGAGGTTATAAAGTCTACTTTTTCTGGAGATAATGCCTTACTTATTACAAGAGCATGATAGAATACCCTTCTTACCATTGTGGAGACATGGTGATCTACGGTACGTTAGCTGTCAACCTGTATGCCCAGGTCTCTCACCCATGAGTATGGATGTCAGGTGTTACTGACGTGGTACTTAGCAGGAACATCTCTGTTACCAAAAAGCAATGATAATATGTACATTTGCATTGCTTTTAAGGCCATGACTTTGGCATCAATCATTTGTTCAAGAAAGATCCTCGAGTAGGTTGTTGACATACTTTGGAGATTCTATGACTGCTCCCAGTTTGCAGGCATCAGCAAACCTTGTCAGCCAAAGACATATACTTTGTGCTTGTACTTTGGAGAATGGATTCCAAACAGTAGAGGCTCTATCACTAAACCTTGTGGAACACCACTGGTTACATCTCTGCTATTGGAGGTGGATTCCCCTGTTTTGACCATATGACTTGTATCACTGAGGCAGGGAATGACCCCTCTAATGATAAAAGAGTCGATGCCTAGTTGGGTGCATTTGCCAATGATGGCTGAGTGGGGGATAGCGTCAAATGCTTTAGCTAAGTCCAAGTAGGCTGTATGCACAGATTTCCTGTCATACAGGTCCTTGGTGACTGTCTCTAAGATGAAAAAGAGGTATGTCACAAGTCTTACACACCAACATGAACTATAATGTAGTCATATCAGTATCTGTTGTTGACAGACTTAAGTGCATATACGATATGCCCTATGCTGGCACCTCACAGACAGATGGCTGTGACCTTTCCCTTATCTAGCCTGGTGAGAAGGACATCAGTGTGACTCATGATGTAATCACCTATGCCTAATATGTTTGATTTTTTGTGGGTTTGCTCAGTGAGATGGTGGTGCATTAGCTATTATGTGTACTGTGTCTGCAGAGGTAGTATTATATGCAGCATGCTTGTGTTTCTGTTTGTGGGGTGTCTGGTGTTTAGGTATGTTTCTTGTATGGACCTCCATACAATAAACATACCTAAACACCAGAGGAAATAGGACGTGAGGTGGGCATGTTGGCAATCTGCTCATTACCATATGTACCAACCATATGTGTGAGAGAACATAGATTCAAGGTTTTTAATCTATATGCATCTCTCACGTGTTTGTGTGGAGTAAGAGTAGAGGTTTGAGGACACTTAAAACATCTGTGCAACAGTCACAGATAATGCCATTAGCAGCAAATTACTGCTTGTTTATAAGTCACAACAGGCCATGATTAGGCAGTGGCCTGACAGATGCATACATGTAGCATGTTATTACCTTTATGGTGTCATTCTAGGGTAAAACAGTACCTGACAACATGGGATAACATGGTAGATTGAGTACACTGCTTAGCAAGGCTTGTGGCACTTGCATGACCCATAATCCTGTTATTAGGCAGGGTCACAATAGCATGCTTACAAATGTGATAATGTACAACTCCAGCAAAGTAATGGTTATGCTGCTACACCCTTGAGGTTCACAGCCTCAAACACACTCTCTGTAGGCACTCTTTGCAGTGAAGATGTACATGTCAGTGCAGGCACAGAAAGCTTGTCCAACTTTCCTGTCATTACTTTAGCCTTGCAAGTCTACAATGTCTGTCAAACAACCAGACAACAAATGTATGTTGTGTGAAATGATTTGGGGACACAGTTTAGTGTTCTGGAAACATAAATGTACAATATGACATACCTAGGAGATGTGGGAGGAACAGAGATATTGCCCAAAGTGGTCACCCGTCTGCAGTAGGCCTTACATCCATGTCACACAGATCATCACCATTATGCTGTTGAAGGCCTTGCTGCATGAGTTGCTGTGAAACTATCACCTAACATGGATCACTGCTGCTCTGGAGCTTGATAGAGCAACCTTGGACATCTATGTCACCTTAGACTTAACCTTATATTGTGATGTAGCAGTTGTGCTCCTAATCACCATCAGGTCAGTACTCTAGTCAAATGCTACATGCCTCAGAACCCAAGGAGTAATACGTGCAAATGTCAAATGATTGGTCTACTTGCTAATTAAGGCATCATTTTGGAAAAGGCTACAACAAGCCTACAGAGCCTTGCATCATGTGTGACAAGTATGTGGATCAACAAACAGGCTGTGGCACACTTCTTATCTTGAGCTTGGTGCTAACATTTTTCTTCTGGAGACAGACAAAGAATAGGAGCTTTGCATCCCACCAGAGTGAAGCCATGTTGAGACAAGCAGTAGTAGTAGCCAGGCAGCAGCAATTCAGGTGACTCCCCTCTTTTCAGCATTCTTCTTAAGTTAATTGTTTTTTTTCAGTATGCACTGCTTGATTAGTGTGCAATTTCAGAATAACTGCCTAAATATGCCATCCTTAACTGTACAAGGTGTATGTATAACTTTCCCCTCCAGTGTTTGGCAGTGCTCTGTACAGACTCAGATACCTTGGTTGACATTTTTCTCAGAAACCATGATGGCATTAACTCCAGTTCTGAGTTGCACACACAACAACCAGCATGTTCTGGAACAGATACTTATGACACTGAGTAATATTCTCAATACAATTTTTTAATCAATAATAAATGATATGTTGCCATGGATATGGGGATTCCCACTGTGACCTTTAGCACCCTGGTGGATATGTGTATCCTGAGGCAATGTAGAAATTGCCCCATGTTTACCGACTACCACATCATTATCAAACAAACTGATATGGTATGTTAGAGATGTATATACACAAAGTGAATGGAGGCAAAGCTCTCACATAAAAGTACTCCTAATGTCAATAAGGTAGTCAGTGGTACACACACTGCACCCATCACACAAAATCCAAAGCAGACATGAGCTGAGGCACTGATATTTTACCTACATAAATCACAAACACCTCGTAGAGAAAGTCCAGATAACAAATACCTTCAACAGCCCCATATGCACTCTGTGAAAACAACACACATATCAACATATAGAGCAATATGTCATGGAGGGACAACCTGTAAGCCCATAAGTCAAGTCAGCACACAATCCAAAATTCTAGTCATCACAGATTTCATGCAAATGAGGAGCTGTTATTGAATACCGCATTGGCACAAATGTTTTCCAGGAGGGGCTGACACAGACATACAGCAGCAGTCAGAGCCATGGGCTAACACTAAATACTAAGAAATGCACAACACTACCCTTTGGAAAGTCATCCACCTCTGGTAACTATCATATTGCCAGCACACCTCAAGCAGTTGACCAAGTAGTCAGTGACTTATGGACACAGATAATGATCTACCCTTTGCCTGTCACGTGTGTGTAACGGGTCTATGACACAACATCAAAAAGGCCTTTCACTGAATGGCTTAATAATCGAAAATTGTGTTAATAGAAGTTGGGGGTAAATATATATACCAACTTCGAGATCACACTACAGTGAGGAAAGGGCAAATTTTCCAATCTTCCCTGTACTGTAATCTCACAAAAGTGACTACTATTAATGCAATTATCGATTATAAAGCCATTCGATGAAAGGCCTTTTTGATGTTGTGTCATAGACCCATGTGTAACATACCTCTCAACCTCTAAGAGCAAGAAATCTAGACAAAGCCATACATAATGGGGGTACAAAGGCCCAAAAATAGGGGTGATTTTTAAACATTGCTTTTACAAATTTAGAAAGTTGATAGAATAACAGGTTTTGCATTAACGTACATTTTCTGAAGATTATAAAGTCTGAAACTCAAATATTTGTCATTATTTTCTAACTTCAATCCTCAATGATTTGACAGAAAACTACAATTTAATGAGAAATAAACAAACCAAAAATATGAGGCAAAAATCTGGACATTCTGTGAAAATTTGTACAGATGACAGGTATGATGTGTAAAATTGTGGACATCATTCTATGTTGTGCAACCTATAAACAATAGTATGACATGTAAATCCAAAGAAGCCATTGTCCCTCTCTAATCGGCATGCATTAGACCTAACATTGGTGCAGTGCCACCTTTGGTATGTAACTAAACAGGCATATCCAACAACTGTAACATCCATAGAGGTTCCTCAGTAAACCACTACATGGCGTATGTAACATGTCCTATGCAGATCATGTCAAGGCCCTAAATGTAAATTCTGTCTCCTACATGCTTTGGCGAGAATGTGTAGGCCTGCTATACAGGGTGGTGTCAGACCCCACTGTGGACCTCTTGCAATCCAAGAAAACATGTAGCACCAGAATTACCTGCTCTACAGACCTATACCTTGACTATGGTCTATATTGGAGATGCTGGAGAGATATATATGTAACCTAGAGAATACACCTTATATGGAAGAGGCTCCACACTCTGTGAAGCGCAGTTCTGCCCTAATGCAAATCAAGTGCAAGTTACACAATTGGATGGGGAACAGGACAATTATACCTGCTTGTGGACCAATGTCTCTGATGGACACAGGGAAACTGTGGATGGTTCAATCCCCATGCCCCAGCTTGTAGATGTTTCAGCTCCCAAAACCCAGCTTACACTTATCAATGGTATCAGACCCTGCCAGTATTTAGGGATGCATAACTAGGCTTAAAGAAGCCCTTGTGGTCATTAACCTGTTAAACACATATGAACCTATGAACCCTGGAACCTGTAATGTGTTACCTTTCTGAAGATATTTGTCTTCTGTGCTAACATTCAAGTCTGTGCTTTGATGTTGATGGATTGAATGCAAATGTGTATCCATATGTGTGTCCTACACAATCCAGAAAATGAAACATTGTTTGACTATATAACCATTAACAACAGCATTCATTGTAATGCACACATATTATTATGGTGTAGTCATTTTAAATGACATTGTACAAATTCTGAAAATGACCATTACAAATAGCATGTCAAAAGCAACATTGGATGAAAAAAAATCATATTAATGTAGATAGTCACCCTGTGCATCAGACAAATAGCATTATTTCCCTGCATCCACATGAAAGATGAGAGGGATGTGGCACAGGTATCATCACTTGCACAGGGTGCTGTGTGAGGGTGCAGGAAGCCTAGGCTGATGCAATAGGTTGGCAAGCTTGTGTGTGAGTGAGGAAGGGAAGCAGGCAAGATGGACCATGGAAGTGTGGAGTGTGTGTCTGTAGGTTACCTGAATGTGACAGTGGTGTGTGAGTGTCTGCATGTACACAGACAAGCTTAGTGCTATCCCTACATGTCCATATGTTGGACAGCTGTGAGCCATGCATGGTAGAGCTGACAGTTCATTGTCTCTGCTCCGTACATGTGAATTGGCTTTGTCAGGAGTTGCACTGGCACCTCCATGCCCAAGGTCAGATGTTGTGCTATTACCTGAGGGTGACTGCTGTCTGCTGGGAATGTGTCTCCATGGGACCTCCCAAAACCATGAGCCCATAGCCTGCAACATCTTGGTGGGGATAGCACACTCCCCTCTGAAGCATTGGATGTATTGCCACTACAGGAGCATGATTCTGCATGGCCACATTGACTCTCAGCAGATGTAGTTCCTGACCTACGTTCACAAGGTTGATGCTCAACTGCAATCAGACATTCCATCACAGAACAGACAACATGCGTTCCAAGACAGATAGTATGTGATCTGTCAACATCTTTCCACTGCATTAGTGAACCAATCCAGGGTATCAGCAATACAGTGGAGGCAGTCATGGATGTCAGACTGTGCTGCATCCATAACCCTGAGCATTCATCAGGAGTTTCTTTCTAAATGTGCCTGTACCCCCCATGATGGCCCTAAACATATACTAAGTGATCTGTGAAGAGACACTTGCAGCAGGTGGTAGAGGGACAGTAGGCCTCCTACAAGCACCTATGTCAATCCGCCTGTGTGGAGCCTCACTAACTATTTGGCTATGGCCAATGTTGACAGTCACTGCACCACAGTATCCACACTTCCCTGTTCAATGTCCCCAACTTCTGATTATCCAATATCTGTGACCACAGGGGACTGGGTATGCGTAGGCATACTGGATGTATATGGTGATAATAAGGGCAGATGAGGGATGTCAATCTCTGTGTCAGATTCAGCCCCTGCAACCCACAGCTGTGCCTCACTTTGGCCATCATCATCATCAGAGTCTGAAGAGACATTGACGTCTGGTTGGGAAGGGGACACAGACCAATCTCTCTGGTCACCTGTAATAAAAAGGGAAAAGCATTATATTAATGCCTGCACTACTATGCTCTGCAGTACTACATTGCATATATGGTAAGCTGTATACACTGCTGTCACTATTACCGACTTGTATAACCACCAACCTCATATAGTAGAATGTGAAGACATTATTTTCTAACCTACATCTGTAAGTATTTGGAAATAAAAGTTAATTACACAAGAATCTCATGAGCAAAACATGAATGATGTACACCATTGACATTTTTCAAATTCAAAAGTGGACAGTTCTGTAAATCCGTAATGTCCTGACAATACTGTCAGATCAATCACTGTAGTCACACCTACAAGGCATATGTATGAGAATAACAAGTACAACTTAAAAAAAAGCAAAAAATAAAATAATAAAATACCACCAAGACCACTGATCCAAGAAGTAAGCAAATTTAATGAAACTCTTAGTGCCGCGGCTTGCACAGTCTTCCAAGAGTAAAAACACTACAGACCACTCTTTACTTAAATACAGCATATTGCACAAGATAATTAATCAATTAAGCATACAATTTAAATCACATACTTCCAGTTATATTGCTTGTTGAGTCCCTGAGGCTCCAAAGTACCATACTTTAAAATCAGCAGAGTTTCTTTTTTTAAAAAAAAGTTTGTTTTTTAAAGACACAGCCACCTATACCAACTTGCAGTTTTTCCAGGACACAACCCCTAAGGAAATCTGAATTGTGTGCTGTCATGAAATTGCTCCCAAGGGGACTCTAGTTTTTTTTTTTATTTTTTATGTCCCTAATATGTCCCTGTGACCAGATCTTAAAACTCCTATAAGTTTCCCCTATGTAGAACTTATTGCATCCACACCTCAGCACATACACTAGCCCCTCAGTATTACAACTGTATTTATACCTAGCTGTAAATTTAATACCATTAATATAGGGAAAATAACTCACTACATAATGACAGATGGAACAGCCATCACATGGAACAGTGCCTTTATTTGTGCTTAAATTCTGACTAACATTAACATCTGGTAAACAAAATTGGTTATGTGCCAGAATATCAGCCACATTCCTAGCTCTTTTATATACAATACTCACAAAGTCAGGTAATATAGAGTTCAAAATGTTATCTCTTAGGAGCATAGGCCACAAACTATGTGCCTTTTTAACTATTTCCTCAGTTATAACATTATAGGTTGTCACTAAGAAAACTTTCTTCTTGTCTCCATTATTTCCAACTGCGTTGGTAGATTTGTTTCCACATGTACCAACTTTATATTCCCCTCTAACACGGGCATAATGAGAGTATCCCTGGGGGTTAGAAGAATACCTCATGTCCATGATTTTTTGTTTAGCTTCCCTAACCAATTCAACATCATAGCCTCTTTTAATAAACATATCTTCTGCTTCTGCTATCTCTCTGTCAAAGCTTATATCAAGGCTACATAGCCTATGAATTTGTAAGAATTCATTATAAGGCAGTACCTTGACCAAATGTTTGGAGTGACAACTACACCCATATAAAAATACATTTCTATGTTTAAATTTCCTATGGAGACTAGCTGTAAATCCATCTAAGATAATATCCAGAAAATTCACTTCTGTCTGGCTTCCTTGACATAAAAAAATAAGATCATCAATAAATCTAAAATCTAAAATAACTTTTGATCTAAAAAAATCATGTTTATAAACAAACTCATCTTCAAGTTTAGCCATAACTAAATTTGCACACATGGGGGCAAAAGCCGCCCCCATAGCAGTGCCCTGTAATTGCTGAAAAATGTCTCCATTAAACATAAAAAATTTTTAAAATAAAATCCTGTGCAATATGCTGTATTTAAGTAAAGAGTGTTTTGTAGTGTTTTTACTCTTGGAAAGCTGTGCAAGCCGAGGCACTAAGTGTTTCATTAAATGTGCTTACTTCTTGGATCAGTGGTCTTGGTGGTATTTTAATATGTATGAGAATAAACTGTGTGCAGTTAGAAAATATCTGTGCAGTTGGCAGTCATGCAGACAGTACATCAATCCAGCCAACAGGCCTGTGATGACACAAGCGAATACAGTGAAATGAATCTACATTGCTGACAAAACAGTTTTGTATTACCAGCAGCAGCAGCACAGTCTCTTCCTCTTCCTGATGGTCCTGGAAAAATGTGAGGGAGAAGTAAAGTAATCAGCACCATATGTTACAGTACAACCAGGCTAATACATCCAAATATCTCACATTTACATTAGCTGCTATGTTAACAGCTATGTTGGTCACAAACTGTGCATGAGCTTAAAATTGCAGCTAGCCCCCCCCCAAAAAAAAAAACACCTGACACCCACATAAAACTATGTGCACCCTGACATTCTGAATGCTACAGTATTCCAATACTGATCCAACTAAGCATACCTGGACGCAACCTGTGGAAGCAAATAGGATAATAGCTATAGTGACCCACTGCTGTTTGTGACATGACAGCTACTACAACTGATAACAGAGGAAGTATCCAGGAGACCTGTGTACCTAGTTATTACAGAGCATTATTCCCTTGCTGTACTCTACATCCTCTGTAGGTGTAACACAGCTGGAGATCACTGGCATGTCATCATTACATTTCTAAGAAAAGCTTGCTGATGTAATGTCCATTCCCAATAAGTATATTCAAGCATATGCATCATGTTGGAAACAAAATGGTTACATAGCTGATGGAGTACAAAACTCCTCTGATGAAAGATACAGCTATATGCATACTCTGTGAATGAGTTAACCATAAAAACTAACTCTCGTACGCAATGGTTCCCTAGCTAGGTGTTTGCCTTTTTAAAATGGTTCTCATTAGCAGGTGATTGCCTCTGTACCAATCTGTGGTTCAGGAATACTACAATCCCTTACGACTACTCAACAATATATAAGGCCTCAATGTAGATTTCATCCCCTTTCTCACATTTTGGGTTGGAAATTACTGGGGTAGGGATTATGTCAGCACAGAGAGAATGTAGCAGCTACTTGTTACATAAAGATGTGTGTGCTACAGGCTGAAGCTGCTGCTGCTTTTGCAGGAAATAGGCATAGTTAGAGAGGCTGCAGAATGTGCAGGGCAACAACACTTGAGAGTTACTGTGTGACCTATGGTAGCCTTGGTGTACAACCAGACCCTGTTTGGGGGAACCCATTCTACTGGAAAGTAAGGTATGTGTTTAAGGTAAGTATGTTAGCCAAAGGTATCATTAACATAGTAAAGGGAAACATGCTTGTTGTATCCTAGAACAAGGTAGGGGGGTCCATTAACCATTATGTCAACCAGTTGGATAACTGCCAAGTCATGTGTTATGCTATGGTCATCTGAAATGTGTGTGCTGGCAACGGTTGCTTCTAGAATGACCTCCATATATGTATGTCACTTGTGCTGCTGTGGTTGTCTGTAATATCACTAACAAATCATTGTGGGATGCAGTCTGATATGGCTGGGCCTCATTTGAATTGCATATTGAAAAATCCTCTGGGAATTCACACTGATGCATGACCTGACATTATATGCATTTTCTAGTGTTGTAATAGGAATAGTTTAAATGTGGCCCTATCTGTAGGACTTTGACTGCCATTATTTAAAAGCAGGCATTCAAACCATACTGCTTTGAGAGGAATAATATTTGAAGAGACAGTCATACATATCAGAATTTATACTCGTGATGTACACGTAGGTGTATTTTAAATGCTAGACACAGCTGTATTTGAACCCAGGACCATGTTGACAAAAATTTAATGTATGCATAGCATTTAACAGACCGAGCTACTGAGTCACTGCAACACAAGCTGTATTTTTTACATGTTGTAGGTATTATTGCACACTTGCCTGCTGTTATATACCTCACTAACATCTATTATTACGTGTATGGCTTTATAGTGATGTATTTCTCTACCAGAGAACCAGTTAAACTTCTATTTTTCCATTACTCATGTAGCAGTTGTAGTTTTACATGTTGTAGATATAATTGTCTAGTTACTTGCTGTTAGATACCTCACTTACCTTTATTCTTATATGAATGGCTTTGTAGTGAGGTATTTCTCTGCCAGAGCCCCAGTTGCACTCCTATTTTTCCATTAATCTTATAACTGATCTGTGTGATGCGGTGCAAAGTGTATCATGGCTTAAACATGCTTAATTATGGGAAAACGACAATTACTATGTTTGCTTAAAACACCTACACTAATTAACAGGCTGTGTGGCTTAGAGAGTTTATGCACTGTCCTTCAGGTGCAGTGGTCCTAGGCTTGAAATAGGGTGCCAGTGTAATTTTTGAATGTGAGTACTATTTTTCCCAGTACTTACATCAATATACCACCATTTAGCATAGCTTAGTGATGCTGTGCAATGTGCAGCATCGTGCAAGCATTCTTAAAATAAATGAACAATGGGGGAGATAAGACACTGGTGAAATGGGGTGCAAGCAAGGGGAAAAACATAGTGAAAGGCAGGTAGGTATGTGACGGAAGGGCTGAATTTGGACTGTCACCCCCAGAGAGAGGGGTGATGACAACATATGTGCATTGTCAAGCCAATTAGACCAAATTGTGTCCAGTGGACATGTGTACAAACTGGAGAGCTATGTATGGGACATTTTTTTTTGGGGGGTGCCCATTTTTTTAAGGTGAGAGTAGAATGTTGGGGAAGGGACATAGGTACATGTGGGGGAGGTAAGCTGGGAAGGTGAGGAAGCTTTTGCAGACAGACAAGACAGCAGACAGGGTTGGTGTGTGAGGCAAGAGGGGTGTGTACACCTTGGATGGAGAGGGTGTTGTGAAATCCCAGTCCCATGAGCATCCACACTGTAGTAGTGCAACTTAAGTCCTCATGCATGGGACTGTCAGCATTGCTCCTTAAATGCCCTGTGGTGGCAGTGGTGGACGCTGGTGCCCAGTGTGATGCTGCCCCACCAACATGGTGAGCATGCTCTCCATCTGGAATAGGCATTCAGCAACAGTTTGGAGAACCACCCTGCATACCATACCTGGCAGTTCTTGACAGTTGACAAAATCACCCCTCCACCTCTGGTCACAGAGGGGGCCCAGCCCCAGCCCCAGCCAATGGGATGAAACTATCTGATGCCACAGGTAGGGCAGGGGGAGTAGAAGGGGCACCACCAGGCTGCGGCCCATATGTGCTGGGCCCCAGTGCCATGGCCAGTGGAGGCAATGTAGGGGGATTGCCTGGAACTAGCCTACCTTGTTGTGCTGTTGTAAAATAGATAGCATAAGGTAAGATTAGTAATAACCAAACCAATGTTAGTATTAGCATAAAGAAACAAAATATCTATTAATCCAAATACATGTTAAGGTATATTATGAGGAACACAACAATAAATAACATAATGGTAAGTATGTCAACAGCAAACCAGTATGAAATAACCCACATGTTGTTAATTATTTAAACAGTTAGTTTAAAAGAATATATTAATATCAAACTATAATAATAAATAACAGAAATAAGTTAATAAATTTCATAATAATAAATTAGGGAAGATAAAAGGTGGGGAGAGAGAAAAAGACATACCACTAGTGACCTTACAGGTGATATTATTATACAGACTAACAACACATACTTCTACAGGTGTGTAGAGTCACTTATGTGTACAGTGACTCCAAGTATTGTATAGATGATGTTGCATGTACATACCTCTCAACCTGTTAGCATGGGACAGTATGGGCCAAGCACTAACAGATGCAGGTACACAACTACAGGGATCTGTTTTACATAGTGTGCTCATACATTACTACCAAGGTGTTCTGCAAGCAGATTTGCCAGTAAATTGCATTCCAAGTAATGTCATTTATCTGCTAATCAAGGACCAGACATATGGGCAGTAGCCATTACATTCCGAAAAATCATGATAGTTGAGAGGTATGTTCATGTACACTAATTAGACCAGACAACTGGTGATTTTTAGTTGACTGCCATAGGATTAGAACCTACAAGCTGTGACTCTGGGGAACATGTGCACTAAATTTAACAGCTGACTGATGTCAGATAAGAAAAGACATGGCAGTGCATACAGGAATATTTCACACTTATTGGAAAATAATATTTATCAAGGTACAATCCTGCTTCACACTTTATTAATATTGTTCCTGAAAATCTGGCACTTATACACATGGATATCTGCCCAGAACATGAGCTACCTTACCCATATACCTTGTACTTGGAGTGGGAGGAATATACAGCATTATTTGACTGTAAATGGCCATAACACAGACTTGAACCTTAATGTAGGAATTGCACTACATTTACCAGACAATTTTTCCTGCAGTCTTTATTCATTTCCTGTTTTACAGTTGACTGGTGTCAGATTAGAGCACACATATAGTGACTACAGCCATACTGCACAGTTATTTGAACAGATTACTTCCCAATGCACAATACTGCTTTAAACTTTATTGATAATATACCTTAAAATCTGGCATTTATACACATGAATATCTGGCCATAATGTCAGCTTCCTTACCCATACACCTTGTTCTAGAGTGGGTGAAATGTACAGCATTACATGACACAAACTGGCCAGAACACAAGCTTGAAACTTACTGTTGGTATTGCACTACATTTTTCAGACAGTTTTTCCAGCAGTCTTTATTCATTTCCTTTATACAGTTGACTGGTAATAGATTAAAACACACATGCAATGACTACAAGAATGAAGAGCACTTCTTTGTTTAAAACAGTGCATATCAAATCACTATCACCCCTTAAAATCTATTTATTACTGCTGCTTCAAGTCTGGCATGTATAGCATGGATAGCTGTGTCAGATCTCTAAGTAATAACCCATTTACCCTCATCATCTGAGTGCAATCTACAGCATATTTCACACAATGAGTACAGCAGAACAGTGACTGTTAATCTGGGTAGACCCCAACCTCAACTGATGTTTGTAAGCTATACTGCACAATATTGCATGGTTACTTGACATAACTTGGTTTACCATTTCAGGTAGGCACTGACACATTACTAAGAATATTACATTTCACGAATATGTCATACCTGACTGTTAGGACTGCAAACTCTGTAAATACTATTTTATCTTGACAGAATGTTATGCATTGGGTTATTGCTTTAATTTTTCCATACTTACCACACTCAAGCCTTATCCTGGTTAAACATCCTGCATAGGATTGGATGTTGCAAGTTCTCTCTTCTGTAGCTGTTTTAAGAGAAGCAAAGTATTATGCATGCCAGTTTTGCACACATTCAGTTTGTATAGTTATAAATTACTGGGATACATACTTACATATCCGTGAGATATGCTCAGCCTCTTGGAACTAGGTGTCTAAGGTTCCCCTCTTTCTACACTTCAGGTCATCATAGTGGTGAAGACACTGCTCACCTGTGTGGGGGATACCAGTAGCACTGGTAAGTTCCCTATCCAAATGATCCCAGGCCTCAGACTTACACTCTGAGCCCTGGTAATCACTTTGCAGCAGCCAGGGTTCATATTTTTGACCAGGAATCCAACAAATACTTTAGACTCCTGCGCACCCCATCTCTGAGCCCAAAAGTGTACTACCTCACCAACACCACCAAGTGAAAACTCCAAAGAATGATGTCAGATTCCTGCCTATTGACCATTATATAGGGTGCATTCCCACCTTTACACATTATACTGCAACTTTCAAAAATGCAGTCCATTACTTAGTATTGTGCAAACTCAAACAAACCATTTCAGCAAAGGTGAGCATCATGCAAACTCACACAAGCTGTGCTTAAGGGTAGCTTAGCAACAACAAGCAAAGTAGACCACTGGCCATGTTTAAGTGGAGCTTAGCACTGTGCAGCTTTGCTAACTGTGACAATTTGTTTTATTTTTAAATTAAACTGATGTTTCAATCATGTGGCTCATGTTCAAAGAAATAAATGCAAAACATATGACTGCGCAGGACTTGAACCCGGGACCTACTAAACTGTAGATCATGACTCATCCTATCTAGCAACTTTGATAGTACAGGGAAGCAGTATATCTTCACATATACTACTAAGATACCTATTAGGATTGTGCAGCAAAGCTGCACAAGTTAGCACATTGCTAAGCACCACAGACCCACAACAATTAAATACATCCAGTTTCTATTTTTAGATGTTGGACAGTGTTATTAAGCACTGCGTCACTCTATGCAAACAGAGAAAGACAGCAAAAAAAAAATTCAATTAATTATATCCGGTTTCTATTGTTAGATATATAGCAGATGTCAGGTGCATATGTATAAGCACAGCTCGACATTGCTAAGCATTGTGCCGCACCACACAACAGCACATAAAATTGAAAAAAATATATATTACTGTCCTGTGCTTAACACCTGCCCAGATGTTTTCTGGACAGTCCACAACTATGGGACAGTCTCTACACTGCTGCTTGCATGGATTCAATATCCGTGTAACTCTGATCTCCCTCAGCAGCATGCCATAATTAATATGTATGGCTTGCTGCTCTACATGGAGCCTACAAGATTGTTTTTAATCCAGACCAGAGAATCATCATCTCACACTAGACCTACAAAAAGTGAAAAAGCAGCACTGTAACCCTCCAACTGGTAAGTGAGTGTGGAAGTCAAATCATCAGTTATGGCATTGCAGAGTTTGGTTTGTCAAACCATAGAGCAACAATGTTTCTTTCTAAAGTATGGAAGAAAGAAAGAAATGTTATAGCATTATAATAACTAATTCATAATTTATGCATTCATCAATAACAGAAACTGTAAAAGATAAGCGTTTCTTCTACTAGACTCAAAAGAAGGAAAACTAGTAGATTTTAATAAAAAAATGAACTGATCTTAAAACGTATATACTCTTCTTCCCTTGTTTAAACAAAACTTGCACAATTAAGCATATACATGAAAATTATGTAAAATACTTTAAAATGTTGTGTTAAGAAAAAAAGAGACATAGCAGTCATTCTGGCAGATGAGAATAAAATGACTGCACTAAAGCAAGGGTAAGTAAACTCAAATACGTAGATTAATTGAGAAAATATTCTTCTAAAACATATTGTAAATGGAATGTGACAATAACAATATAATCAATAGGGGAGTAGTGCAATGATAAGAAGGTTACTGACATCTTGTATACAAAAAGTTATATACATGTAGATGGATGGAAGACTGCAGGATTTATGGATTTTTAATTTTGAGCAATGGACACATTAAACATAGTTAGACCATACAGGCAAATAAAATGCCTGGACCTGATTGACTTAGTCAGCAATTTAGAAAAGTTCTGCAAGAGAATTAATTCCATATATATCTTCAAGTTATCAGTTATATAAAAGACAACTGATCCCCTGTGAATGCTTTTAATAAGGCAAAAATTGTATTAGTGCCAAAGACAGGTAAGGTAATGAATTTTCTCAGTGGAATTAGATCTGCCTCATCTCTTGTTCTAGATTATACAATTATAGCTGTCCATTTATGTATATTTATTGAAATTTTGAAAAAAAAATTAAATCACTTCTACTAAAAATGCTTTGTGCCTGATATATCAGTTAACTCGGGAAATATAAGCAATAACAAAAACAGGTAAAAGGCATGAGTTTAGAGGGGACTTTGTATTAATTGCTTTTGATGCCTCTAATGCTTTTGATTGTGGCATAGCTGTTATCATTTTCCCCAAAGTGCTTGAGTCTTTGATTTAGTTCTCAGCAGGGGTGCCTTGTGTGGAAAGCTTGCAATTCCTCTCTGTATCCAAGTGAGGTGTTATCTGGTACTCCAGTTTCATTCTACATCCTAAAGACATCTTCTTCTTTCGGCTTTTCCCGGTTAGGGGTCACCACAGCAGATCACCTGTCTGCACATGATTGGCAGTGGAGTTTTACAGTGTCGAGTTGCCAGCCCGGTGCCCAACCTTCCACAGAAGGCACACGCATGCACACACTCACACCTAGGGCCAATTTAGAGTGCCCAATCCACCTACAGCATGTCTTTGGGATGTGGGAGGAAACCGGAGCACCCGGAGGAAACCCACGCGACCACAGGGAGGACATGCATACTCTGCACAGAAGGCACCCCAGCTGAGAATTGAACCAGAGAACCTCTTGCTGTGAGGCAGCAATGCTAACTGCTGCACCACCATGGCTGCCCATTCTACATCCTAAAGACATGCCATATATTAATTATGTTAAAAATTGCTCATAATCGGGGGGGGGGTGGGGTGCACCTGTGTATGTGTGTGAATACCCTGTGTTAGAACTACTAATTTATTTACACTCTTTCTATTAAAAATTAATGTCCACAGCTGATGCCAAACAACTATTAAGATATAGATAAAATATCCATCAAGTTGTGTTATTCATGGCAGGAAACCATTGCACTGACACAATTCCTTAGTGTCATCACATATGTATGAAGAATGAGACAATCTCTTGTGCATAACTGACAACTCTAACAGAAGCAGCCAGTAATCTGTGACCTCCCCTTGTAGAAATGTCTAACATATTCCAGAGGTTTTACCCAAATCCATCTTCAGCAAGCATCAAAGCAGACACTTATCCTTAATGAAACAGTGCCCCAGACTGCTATACTGTAGAGCAAGTAAGAAATCCATGTTAAGAATAAGTACACTTTGCACTCTGGAAACAGTTCTTCACTTCTGAGTAATTATACATATGTTGCTCTTTTGTCATCCTTCTGCATCTTTGAAATGTTATTTATTCAACAGTTGGCAGTGTAGCCCATCAAGTGCTAACATGCCTTTTGTTTGGGAGGAGGGAGCACTACTATGAACCTGCCATGCCATTACTACCTTTAAAAATGGCATGACATTTGAGCATGATAATAGAATTGCTCTTACAGCTTTAGCTTACAGTAAATTTATGATAATGCCATTGTTACTGAAACTGCATTTTGGGATTAAGAAAATTTGCTTTATTTCAAATCCAATAAGTTTATATGCAAGCTTGCATTTTACTTCATTATTGATTTCTACACTTGAAATACCACTTGGACTGAAAACTCATGATGTATCTTTAGATAGCAATATTGTGTGAGTGTGTGTGTGTGTGTGTGTGTGTGTGTGTGTGTGTGTGTGTGTGTGTGTGTGTGTGTGCATGTGCGTGTGCGTGTGCGTGTGCGTGCGTGTGCGTGTGCGTGTGTGTGCGTGTGTGTCTGTTCTTTTAATCAAACTCAGAAGCCAGTGTTTATTATTCCCATTATCCTAGGACATGCATAACAAAGCAGAATCATGGGCTGTAGGATTTTGGTCTATTTATTCATATTATGAAGCTGGAAATAGTCAAGCTAATCATTTTTAGGTCACAATAGACAAGCTAATTCCAACTCCACAATATAAGGTGTACACTGGCGACCAGGACAATGGTCAGAAATAGACTTAAACCATGGAGTCCTTACAACACAGCAATTATGATTGTTGTTCATCACTATATGGATAAGTACTGCAGTGATGAAATGCACTCAGTAGCCAGGTTCTTTTACTAATGTTGCCAGGTAATCCCTATCTCAACCTTTCCTGTAGTCATCTAAGTTCTTGGCAAACAGGCCATTTGTGTAAATAGTATATGCATAGATCATGCATTCATGGAAAATATTTGTCTCACTCAGACTTTGCAATTGCATAAAGATACTAGCTTCATTTGTAAATGTGTATGCAATTTCTGTGTAATTGTTCTTAATTCAACTCCATTAAAGACTAAACAGAGGTCATATTCCACCTATACTTATATTATCCTAGTAGACATTACAAAACACACTTAAGAATGCCTTTTTCAGATAACTAAGTACTTCTCTAGAACTTTAAGTATCTCTCTGGATCTCCACCCTCCATATGCCTTTAGTATCTTCTGGCACCAGTGGGACATAATGTACTAATACTATTACTTGACAGTAAATGGTTGTTATTGGCAAACTATAAGGTAGTTTCACAATTACATTATATTCTGTTATCTTGCGAGCACTTGTACAATTTCATTGTTTTACATATGCAGAACAGGTCACATTCCATCCATAGTACATCAATATACAATTTTACTTCAATCCTCTTGCCATTTTATTAACTTAGTTTTAATACTGACAAATTTACAAATGTTGTAGTAACCACAGTTGAACTATCCATTTCTTGTTGTCTGAAATTGATATTGTCTGGCCCTTTTGCTTCCATTTTATGGAGTCTCTCTTTCAACACCAAATCAGTGAATAACATTCATATCTTTTGTGCATGCATGTATATATATATATATATATATATATATATATATATATATATATATATATATATATATATATATATATATATATATATATATATATATATATATATATATGCATCTACTTTCTATAAACGAAAATACGATCCATCGAATTGCACTTACCCGTTCACTATCCACTGAAAATGCCTTTTGTCGAAGCAATGAACTGCTAAATTCCTTTCCCAGAGAAAGGACCCACTGGACCACAAAGGAAACAATACACAATGGAAAGACACAGAGCCCACCTCCCCTACTTAAATATACCAAATTCTGAGATCGCACTACACAGGGAGAGGGGACAGTTCACCATGGTGGTCCAGTGGCTCCATTTCCTGGGAAAGGAACTCAGCAGTTTATTGCTTTGTTAAAAGGCAGTTTCTGTGGATAGGGAGTGGGTAAGTAAAATTCAATGGATCGTACTTTCGTTGATAAAAAGGGAGATCCATATATATGTATATATATATATATATATATATATATATATATATATATATATATATATATATATATATATATATTTGTGTGTGTGTGTGTGTGTGTGTGTGTATATATATATATATATATATATATATATATATATATATATATATATATAGATATATATATATATATATGAATCTACTTCATTAAGTCGAAGTGCCACAACAGCGAAATACAAAACGTCAAGACTAGAATATCTAAATATCAAAACCTTGAACAACCATAAACTCAACAATGTAATGATCGAAAGACCATAACATCGAAAACACCACCGCAGATGAGTCACCACAACACCATTCCTGTCTACACCTAAAACACTATATCCATAGCTGCATACTCCACTTTAGGCCTTTCTTTTCTTTTTGCAGGGGGACACAGCTACCCCATACATATTAAATATACCAACTCCGAAATTGCGTTACAGGAGAGAAAAGGTACATTTCCAGTGGTGGCTCATGCCACCAGCTGTGAATTGACTGAAAAAAAAGAGAACATTTTTTTTTAAAATAAAATTGTATACTACTGTATACAGTAGTATATACGGCTGACTGTGTCTGCTTAGCCTTAGCCTTAGCTGTGAGTCCAGCTGTCTCGATGAAGTCTTGGAACTCAAACTGTGCATGCTCAGCGAGTTCCAGGTTTAAAAAAAAAAAAAGCAGTTTCTGTAAATCTGAACTGTTGTAAAAGCAGTCCAGATTAAGGAGAAAAGGCATCAGTGTGATGCCCAAAAGTCTGCGTGGCTTGTAACCGCAGTTTTGTGTAAGGGGTTCAGACTGCCACGCCTGCAGTCACATACATGATGTTACTAACATGGATGGCTTCTGATTCGTTCCCGCTCTCTTCCCGCACTTCTTTGAGTGCTGGAATAAAGAGCAAGCAACAGTCAATAGCACTCTAAGCACTGAAGTTGATTGGTTTGCATTACAGAGTGGAGTTCAATTGCGTGTTCATTCAGATGATCATGGACAGCCAGTGAGTGACTGTGATTGAGCTAGCTGAGCCTGACAGGACAAAGTGTGTTTATTTTTTACTTACTGGTGGTATGTATGCATTTATTACCTTAACCATCTGGAAATTTATGGACAACTTTTTTTTTTGTTTGTTTGTTTATTACATGCTGGCTGCTGTCCCTGTCTCTGAATAATTGCTGATAATAACTGCCTTTCCTTTTATACAATGCCCCTGACTTTGCCATTGCCTTCTATTTTTAGTGCATTTGTTTTGTGGTTGTCTCACTTTTCTGGCAAATTGTAGAGGTGTGCAGTCACTAAATAATGACAGACTTCATAGCCTTCAGAAACCTGTTATTCTAGCAAGCAAGTTTTTAAAAATATATGATGACTACTAGTATTTAAAAATTAAAATCCATCTCTGACTGTGGGACTTTGTCTCTATTATTTATTTATTTTATTTTTTTGCTTTTAGCTGATTTTGCGCTAAGAAACTGGGAGATGTTTGCCTTACAGCTACAGATTCAAAGAAAACAGTACAGCAATCAGAAATGTGTTTTAATGACAGACTCCATAGTCTTCAGAAACATGTTATTCTAGCAAGATTTTAAAAATATATGATGACTAGTATTTAAAAATCCATTTTTGACTGTGGCCCTCTGCCACTATTATTTATTTATTTATTGTTTTGACTTTGCCCTGATTTTGTGCTAAGAGATTGAGAGATATTTTTATCTGTGTGATGTGATGTACTTTGTTGTTTGCAGTAAAGGTTCAAGCCAGGATGTACTTTGGAGAAACTGGGAGATGTTTGCTTTACAGATTGAAAGAAAACAGCACAACAATCAGAAATGTGTTTTCTTTTTCTTTGTTTTTGTATAAAATATTTTAAGTTCCTCAATTATATTTCCATAAAGAAAGCATTTAGCAAGCCAGCAACACCCTCTTATCCTGCCTTGTACCTTATACAATATTAATCTTGACGCTTTTTTATATAATGTGATGATGGCATGACAAAAAGGTGCCCAGATTACCAAATTTAAATAAGTGAGTGAATGAAAAAGTTAAGTCAATATGCTAATAAATTAGGTTGGAACAAGGTGGTATAAATTAAAGTAGCTGCTTAAACTGCAGGATAGAGGTGGTTGATGGAAGATGCAATGTAAGAGGTGTCAAGACACTTGATCATTTAGAAGGATGATTAAGTACCTGCTCATAGTTTCATACAAAAATGTAAGATAATGTGCCTGTATCTCACAACCCTAAAGTATGACGGTATTCTGGAATAACCTAACCTAGTAAGAACAATATATATGGACTAGCTGCATTTGTTGTTATGTGTCTTGATATGTATGTATATATATGTGTGTGTGTGTGTGTGTGTGTGTGTGTGTGTGTGTGTGTGTGTGTGTGTGTGTGTCACACACACACACACACACACAGACACACACAATTTACATGCTCTAAATTAGTGGCACATCATTAAAGATTGAAGTTAGAAAATAATGACAGACATTTGAGTGTAAGACATTATACCCTTTAGAAAATTCATGCTAATGCTAAACCTGTTCTATCACCTTTCTAGATTTGTAAGAGCAATATTTCATAATTGTCCCTATTTGTATCACTTTTCTTATGGCTTTGTCCAGATTTCTTACTGTAAGAGGTATGGTGTTTGTGTGTGTGTTGTGTTTGTGTGTGTGTTGTGTTTATCTGTGTGTGTGTGTGTGTGTGTGTGTGTGTGTGTGTGTGTATATATATATCTGTGTGTGTGTGTGTGTTTTGTGTGTGTGTGTGTGTGTGTGTGTGTGTGTGTGTGTGTGTGTGTGTGCGTGTGTGTGTGTGTGCGTGTGTGTGTGTGTGTGTGTGTGTGTGTGTGAGAATGTATGTATTATATTTCTGTGTGACTGCTATATATAATTAATTGTAAAGTAAGTAAAGTTAATTCCCATTTAGCCAGCCTGATGGTGTAGTGAGATAAAACCCTGGCACATAGGATGACCATGCTTATCCTGGGGAAAACTTCATGCTGTCATGGGCAGATTTTTATCCAAGCTCTTGTGCAGACCAGTATTTAGAATGATAGCTGAGTTGGGAATGTTGGAGGACTGAAGAGGCAGGGCATTCCAGAGCCTGAGGAACTCAGGTCCCCATCTCATTGCCTAATGAGAATCAGCATGATGACATATGTGACACTGCTGGCTTCTAGCTCCTCTCTACCTCCCAAACCAAAGGCTCACGTTCCCCTTCCCTATCCCATCCCCCCTGTGACAGCCTAAGCCATGAGGATACCATCTGGCTACCCATGCTCACTCCACTCCTCTTCTCATTGTTACATTGGCCACGCTCAGGGTTTTGCACCGGGCATGGTAGTCAGGGGTAGTGAGAGTACCACCTGATAAGCTGATGGTGAGTTGGTGGGGCACATTACAGGAACAAAAAGTAGAATTAAGACCCATTTGAAGTATTTACATTTTCATTATATTTTATGTTTCAAAATATGTACATTACATTTCTGTGAAACTGTAATGCCTAATTACTTGTGTAGTAGCTGGGTAATACATTAATAAGAAAAATAAATGTGCTTACATAAGTGCTGGATTCAGGTCCCTCATTGGTAAAATTAATAATGTAACCAAGAACCTACTTCCAAAGAGACAGGGATAATTCCTTTTCTATTGGCCGTATTTCTTTCTCTCTCTCTCTCTCTCTCTCTCTCTCTTTCTGTCATGCATGCAAGTTTGTACATATATGTGTGTTTTAAAATATGCATGCTAAACTCTTGCTTTGTTGTTAGATGTAAGCTAGCAGCTGTAGAGAATAGTATGCTGTGTTAGAAGAATTAGAAAAATGTGTCGGTTAGAAAAAGAGAAGATACTAATTTCTGCAAAGAGCTGGTAATAACTTATTTGGATATGGTATTTACAGTTTTCAAGATCCTAACTCCATTATGACCTACTTAAAATATAAGTTGTCGATCACAGAGCAAAGAAAAAGATAAAAGTGCACAGTTGAATATATTTGAAGAAAACTTGAAGAAGCTTAATGTGTACACCCCCAAAAAAGTAAAAAGGAGAACATAAAAGATACATTTCATTACCTCAGATGTATCTGTAATCCAAAAATGTGAACATTTTTTTACAAAAATATGCAAGAAAAAGGGTTATTGTTTAAAACTACACATTACATAGCGAGCTTAGGGAGAGTGTAAGAAAAAGTATGTTTTTTATTTAAAGAAAAGAAGTCTGACACTCTGCAGGCTTTACCCATAAACTAAACAGAATGCCAATCTATGATGTGATCCATAACCAATGCAGTAATCCTTTAAGCAATTTATCTTGAGCTTGTTTCTTGTTTGCTGTTCATTTTTTACTTTGATCACATTTTCCCCATGAAACAAGTAGATAGTTACCAAAGTAAGACAAACTAGCGAAAAACAAAAAGACAGCTTGGAAACACCAAAGCAAATTCTCTCTCAGTTTAAGCTGAGAGAGAATTTGCTTTGGTCTTTCCAAGCTGTCTTTTTGTTTTTCACAAGTAGATAGTTGTTGTCAGGCAACATGTCTTTTCTAGATAAGAAACATTTTTACAAGTGGGTGTATCACAGAGATTGCTGCTTTCAGCATGTTACTTCGTACTTTTATAAAGCTGAATATAAATTATAATTAGAACTGCAGTGCAAGGAGAAGTGGTTTGAGTTGAGTGCTGCTTGACTTTTTATACTTGATTTTGACTAGCAAAAGTAATTTATTTTTTCATGCCTCACAGCTTTTTTCTTTCCATCTAGATATTTAGTAAGCTATCATGTAGCCAATGCATTGAAATATTGTTTTCCTACAGTTCATTTTGTCTTGATTGGACTTTCATAATGACGATTTGGCACCCAGGGCAGCGTATTTAATTAAAGTCCCAGTTTTGTGGTTTTGAGCATAGCCCCGCCCCGTTCTGGTTGGTCACACCCCTTCCCATTGGCCTCACCCATTCAACTGTCTCCTGCAACCCCCTTTTGATTTGAAGTCACCAGCCACCACTGTACATTTCCCAATCCCCATTGTACCGCAATCTCCAAAAGTTGCACACACGCACTTGTTCTCTGAACAAATCACCAACACACATCCAAAATACACATTTCCCCTCCTAGTAACGTGTCCCACCAGTTTAACTACCACTAATATCATTTCTTTAACTCTGAAAAATCTATTCTAAACAATAAAAAATCCCATACCCATGTCTCAAAAACTTTAAAAAAGACATGTCAAAAATCACAGTAAAGGGCTACACATTACCTCTGCCATATTTGTTCCACACTATACATAACTTCGTAAAGTGATAGTAGAACATTTAAACTCCACACCATTAAGATACTAACAAATTTGATGTTACAAAACCTGACACTCTCAACTTTCAGTGTTATGCTACTTAAATATTCTGGTTCTCGACATTTTGTATTTTGCTGTTTTGGCAAGTCGACTTACTGAAGGGGGTCTATGACCTTCATCTTTCTACTCCACTCTCTACCTGCATTCAATATGCAGATGACTCTACCATAATCTCTTCTGGCACATCCCAAACTGAACTTCATTCTCTCACAGAAAAAGCTTTCACCACTATAGAACAATGGTTCTCTAACCATTGTCTTCTCCTTAACCCTAAAAAAAACAAACTTTTGCTCTTTACATCTTCTTACTTGTCTCCCCCTCTTCATTTCACACTCATATCCAGTAATGGTACCGATATTTCACCAGACCCCACCACCAAACTCCTAGGTATTACTATTGACAATCTACTAAAGTTTGACAGTCACATAAACATCACAATAAAGAATGTTAACAGAAAACTCGGATCCCTCTATAGAATTAAACCTTTCCTAACACCTGAAGCCAGGACCACAATACCTAGAACTCACCTAATCTCTACCCTATTATATGCTTCTCCCATATATACCAATCTTTCTAAAAATAACCTTAACAAACTAGCTAGATCATACAACAATATTGCCAGATTTGCTACAAACACTCCCTACAGGACTCATCACTGCCAGAACCTAAAACAACTAGGCTGGCTTGAATTACCTCACCAATTACAATTCAACCAACTTATAATTGCCCACAAAGCCCTATACCAACCCAACAACACACCAATTCTTACTACCTTCATAAGGTCATATAACAACCTGAGGAATCTACATTCTGCTAACAAAATGTTGATTTACACTTCCTTATCATATAACTCAGCAGGCGACTCCATATTTTCTAACTCAGTTGGTAAAATATGGAATCAATTACCACAAGACCTTACAACCCTAACCTCTCTCCCACTATTTAAAACTAACCAAAAACATTTCCTCTCTAACCACTGGTTATGCTCTTGTACCAACCCTGACT
>NC_056727.1:1018235367-1018421548 GCF_019279795.1 Protopterus annectens
TGTCAACAGCTGACATTTCCACGACTCCGTGCGGCACTTCAACACGCCCCATGCACTCGTGCTCATTTCCTATGCACATGGATGTGGCGGCAGCACACCTTCATTAATATGCATATGGCGCTACTGCGCCATCTGCACACTGCACGGTTGGCGCAAGCCTAACGCCGGACTTACGCCGAGCTTCATGAATCCCAGGGATAGTCAATATGATTTTGATATTTACTATCTGTTGATGTCTATGACTGCTGAAAGAGCTTGCTTGCTATGACTAGTAAATTATCATGACAGAATTCTACTATCCCATGTTTTGCTTGATTTCATAGACCAAGTACAAAATTTGCCTGTTATTCCAACTGATCATTGACTACTGGCTATAACATTAAAATTGCATATAATGAATACAGCATCCTTCTTTGATGTTATACTCAGATGGTGCTATAGATTTTCACAAAACCTGCTGATCTCCTCTTTGGCATTTGTAGTTGTATCATACACTTGTATCACTGTAATACTGAAAAGCTTGCCTTGTAATCTGATAGCATCCTAACATACTTGTATGTACGCAGCATATGGCGTTTCTCTTTCTGATATACTTGTCCCTTTTGGTGCTCTGTGGTTTGGTCACTGTTTCAGTTTATTCTAGCTCTCCTGTAGGTTTGTTCCTGTGGTTCTCCTAAGTATTTGCATTTCTTGAGAGAGTGAGTGTTTCCAGGACAGAGTGAGTTTTCCATGAAGTAATCTTTGCTCTCACTGCTGACATAAAACAACATGGACAATGCATCACCTACTGCCTGTGTAAAACTATGTAATCTAGTCCTCAGAATGCACTTGTTGTTGTTGTGTCTTTCGGCTTTTCCCGGTTAGGGGTCGCCACAGGGGAACTCCGGTCCGCTAATGATTGGCAGTTGATTTTTACATGCCGAATTTCCAGCCCTGATGCACAGCCTTCAATGAAGGTACGCCCATTTACACATGTCTCCACGCAGAAGACGCTCTAGCAGAGAATCGAACTGGACAGCGTCTTACTGTGAGGTGACAACACTACCGCAGCACCACCACCTTGGATTGCACTAGAAGTAATAAATACAGCATGGCTAATATCTGCTCTCCCTGTAAGGAGGCTGTTTGTGTTCTCGTACTGCTGCAGGCTTTGCAGCCTTAAAAACGTTCCCTCCTTTCCCTTTCACATAATTTCATATCCTGTATCCTTGTCATGCTTGTGATGCTTGCAAATGACTGGTTCTTTTAACACAGTAATAATTATTCCTGTGTCCTAAGACATAACACTGGGTCTTTCTAGCATTCTGTTGTCTTGATGTGCCTATGGAATCCATGAGAGAAATGAAGCAAACTTGCAATCAACCCTCAAAGGAGCAAACACAGAACAAAAGAGTAGAAAATGAAATTCATTGTAAGATTTTTAAGTTTGCAACTGCACACACCCATCTTATTTATATACACTAACTCTTGAGACCACTGTACCTCAGACTAATATGAATTCACTGAGATGTTGCATTCCTTATGTTAGTATATAATACACTTCACCCAAACATTTGTAATCACACTTTTTAAGTTAATTATAATTTAATAGCATTTTATGGCATATCTATGTTTGTTATACAATTTCCTTAACCTTTACATGCCCAGTCCAGTCTGTGTATATTGACAAGGCACATCTGTTGTGTTCTTTGTATGTTAAACACAATGAGCCCATAGCTCTTCCAACTGGATTGCATTTGTTCCTTTCCTTGACTTGGTTTGGATATGCATTGTGCATGTAGTGTTACCTAGCCACTTGTTGTGGCATGGTTTTGCATACCAAATTACATTCTGCTGTGGAGTTGCTGTGCTTTTGGGATATTGCATTATTCATGTTTGCTTGTGTGGCTGCATGTATAGCTCAGTAGTTACTGAAGATGAACTCATAACTATACTGGGCTATCTAAACTGTAATACTTTCAAAACATAATTAAGGAAAGCTAAAAGGTGCAGCTTTAACAAATTAGCTCTCCAACAAACACCTGAAAGCAATAATCTTCTGTAAAAAGACAGACTGATATAACATCCTGATGAAACGACAGACTGATATAACATGCTGATGAGACAATATAGTATGTGTAAACATCTTTGTTTTATGCATTTTAACTTTCTACTACCCAGATGCATAAAGGGAAATATGGCTTTCATTGACTGTTACAATACAAGCTAACTCTAATAACAGCTGTTAATTCCTATTAAAGAACATGGAGATGCAGGATTTAATTTCTCATTTGTTTTAAACTCAAAAGTTAGCAAAAACTGCTTGCTATACAACTACATCTTTTTAGAAAATTGAAGCCATGCTTAGAGCTGGTCTCCTCCCACACAGGGATAGTCCTATGTCCCCTAATGCTGAACATAAAACTGCTGCTAGGCAGAATTAAGATGGGCAGACATGGCACTTCTTGTTTGTCATGCAAACTGAATTATGTATAATTCGTTTCAATTATTTCATTTACATTTTATGGGTTGAGATAGTGCCAATAGGCTTTTGTGCTGTTTTCAGGCCAGAAATGAAATGGTAATTCATAGTGACTGGGAAGAATTTGGCAGTGTGACTATAGAAATCCCTTTATTCGTTAATCTTAGAGATAAGACAGAGAGAAACAACAAGATACCTTTGTATGAGTCATTTAAGAAAATATTAATGTGGAAACACAGAATCAGATTCTAAGAGATTGGTGTAATCTGACAGAATTCAATAAGTAAAATGCAGGAAACCCACTGAGCAATGTAATACGTAAATGAGCAACAATGTGGAATTAGCATATAAGTGACCAGTATTCACTGGGCAGCTATATAAAAACCATAAGAGCCACATAAAAGGCAGAAGGGTCAAATGTTCACTACAGCAGTGCATAATAAATGGAAAAGATGCAGGATGCAAAACTCAGTAACATGTAAATATATGAATAAATAGTCAAGTGTGCTATCAGAACAATGTGGATTCCACTGGGTAGTTGAGAACACTGAATAAAAAAAAATCAAAATGTTTTGGAGATGTGGCAATGCATAGCAGCTGTGTATTCAAAAATGTTTGTAAGGAGTATGATGTGCTGGGGGAGTGCACATAATACACACCCTATGGAGTGGGGAAGAAAGGACAGTAAACGTTAGGTTAGGGGAAACAGGAGACACACACAGAAGAGAAAGGAAGGTCTGAGGGCTGAGTATTTTTTTGGTAATAAAAGAAGGATTGGTATGCTATTGGTAAATGGTAGAGGATAACTGGATTGGGATGAAACTCATTACATAAATTACACCACATAATAGAAGCACAGGGTGGAAAATACAAAAGAGATAGGATGTAGTACACAGACAATAAACATATAGAAAGCAGAACACATAAAAGGAATGGGGGAGGGGTGCAACCTGCACACAGTCCACCATACAAACTAAGATAAGGTAATGTAGCAATGCATGTCTACTGTGTTACCACCCTACAAGGAGATCAGTAATGATAAAGAGTGTATTATGTAAAGCAGTATAAAACAAACCCCACAGCAATACAATATAGATCTGTTTCCATGTCCTGTGTTGGCAGCTCTTGGCTTATGCACAAATGGCATAAGTTACAAGGAATATGGATGTAGACACATATATGCTCAAAGGGATAGAGTTCAAGATAGAACTACCAACCGTACGGGTAGGAGGCAAAACATCTATTGACTAAACCACATTGCAACCCTAATATTAATGAGAAAATATGCTACTGCTCTGTCAGGATAGCAGCAGAATGTTCCTATAGCAGTGTACAAGGACTACAGCACAAGTACAGGAAATGTCTTGCACATAATATTGAAATTATGTAACACATTGCACCGTCCATGGACAGTAGTCATGCCTGCTGCATGTACAATGCACTTGTACATGTTCAACATTCCTGATATGTTGCAGGTATTACTTCTAACAGTACAGCATACACAGTGGTTTCTATCATGTATGTCTCTGTGCACTATGATGATACAGATCTGCTGTGTCCCCAGCAGGATAGCTTTACATTGTAAAGGTGATGAGTAACCTATATCATCACAAACAGAAGACTACACACACTGAAGCCAAGTGAGGCCAAATGCTTCCTGTTTTTGGCATGCACATAGCAAGTGTGGTCCAAAGAAATATCAGATATCTATGCATATGTATCTTGCCACTGCAGCAAAGTACCTCTGCATGATGGTACCACCACTGTTCCCAGTGCATGCAGTCACATATTACATTGGAAGATACACATGCCAAACAGACATGTAACATATGTGCTAACAATTATGTGGATGCTGGAATGTGAATGGTTGTGTACAGTATATATATAATTCACAATAACCATTGATAAGTAGCTGTATAGCGATTAGGAGTACTGTGACATCTGCAGCAGAGCAATACACATCCATATGACAATGTATGCACTAATACAGCACAGGCACAAATGCATGATAACAATCAGCTAAACAGTGCCACATATGCTGCAGAAAGTTTTCATTGCATATAAAATTGATGTGGAATGACATGTAAAGCATGTCTGTTCAAATGAGACACACAACACATTACTGCACAGCAATTAAAAACATGCCCTGAACACTAGTACACCCACACACCATTAAAACTAGTTTTGTAGTTCTTCACAAGTGGCATCATGCAAACCCACAGAAAAGGTGTCATGGCTACAAAAATGTCACACAAGAATCCTGCACTAGTATGGAAAGCAAAATTATGGAAATGTATGTGCAGAAACAGAATGACACATCATAATATTGATGAAAATGTATGACATATATATATATAGAAGAACATAATGAACACACATGTAAAACGCATGCAGCAAAACATGGCCTTCAGAGGACTTGTTCAGTGTGTCACACAATTTAATGTGATATGTAGCAAATACACACCATAGTCAGAGGATAAATATCAGTAGACGAAAGATGCACTAAAAAGAAAAGTTGCAGTGCATAATGTATACAGTATTAGGACATGTGGAAGCCTAAAAGAGTACTAAACATGAGGATTCATGCAACAGTAAAGAGACATTTTAAAGTACTGCAGCAACCCAAAGGTGGGCAATGGTGTCACAAACCAATGGACCCATGCAGTCTAGTTAAGCCAACATACACCTGCAATATGGCACTGTGCAATATGACTTAATGTCTGAAATTGTCGACAATATGATCCTTGGGAAAGCACAACACACTACTGTTATGCAACACATAGGAGTCAGAGTCATACTTGCAAACACAGGGGTGCAGAACAGTTGTATATACATAGCATAAATCAGTACTGTACATATTACCACAACTGCCACATCTATATACAGTATCAGTGGTATAACAGAGATAACACTCACCTTTGGAGAGAACGTTTTGGGTTCTATTCCCACATAAAGTACATTTATAGTTCACACTGCAGTGCAGCATAAGAGAGGTCTTGCACTCCTGAGTGTGCTGTCATTTAGATGAAATATTAAGCTGAAGCCTCATCTGCCTGAGTTGGGGGTAGCTTAGGTGGATGTAAAACCTTCTGCTGCATCTATTTGAAAGAGTAGAGGCCCTTTAATTAACATATACAAAGCATTATTTACATATTTATAAAATATACATATTTACAGGTACATATCTACACATTCCAATGTACCATCATCATTATTCTTCTCCTATAATTGGCCCCCACTCCTTCCACAAACATAATCTAAATTTTTCAATAAAAAACGTATTTCACGGTCAGGGGTCACCACAGTGGAACTCTGGTCCACTAATTATTGGCAGTGGATTTTTATGGTGCCAAGTTGCCAGCCCGATGCCCAATCTTCAAAGAAGGTTCACCCATTCATGCACGCACCTACATGCATGTCTTTAGATGTCACTCGACCATGGGTAGGACATGCAGACTCCACACAGAAGGCACTCCAGCCGAGAATCGAATGGGAAAACCTCTTGCTGTGAGGTGACAATGCTAAACGCTGCACCGCCGCAGCCATAATCTAATTTTTTTCATTTTATCAGCTAAAATTCAATGTGTGAATTTCATTTAGTTTTTCATTCCAAATAACCCATATTACATAAAATGCATAGTTATCTACCTTTCTTAAATATTATTTCTGGTTGTTTTGATAATATCCATACATATTCATATTTATATTTAAATATATATATATATATATATATATATATATATATACACATATACATATACACAGACACACACACACACATGTGTGCACACACACGCACACACACACACACACACACACACACACACACACACACACACACATATATATATATATATATATATATATATATATATATATATAGTTTACATGATTAATATTCTCAAAAAATCTTCACACAACTTTGTCCAGAGTCTAACTACTCTTTACATTTCAAAAAAATCGTCTGCTGTCTCTTCCTCCTCACAAGATAAACACACTCTTTCAACTTTATTTTTACCTTTACCAATATTTTATTTATTACCAATTTTCATAGGAAATCCTGACACTCTACAATCTTATTCCACCACTTCTTTTACTTTAATAACTTTTATCACTTCTTCTGGTAAAATTTCTCGTGGATTTACATACATAATAGCATTGTTTCATTACACTATTATACCACATCCTTCTATTCTTCTTGATATTATCGATTTTTATTTTCCATGTTAGTATTTTTTCTTGATAATTTTTAATTCCATCATTTATATAATCTTTATCTTTATTTACTATTCTCATCATCTCCCCAACTTTTTGTACTTATATTTAAATATTTTCACTACTGATTTCTCATTCTCCCCATTTACCCACTTTAATACTCTCCACAAGTTTAAAGAAGTAGAATAAACAACTGGATGTAATAACCCCACTCCCCCTTCATCTTCACTCATATATAACAAACCCGCTTTCGCTGAGTTTAACCTTGAATCCCATATGAAAGAAAACATTAATTGCACAATTTCTTTTTCATGTTTTTTTCTGGAATCACGCATCATATATGCTATACAGAATTCACCAAATTAACTTTTTTCTTGATTGCTAATCTATAAGTCCTCCACATAAGACACATTTCTTACATTAGTTTTATCACAACCTCCAATTGTTTGTAACTTCATCATTTTAACTCAATTTTATCCCAAGCAAATATACTTCATTCAATAAAAAATACACCCCTCCAATTTTCTGAACATTACCCAAACCCTTACTTTTATCCTTATTTAAGATCACTCCTTTAAAAATCTATTCAGAAAAAACAGTATTTCCCTCACCCATATCTTAATATTATCAACCACCACTATATAATTTACACATGTCATGACTACTGGAATCACTACTTCCTTTTGCATCACATATCTAGCAGCTTTCATTTTATAAACTATTTCAGTCACTATCATATTCATTACTAATGCAACAATATCCCACTCCTGGGACATCCTTGTCTTATACCACAATACATGCATATTTTATTACTCAAGACACCCATTCATTAACACTCTCAATTTATTATTCTGATATGCTGACATACCCACTCTCCTAATTCTATTACCTATTCCATACTTTCCATAACATCTCTAAAAGCATCATGTCCTACTGTATCAAATGCCTTACTAAAATCAGCCACCATAAGTTCCACATCATCTTTTTTACTTATAGCATCACCCACAATTTCTTGAAATTATTCCTGGCATCCATTCCTTTGATATGATATATACTTTCTTCCATAATTTCCTTCATCCTTCTGTCCATTCTCCTCTGTACTGCTTTCAAAAAAGAAATATAGTCTGTATTATTCAATGTGATAGGTCTTCAATTTTTATTTCATTATGTTCATCTTTCTTGCATATATATATATATATATATATATATATATATATATATATATATATATATATATGTGTGTGTGTGTGTGTGTGTGTGTGTGTGTTTGTTTATGTGTGTGTGTGTGTGTGTGTGTGTGTCTGTGTGTGTGTGTGTGTGTGTGTGTGTGTGTGTGTGTGTGTGTGCATGTGTATATTAATATCCCATTACACAATTCTTCATAAACACACCTTTCTATCAAGCATTCATCCAGAGCATTTGCAAAACACTCTCTTTGTCAAACCTTATCTTGTACATTTCATGCCATATGCCATCTGTACCAAATACTGAATCAACATTCACTTTCCTAAGTACTTTATCCAATTCAGCAATAGTAATTTATTTTTCAAATTCTTCCTTAACTTGTTCTTGATTGTTTTTTACTTTCCCTTCTATTTTTACTCTTATACATATTTTCTGCATGCTGTACTACAATAGTTATGTTTGCTCCTGTGCTCTTTTTGCCTCTCCCTTTGCATATTTCATTTCCCTCATTATACTATATCTTCCTTTGCTATTTTACTGAAATAAGCAGACACATCCTACATTTACTCTTGTAAAAAATGTATCTGCTTAAACAATAATGTCTTACTTTTTTTAGGTTCATAGGTTCATATGTATTAAATAGGCTAATGACCATAAAGGCCTTTATAAGTCTAGCCATGCATCCCAAATCTCTGACAAGTTCTGGTAGCCTTGATAAGTGTAAGCAGGGGATTGGGAGATGAATATTTTACAAGCAGGGGCCTGGGACCTGAACCATTTACAGGTTGCCTTTGTCCATTCGTGACATAGGTGCCACACCAGGGATGAATTTCCTGTTCCCCATCCAGTTGTCCAAGTTACACTTGGATTGGGTAAGGGAGGAACTCTGCTTCACATGGACGGGGAGCCTTTTCCGGAGATGGGGTAGTCTCTGGGATAGATACCTGTCTCTCCAGCAGGTCCTATTTATATCACAGGCAAGGTTTAATTCTTTAGAATGGGTAATTTTGGTGCTGTTTCTTTTGCTGATATGCAAGACATCCATCAAAGTGAAGTCTGACAATGCCCTGTATGCCAGGCATAGATCTGCCCTCAAAAGCCTGTAGGAGACAGAATACAGGGATAGGGCCTTGAGGCAGTCTGCACAGGACATTTTACTTATGCCTTGTATTCTTTTAGTGAGGAACCTCTGTGGACGTTCAATTTGTTGAATATGCCTTGCTAGGTACATACTAAAGGGGGCATTGTACTCAATGATAGGTATGATGAATGTTGAATACAGTGGAACAATGACTTCCTTGGACTTTGTTTATAAGTTGCACAACATAGAATGATTTTCTCACTATTGTAGACGCATGATGGTCAAAGGCCAAATTACTGTCTATGTGTGTCCCCAGGTCCCTGATTAATGGGTCAGCTCTAAGGGGTGTGTTCTCAATATGATAGTTACCAGGGGTGGATGACTTCATGAAGGATACTACTATGTATTTCTTGGTATTTAGTTTTTGTCCATGGCTCTGACACCAGCTGTTTGTCTGTGTCAGCCCTTCCTGGAGAACATTTGTGTCAGTTTTGCATTCAATGACAGCTCCTAATTTGTAATCATCTGCAAATTTCAACCAGAGACCATTGACATTAGCCTTGACGTCAGAGAAGTAAATGACAAAAAGGAGTGTTTCAAGGACTGATCCATGAGAGACTCCATTTGACTGACCTCTTTGAAAAGGTAAACTCCCCAGTTTTAACTTCCTGAATCCTCTCTGTGAGCCATCTGGTGACACATGGGATGGTACCTAACCTCTTAGTTTTTCAGTAATGCCTAAGTGTGGTATTGTATCAAATGCCTTGGCCAGGTCAAGGCAGGCAGTGTGAACCATTTTGGCAATAGCCATTGCTGTGGTGACCTTCTCAAATAAGTCCACCAGGTTAAGTAGGCATGGCCTGCCCCTGATGAAACCAATGTTTGTTATCTCCAGTGTGTGGAGGTTTACTATATCATTATTGATCATTTCCATGATAATTCTTTCTATGGCTTTGCATATAAGACTAGTGAGATTCATAAGTCTGTAGTTTCCAGGGTATGTACATGGCCCACCATTATGCAGAGGGATAGCTGTTGCTGTTTTCCATTCATGAGGTACAAATCCTGTTTGGAAGCTACAGTTAAATAGCAATTCCAGATGGCCTAATAGGTCATGTTTCATGCTATTTAGAAGGCATCCTGGGATATTGTCTGGGCCCATTTATGAAGTGTTCTTAGCCTTAGAGAGAATATTAAGGACCTGTTCCCTAGTGATAGCAGGGTCAGTTATATTTGATGGCATTTCCTGAATGAAGGTTGAGAAAGGGTGAGAGGAGAAAAGTTGGAGCTGAATTTGTTGGCCAGTAGGTTTGCAATATCTTCTGGCTCAGTATAGGTGGCTCCATTTACAATGAGCTCTGCACACAATTGTGTATTGCATTTGAGGTTGAGGACATAGCTAAAGAATGCCTTGTGGTTGACCTTGGCCTAGGAGGCCAAATTTACCTCAAATTTGGTTTTGGTTGACTTTATTTGTCCCCTGAGTTGTTTGTTTAGTTTGATAAGACCTCCTAATTTTTGTCATGCTTTTCTTCCTTTTGTTATACAGCCTATTGATTTTGTAATTCCACTAGGGTGTTTTGTGTTTTTGAGTTAGTTCTGTACTTCTTCCTGGTGTGTGCAGCTGCCTCTATGCAGCCATTAACATGTTTATATAGGGTTTCTGTGAACAGTTCAGCATAGGCAGCAGTGTTCTCAGGGTTTATGGGGTCTTCAGATTTTGCCAGGTTATCACTTAATAGCAGGAAATTAGCCTTAGAGTAGTTCCTGAATATTCCAGGGTTAACTGAGGATCCAGGTTTTATTTTTACTTCAAAGGAGTCCATCTTGTGGTCTGATCTTACCAGGGAAGACATTACAGTAGGGGGGTATGTGTATGACTCTCCCATATCGGTGAGGACCAAATCCAGTATGCTTGCAAACCTGGTTCGTGTATTGACAATCTGGTCCAGGGAGTTTTTGTCTGTAAATTCTAGGAATCTCGTATGTGATACAATGTAGGATTCCCAGTTAATGGTAGGGTAATTAAAGTCACCCATGAATATAGTTCATAGCCAAGTCTTCCCTTTGCCTTTGAGGCCGATAGTGTCAGCTGCTGGTAGTCTTACTGAATGTATGTCTGTCATTTTGGACCATTTTTAAATCCTTTAGTTCAGAAGTTGGATAGTTATATAAAATACTTCTGGTAGTGTCTTGATGGACCATGGCAGTTTAATACTCATGCTTCTCAGGTTACCCTATTTACACTAGATGTAAAGTCTCTTTACACTAGTATTCCCATCACAGAAGGCTTTGAATTTATGAGATTGTTTCTGGCTAAATTCGCCAATTATTCATGTGATACCATCAGTGCTTTTTGTGAACCGATGGAAGATATGTTAGAGAACAATTCTTTTTACCTTTAATGGTAAATACTATGAGCAAGGGAAGGTTGTTGCTATAGGGACTACCGTAGCACCCTCCTTTACAAATATTGTTATGGGGTGGTGGGAAACACAAGTTCTCCAGTCTATTCCATTTTTTTTTAGAACATGTAAAAATGTATAAAAGATTTGTTGATGGTCTTTTTTTTAATACTGATGTTTCTATTGAAAGTGTAGAACAGTTTACTGAGGAAGTGAGTAGGAGTGTTGCTTTCTTAACCTTTATTTTGGGTGGTGCAGGGAACAAAGTGTCCTTTTTAGACATTGTTGTTAGTTGGAATGAGGTTGCAAAAATGTTTTCTAGTAACATCTATAGAAAGCCTTGCTTTTCCAACAGTTACCTGCACTATTCAAGTGCCCACCCCATTTATATGAAGAAAAATATTTCAAGGGGCCAGATGATTAGAACTTCCAGGCTAACCACTGACGAAGACAATTTCTTAAACGCTATTGATGAAATTGTCAAAATGTTTTCAGATAGAAAGTACAAACTAAATTTATTATAACACACTACTCAGGAAATTGAACAGAAAATACATGAATCCCCCTCCTCCTATTTTGGAAAGGGCCATGCCAATAAAAAGAGCTAGTGACACTAGTAAGAAATTTACCAACAACTTTATTTTACAAATGACAAGGATATAAAAGAAATTGTTGGTCAGAATTGAAGAATTTTTAATGGTAATCCTGAAGTATACAGGGCTGTTGGAACATATCCTAGTTTTGTGTTTAAGAGCTTTAGGTCTATTAAGCAGTACCTAGAAAATTATGATACAAAAAAGTTTTACCTTACACTATGAAAAATGATGGCATGCATAAAAGTGGATTTTGCAGTGTGTGCAAATCTTATTTATGAATATCCACCAGTAAGCCTTTCACAGATGAAAAGAAGTACTAAAATTAATTCCTACTATGATTGTAGCTCAGTGGGTTTGGTTTATATTGCCATTTGCTCCCACTGTGTAGCATTTTATATACTGGCATAACCAGCAGGAAACTGTTCAATCGGATCAAGGAACATTTGTACGCTATCAGGTCTAAGGAAAACACTAATGCACTGTATAAGCATACTTTGACCTGTTCTTGTTTCAAGAAATTTTATTTTTCTATGTTAGAACACTTTGCTGAGGACTGTAGAAGGGGTGATTAAAAAAAAAAAAACAGTTGCTAAGGAAATAAAATTTATGGCAACTAAGAATGCAATCTGATAAATATCCTGGACTTAATATTATATGTATTAAATGTTTTTTGTAAATGTGACTGTTTCTTTAAAGAAATGCTGGCTTTCTAATTTGAAATAATTTGTTAATGAGACCATTATTGCTTGACATTTGTATATAAACTGGTATTTTTAAGCATGGTTTTATTCTGATGAAGTCCTTTTGGAAAAAAAATGCTAAAATAAAACCAGATGATTTGTCTACCAGTGGATTTTTTAAATGTTTTTAGAATATGGTACTGAGTTGGATGGTGAATGTTTTCAATAAGTTTAAATACATGGTATGTGTTTCCTGGGTCATAGAGGGGGGGCCTACACCTTGCAAGGAAATGGTATTGGATTTTGCCTATGATAATTTGAACATGGAGTAGCTCAAGTGTGTTGTCCTGTTTGACAGCTTTGAGGTTTATTTATTTTTCATGTAAATCAAGACACCTCCATGTTTAACCCCTGTCCATATAGTAACTGGTCTAAATGTGTGAAAGGCATTATAATCTTGCACTGTCAGTATAATCTCTGTGGCTCTAAGCTATGTCTCAGTGACTACACATACATCAGTATTCTCTAGGTGAGGAGAACTTCTAGGGAGTGGATTTTTTTGTTTAGACTCCTAGCACTGACCAGTAATCTGTTTAGATTTTCTTGGCTTTGATTTTCTATGTTGGAATTACTTTCAGTTTGACATTGCCTGAAAAAGGCACTACTGTATATGGGAAGACAATACTTTAGATAATATTCGAAAGCCTAAAGAAGAGGTGCAAACCACCCCGGCAAAGCAGTGTGGTCTATTTACCATTTCCTTCCATGCTGACAAATATTGCACCCCCTTAGAATGACTTGGTTTCTTTTATATATTTCCTTTGCTGTATCATAGTATTCTCTTGTATTTATCTCTAATACATTTCTATACATCCTTGTCATAGTTTACTTTCTCTTTCTTTCTTACATCATCCTGCTACTGAAAACATACACTTTTTATACTTATTTTTAAATTCAATCCATCATTCATCCCAAATTTTTATAAAAGTCCTTTTTAGTTATATGATTCCTTCCACAACTGCAAAGATTCCCACTCTCCAAATTCATCCCATCATTTCTCATTTATTCATTTTATTCTTTTTACTATTTTACTTACTTTCAGACATTACAACTTTTTCTTTACCATCCTGGTCAACATTATATTGCTTATTCTTTTTGCAATCAGTCCAAAATGCCCTTGACTTTTACATATCCTATATTCCTTTTTACACATTTTCATCATATATCCTCCTTCCCCCGCATAGATTATAACTTTTTTATATTCATTTATCAGATGATTGAAATCCCCATAAAAAAAAAGTTTTTGGCTGTTCTATGTACCAAATTGCTTCTCTATTACCATCTACATGTACAGCACTTATTAAACATTTTTCATATCTTTTTCATATTTTAACCCCATTCCAAATACCCCTTTCATCTTTAACATTCACAACATCAGAAAATAAATAACACATAAATGAAAAATGTCTTCTAACATCTTTTAACTCAATTTCCTCAGTTTGAAACTGAAAAACATTTTTTAATTAAGTCCTTTGCCTAGAAAATATAAGCTCATTTACAGGTAACAGTCCTTTGCTCACAATTAAACAAAACTATTTCCATTAAGTCTTCAATCTCAAACATTAAGTCACAAAATGTCTGTTTCCCCAGATGAATAAAGATCTAATGTTTTTTGCTTTAAAACCCAAAGGTAATACTAAATTAGTCTCCACAAAGTATTTATATATTAGTTTTTATATCTTCTTTTTCATCAGAACAACAAACAATATGTTTTTATAAAGTTTAATGTACCTTTTGCTCTTCCAGTTGCCTCAGCATATTATTTTCGAGATTGCATCATACTTGTAAGCTTGTCCGTTCAACTCATGACACATTTCCTTTCCCCCAACTCACTGTCTTTTGCATTCCAAAAACCTTTTCCATCATATTTGACGAAAAAATCTCAGTCTCTTTTCCCGGACCAGCTTTGTTTAATAAACCAACCAGTTTTTCATCAGGCAAACCAACAGTAGCAATTCCATTTTCAACAACGTATTCAAAATTCTGAGAATTAAAGTCAGCAAGACACTGAATAGTTCTACTATCCATCTGCATTTCAACAGTTTTCTGTCCAACTGTAAGTGATAACCTGGCAACATTTCAAGACCCTATAAACCCTGTAAACACTGCTGCCTATGCAGAACTGTTCACATAAACCCTATAAATTCATGTTAATAGCTGCTTAGAGGCAGCTGTACCCACCAGGAAGAAGTACAGAACTAACTTAAAAAAGCAAGCCACCCTGGAAGTATCACAACATCAGTAGGGTGTATAATAGAATGAAGAAAATCCTGACAAAAATTAGGAGATACAGCACCCAGCAGTATTAAAACACTCTCAGAAAACTAAATAAACAACTCAGAAGACAAATTGTCTACCAAAGCCAAATTTGTAGTAAATCTGGCCTCCCAGGCCAAGGACAAGCACAAGGCATTCTTTAGCTATGTCCAGTGAGAGTGATGCTTCGCCATAGATGGTTTTCACCTGTCACCCCTGAGATTCAGGATACTGGCAAAGGCTCTTGCCACCCCAATAGTGCCTTTTTTAGGCAAGGCTCAAAAAACAAATCCACCACCGTAACAAGTACTAGTGACAAAAAGCTGAGGGTCATGCTGCTGAACGCTAGGAGTTTAAACCTCAGAATGCACTCTCTCGAGGCACTCCTCAATATGGAGAACATTGTTATTTGTGCAGTAACAGAGACCTGGTTCAAGGCTCGAGAGAACACCACAGCGATTCTAGGCTACAACTCATACCACAAATTTCGGACGCAAAACCCGGACCGAAAATCAAAGGGAGGAGGTGTATCCATATTCATCAAGGATAACCACACCTCCAGACTGGTTGCAAAGTACGATGCCTTGGAAATCATCCAACTGCAACTGACAATGGGCAAAACTGCAATCCAAATTGTAGCTTGCTACAGATCACCTTCCCAGCCCCATGACATGTACTCTTCTTTCCTCGAGGTACTGGAAAACATGAGAGTCCAAACGAACACCCTTATACTGGGTGATTTCAACTACCCAAACATCAACTGGGAAAACTATGGAAGTACTAATACCTTTGCTCAGCACTTCCAGGAGTACATTAAATCCAATTCTCTGGACCAGCTTATTAACTCCCCCCCAAAAGGTAAAAATATACTGGACCTGGTCATCACCAACATGAGGGACAAATGCCTCACACCTGTGTTAAATTCCTCATTGGTCAGATCTGATCATAAACTCATCACCCTAGATATCCACATACCACCCTCACCCCTGCCCCAAAAGAAACCATGGTGAAAAACTTCTTGAAGGCAAACTTTATGCTACTCAAGACAGAGGTGGCAAACTTCTCTACTCCCCAGCAGAAAGGCAATATGATTGAATCTGCTGTATCCTACACAAAAGCACTCTACAAGCACCTACATGAGTGCATGGACCATGCTATCCCAAACAAGACCAAAACCCACTCCTCCAAAAAGAGGAAACCAGTCTGGTGGACGCCGGTCATAAATAAAGTCTATAATAGAAGGAAGAAATTATTGCAAAAAAAGAGTAAAAACCCAGGAATGGAGGAGCACCCTAACCAACCTTAGCAAAAAGCCAAGAACCCTCATAAAAACCTCTAAGGCTAGCTTTGAAAGAAAAATTGCAACAGACACCAAATACAATCAAAAAGCATTTTTTAGCTATATCAAAAACCTAAATAACAACTCACAGATCTGCTCTGAGCTACAGCATAATTGTTCAAAATTCACGGAACCAACTGACATTGCCAATATACTGACAGATAGGTTCAGTGCAAACTTCACCCCACCCTCACCCCCCAAAGGGTCCATTTCCATACCAGAAGATTGTACTGCCCCTATAATCACAGACACCCAGGTGGAAACAGCATTCTCCAAGGCAAGAAACACAGCATCTATGGGACCAGACAGCACCCCAGACTGTGTACTACATGAACTCCAAAACAAATTAATCCCTCACCTTAATACCATGTTTAACCACAGCCTCACCTCAGGCTATGTGCCCACAAAGTGGCACATTGCAACAGTTAAACCATTACACAAAGGAGGTGCTACCACTAACTCTGTGAATTAACACCCCATCATCCTGACGAGTCTTGTCTGCAAGGCCATGGAGCGCATCATCATGGAACTCATAAACAATGACATTGGGAACCTACAAACACTTGACCCCACCCAGTTTGGGTTCGTAAAGGGAAGGTCTTGTCTCCTAAATCTGGTTGACTTTTTCAAAATGGTTACTAAAGCAATAGATGAGGGAAAGGTGGTTCACACAGCATACCTTGATCTTGCAAAGGCTTTTGACACCATTCCCCACTCGGGCATTATTGACAAACTCACAAACCTAAATATAAACCCCTACATTACAAGATGTGTGGCTAACTGATGGATAGAACCCATTCAGTAAGAATAGGAAATGCTAGATCCAACTCCAAACCTGTGACTAGTGGTGTACCACAGGGCTCAGTCCTGAGACCCCTCCTGTTCAGTATCTACATCTCGGAGGTAGAAGCAAACACAGAGGGACTATGGCTAACAATGTTTACAGATGACTGCAAACTGGGTGCCATAATTGAGACCCCTACTGACATAGATATCCTCCAAAAGGGTCTTACAGATACAGATATGTGGTGCCAAAACCTTGGCCTCAGGCTAAATGCCAAAAAGTGCATCATCACTCCCTTTGGGAAAGACCAAGTACCTATGAATTACAACATAGGTGGTAATCCACTTACCACAGAGAGTGTGATAAGAGACCTAGGGAATCAGGTGAATAGTAACCTCTCCTTCAATCACCATATTGCTAAAGTGGTTAGAAAATCCTTCTACATGGCCCACCTTATCACAAAAGAGTTTGCATCCAGGAATAAGGAAGTTATTGTCCCCCTCTACTCATCACTCATTAGACCCATTATTGAATATAATGCCCCGTTCGAGACGCACCTAACAAGACATCTGCAACAACTGAAGAGGCCTCAAAAGTACCTTACAAAAAGGATACCGGGCCTCAAACAGTTGCCCTATGCCGAGAGGCTAAAAAAACTCAGACTGTACTTGGACGCGTATCGGCTACTCAGAGGTGATCTGTGCCTGACATACAAGGCTATGTCAAACCCCAAATTGCTAGAAATGCTCCACCTAAGGTAAACCCAATCCACCAGAGCTACACGCTCAAGGGACGTAAACCTGACATCAACAATAAACAGAACTTGTTGGAGGGACAGATTCATGTCCCAGAGACTCCTCTTGCTCTGGAATAAGGTTCCCATATATGTGAGGCAGAAATCCTCATTAGAGCTATTCAAGAGGAATCTTGATGAAAGGATAGGAAACAGGAAATCCCCCCCCCCCCCAGAATCACTTTGGTGGCCCTGCTAGACAGGGGCACAGGTAACTAAACCACTTGGGATGGAAATGTAAGCAAACATTTTTTTGGCTAGGCTTAATTATTCCCTATGGCCAATAGCCTAGTACCTACCTATGAACCTATGAACCACAACCTCAAAGGCAATAAACAATTGTGCGTTGAGCTCATTGTAAATGGAGCCACATATATTGAAACAAAAGATATAGCAAACCTACTAGCCGACACATTAAGCTCCAACTTCCCTCAGGAAATGCCATCAAATATAACTCACCCTGCTATCACTAAGGATCAGGTCCTCAATGATCTCTCTTTGAGACCAAGAACAATGCATCAATGGGCCCAAAAAATATCCCAGGATGCCTTCTAAATAGCATGAAACATGATCTATCAAGCCTTCTGGAATTGCTATGTAACTGTAGCCTCTAAACAGGCTTCATGCTACATGAATGGAGAACAGCAACAGTCATTCCTTTGCACAAAGGTGGGTCATCTACCAACCCTGGAAACTATAGACCCATAAATATCACTAGTCTCATATGCAAAGCCATGGAAAGAATTATCATGGAGATGATCAATAGAGATATAGTAAACTTCCAGATACTAGACCCAACCCAATTTGGTTTAAGCAATTTATGAGGGCAGAATCATTCACACTGCCTACCTTGATCTGGTCAAAGCATTTGACACAATATGCCACAAGGGCATTGCTGACAAACTCAAGAGGTTAGGATAAACCCTTATGTCACCCAGTGGATAGCCAATTTGCTCACAGACAGGACCCAGGAAGTTAGAATTTGGGAGTTCACCTCTACAACGAGGCCAGTCACAAGTGGAGTCCCTCAGGGATCAGTCCTTGGACTACTCTTTTTTGGCATTTACTTCTCAGAAGTCAAGGCCAATGTCAGTTGTCTCTGTTTGACTAAATTTGTAGATGATTGCCAATTAGGAACTGTTGTTTAATCTCACACTGACACAAATGTTCTCCAGGAGTGGCTGACACAGACAAACAACTGGTGCCAGAGCCATGGACTAAAACTAAATGCCAAGAAATGCATAATAGTATATTTTGCAAAATCATCCATCCCTGGTAACTATCATATTTACAACACACTGCTTAGAGTTAACCCAGTAATCAGGGACTTAGGGACACACATAGGTAGTAATCTAGCCCTTGATCATCATGTGTCTACAGTCGTGAGGAAATCATTTTATGATGCGCAACTTATAAACAAAGTTATGGCATCTAAGTCCAAGGGAGTCATTGCCCCACTGTATTCAACATTCATCAGACCTATCATTGAGTACAATGCCCCCTTTGGTATGTACCTAATCAGGCATATCCAACAATTGGAACATCCACAGAGGTTCCACACTAGAAGAATACAGAGCATAAGTAAAACATCTTATGCAGACTAGGCTTAAAAAGGCCCTTGTGGTCATTAATCTAATAAGCACATATGAACCTATAAACCTGTGAATCTATATCAATATATGGAAAAGATAACAGCTTCTGTTTTGCATTTTTTAGAAGTATGCATGAATCTCTATGAAAGGATTTATAAATGTTGGACATAAAGCTGACCTGAATAACAATACAGAGTCAGACTATACAGTTTGCAAAGGTGAAAAGGCAGACATATTAATTAGCTTCGGTCAGATGTCAAACTACTTTAAATAACTGTAGATAGTTCCAGGAAGTGTGCACCCTTCATGCTTATTATCTTTATCATTTTGTTTATGTTGGGACCCCTCAAAAGTGTGTCAGTTTCCATTTCTCAGTAATTTTTCCTATATGTCTAAAATTCACATAGTAAGTTCTTTATCTTAATGACAAGTATGTGTAGGCTCTTTATTTACAATGTCAGTCAGCAAGTAGGCCTAGAAATAAAAGTAGCAATAAGTGGACTTGACTACCATGAAATAATCTTGTAAAATATCTAGCATACATAACAAGGCCTGTTTCAACTTAAGACAGAAATAGAAGTAAATAAATGTGGACATAGATCTGGGAATGTATCCCACTGCACTGACTACTGGTGAAGTTTCACTTTGAATATTGGGTTTGGCTCTGAAATTCTAATTTTCATACATGGAATTATAAGGACAGGGCAGGGAGAATACAGCTCAGTTTTAATAGAGACTGCGGTGGTGGTGCTGCAGTAGCATTGTCGCCTCACAGTAAGACATTGTCCTGTTCGATTCTCAGCTAGAGCGTCTTCTGTGTGGAGACATGCATGGATGGGCATACCTTCATTGAAGGTTGTACGTCAGAGCTGGCAACTCGGCACGTAAAAATCTACTGCCAATCATTAGCGGACCGGAGTTCTGCTGTGGCGACCCCTAACCGGGAAAAGCCGAAAGACACAACAACAACAACAACAACTTTATAGCAAACACAGGGGACATTAGGAGGCCTAGTCTCAAAGCAGTGAACAGATATTAAATGCAGGTTCAATGAGAATTGATGACTGTGCCCATGTGTATGACAGAGATCCTTAACCTATTGACAATGTAATCTGAAATGGATCAGATTATGATCAGACTCTAAAGCATCGCAACCAGTGTTATGATATGAATTTCTGAAAGAATATAACCTGAAGTTATAACCTAATGTGATCATAATTCTGCTTGAGTAAGTAGTTTTCTGGGGTTAAGGCCAATCATTTTTTCTTAAAGGTGTTACGTTTTGTCATATTACTGTTTAAGGGTGTTAAATTTTGTCATATTATAGCAGAACCTTTTCAACCACCTGATAGCAGAACCTTTTCAACCACCTGATAGGTGCAAAAATAACTTTCTTCTCAAGAAAAAGTTTGGTATTAGTTTAAAGAAGACTACTATGTGTAATATTGTGTGACCAATTATTTATGTAAAATGGTAACTTTGGTAAGTGTTGACTGTTGTAGCATAGCTCATCATTCGAGTTTCCCACATCATTTCCATTATTTCCTACAGCCTCCTCCCCTTGTTCTGAAGTCAGCAGCCACCACTGTTTTTTAACACAGCAAAACACAAGATCTTGGTAGGCTGCTTGATCTAAAACGTAACTAATGACACATCACTTTATGTACAGCATCAGTATGAATGCAGAAAATGTTGGAAAAACATAACTCCACCACTTTTGAACCCATACTGTGAATGTTAAACCATTAAATATACAACTGTTAGTCTTTGTGAACCAACTAAATTCCGCAGTTTTAAAGCTCTGATAGCATACATTTACGTGAGTGCCTTTTTTGAGATCACCATGATCCATTTCATATATCACAAACAAATATATAAATATGTAACTAATATTAATAATAACCACTGATATTCAAATAATATGTCACTATAACTTCTATGTCAGTTTTGTGTACAATCATTTGATAATGAGTTGTTTTTAGATGTATTGCTTTTCCAACATGTTCCTAATAATGGCATTAATATGTGCGCCTTTGTATAAGATGCAACATTTTGTAATCTTATTTAGTATTCCTTGTAAACAAATAGTTAAGGTCTTGTTATATACTATATTACTGATCAGGTTAGCTCATAGAAAGATGCAGATATCCACATTTTCCACATCTTTACAGTGAGGCTTCCTGCATTATTTCTCAAATTCTCAAATATTAACAGTATACATAGGAAATGTAATTAGCTATGTAAATATGATAGATATTATTTCTGTGTCTGTAGAATATTTTGTTATGCATTATTCATACAGTGCAGGTGAACTACCAGCAATGTCTGTTATTACTGTACACTATGGGTATAAATGTATTATCTGATACACTCACAATGACTTGGGTCAAGATCTGGATTCCTTACTTAGTAAACCCTTGCAGCATTACACTGATTCCGGTATAGTGATTAGACTAAATTGGGTGAGGGGTGTCACAGTTATGGGTTTGAACTTCAAATATGTTACTTGTAAACTGATATGCTACACATGTGTAATTTGCATTAGTATTTGTTTGGTGTTTATTGTGTATTTTGTTTTTTCAGTGATGTAATATGGCACCTACAGTGTTCCAGTGACAAGTCATTAATATACTACAAAGAGGGTATGCTGCCATGATAGGACATTGCAATGCATATTCATAGGTTCATTGGAGATTACTATGTTAGCGACTCTAAGAGCCTTTACAAGCCTAGCCATGTTAATCCTAAGTATCCCCATTTGTTCTTTTTGGGTAGTTCACAGACAAATTTATGAAGAGAGCAGGTCTGTGATAAACATCGGTTAACCTTATCCATAAGGGACATGAGTGCCACCCCAGGGGTGACTTTGCGATTTCACATCCACTTATATAGGTTGCGTTTGGATAGGGTCAGTGATGAGTTCTGTTTTATGTGAATAGGAAGTCTAGTCTCCAGGAGATATATATGTCTCTCCAGCATGTTCTGTTAATGCCACACTCTAGGTTGAGATCCTTAGAGTGAGTGACTCTTGTGCCATTTGACTTGTGGATGTGCAGCATTTCCATTGGGGCAGGGTCAGAGATTGCCCTATAGGCCATGCACAAGTCGCCTCTCAGCAGCCTGTAAGATACAGAGAAAAGTGACAGGGCTTTCAGCTTGTCTACGTAGATCATGGTTTGGAGTCCCTGTATTTTCTTAGTGAGAAACCTCTGAGGAATCTCCAGCTGCTGCAGGTGTCTACTGAGGTACATGCAAAAAAGATACATTATACTCTATCAGTGGTCTGATGAGGATTGAGTACAGTGGAGGTATAACATCGCTTGATCTGGATGCTATGCCCTTGCTTATAAGGTGCACTACGTAGAAGGCTTTCCTTAGCACTGTGGAAACTTGGTGGTCAAAGTTTAGATTGCTATCAACCTGTGTTCCCAAACTGAGTCATACCAGTGGGTTGGAACTCAGGGGGTACTGTCAATACTGTATTTTGTAGGGAATTCCATTTTGTCAAAAGGAATAATAATGCATTTTTTGCATTGAGTTTTAGGCCATGGCTTCAGCATCAATCATTTGTTTGTGTTAGCTCTTCTTGCAATATGTTGACATCATTGGGGGCTCAATGACTGCTCTTAGTTTGCAATCATCAGTGAATGTGGTGAGCCAGAGGCCATCTACTTTGGCCTGGACTTCTGAGAAATAGATGCCAAGCAGTAAGGAGCCCAGCACAGACCCCTGTGGTACTCCACTAGTGATGGGTCTACTGGTGGATGTGGAGTCACCAATTTTGACAGAGTGTGTTCTGTCAATGAGCCAATTGGCTATTCTATGCATGCATGGCTGGCATTATCCTAAAAATAAGCACTACATATGTGTACCACCTGGTAGTCATACTCCTGGCACATACACTTTTGTGTGTAGATGAGTCAATTATGCTTCAAGACAGAAAATATTTCCTTGCAAGAGAATGAAATTATCATCTTTTCCCTATGGCAGCATGACAAAGATCTGTTGTGAGGGATGGGTGATAAGGTGTGTAGGGATCTGGTGAATATGTGTGGAATGATGCTTCCATAATGATCAATGCCATGGGCAGGTAGAACAGAACTCCATCAGAATTTAGGCATCTGCACTCTGTCATGGTCCTACATATGTCTAAATGTGTCTGCTGCTTCAGATGACACTGCAGTACCTGAGATGGGGGCTCCACATTTCCACCAATAGATGATACATAATGGTTTTGCTCTCATACCACCACCTCTGTCCAATGCATTCCAGGTGATGGTATACAAGTTGGCCTACCTAGACTCTACAGTATTTCTTTTATTAAGATACCTAACGTTTTCCACCTTAACTGTTATATATGTTTCACATTAACATCGGTTGTGCAGTATATGTTCCACAGCTCAGCACAGCAGTCAGGGTCATCAGCTGTCTTCTGATGGTGACATGCCAGGAATGTGTTCTCTTATTCATTATAGAGGTATATCTCTAGTATTTATTTTGTGTTGCCTGCATGCTTGTATGTCCTGTGTTGCAGGTCCCATCGCCATCACACTGTGCATGGCCTCAGTCATGGCAATCAGGTTCATAGATTCATACGTAGGTACTAGGCTATTTGCCCAAGGACCTATGTAAGCCTAGCCAACAAGGTTCCCTGGCTTACGCCACCCAAGAAAGTTATTTTCCTGTGCCACTGTCGAGCAGAGACACAGAAGTGATCCTGGGGTGTATTTCCTATTTCCCATCCACTCATCAAGACTTTTCTTGAAGAGTGCTAATGAAGAACTTTGCTTGACATAGATGGGTAGCCTGTTCCAGATTGCATTAACTTGCTCTAGACTGTAAGGTTAATATGAAGCATTTTGTGAGCTACATCACATTATGCAAAGATGGTCATTTGTGTCTCACATTAACATTAGTTGTATGTTATGTGTTCCACAGCTTGGCACAGTGTGATTATCAGTTGTCTTCTAATGATGACATACTAGGTACATGAACCACTATCTGATATACTTGTATTCCTTTAGTATATACCTTGAGCTGCCTGCATGCTGATATGCCTTTTGTAACAGATCCATCACATAGTGCACAGCCTCAGCCATTGTAACCTGGTGCACAAAGAATTACATTGCTTTTGATTAGAGTACTATATCTTGTGCAAGGAATTTTTGATGTATGCCTCCTTAAGTGCACATCTAATGTGTGCCTCTATTTTTCTCTCAGTGCTTGCAGTTCATCCACTTCCTGCTTCTTCATCGAACTTGTCCATTGATCCTGACACACAGTATGAAGTGGTACAGACAAACAGCATGGCCAATGACACACAAAGCACTGCACTTTAGTCTACTTTGTACATCCCAGATGGTGACAGTCTTAGTGTCATTATTTCCTAAAAAAGGAATGACAGTGTACCAGTCATTCTGCTGGTAATTGTACAGCAGCTACTGGTCAAGAAGAAGACCATGGGCAAATGTCCCCATGTGAGTCTGACAGCAATGATCTGACAGATCTGCAATGGACAACTGAAATCCACAGGCCAACACATGTGTAGGTGACAGTAATGCATGGATGTGTGGGGCTGAAGGCATATGCCTACTGTTACAAGCACATGATTGGCTGCAGCACCTTCACAGCACTAAACTGCATGCACTTGCTCATACAACTGACTGTGTGGCACACCAGATACGTGTGTTATATAAGACTGAGGAGCACAGGCATAATGAGGTCACTGCAGTACTGGCTGAACAGCGAGACAGTGTGATATCATTTGTAGGGTGCATGGCAGTGTTTCATATACTTTTTTGGACTAAGGAACTCCATTCAAAAGTTGTTTTTTTATGAATCCTCTATGAAAATTTCCAACAAATTATGATGATGTTTACACATAATGTGAATTGTAAAAATACATGTTTCAGGTTTCAAACTTGCACACTCTTAGTGAGAAGGATGTACTTACACTGTATGACAAACGTTGTCAATATTTGGTTTATGATTTATTAAAGATAATCTTAATGTATGTGTCAAATGTAACCTATTGCTACTTTTTGTTTTGGCTGTAGACAGTGGAATCTACTTTTGCAAAAGTATGCAGAAGGAAAATGCAGTAGGAGCCTAAATGCTTTTCACTTAAAGATCAATACTCACTATGATTTTTTACCCATGTTTTATCAAGAGGTGACTCAGTCTTCAGATTGTTCAGTGTAACATCTGAGGAAAGGTCAGTCAAACAGATCTTTAATTTATTCATTCATTGAGATTAAAGAGATACAGACCCCCCCCCAAAAAAAAAATTCTTGGATTTTGACTTGAGGGAATATAGTTTTCATATTTAGCTGACATTTTCAAATGATTAGTACATTGTTTATTTAGTTAAATCTGTAATTTTCATTTCATTTTTTTCTCATTCATTCACTCAGTTGAGGTATTGAAATTATCACAGCAGTTGTTTTCTCTTACATGTATCCAGCTTTATTTGTTTTTCCTTTGGCCTATTTTCTTATAACTATAGAACACTGTTTTGTGTGTTCCCAGAAGAGGTACATTAAACTCATTCAAAAATTGAAATATGTCTGCAGGATAACATAAATTCATGTTCTAATTTATGTCTTTGTAAAAATATGCAATGTTACTTTTTGGTTGTCCATAATGTAAGTATTTTTCCTCACAGGTCAATCTTTTCTCAATATCTGTCCGCAAGAAAGCCAGCAAACTTCAGCATTTAATAAAGCCCATTTCAGCAGACAAATTGCAAAATGTCTTGAATTTGAAGAATGTGACTTTATAAAATTTACTGTGTTAACTATTTTTAATAGTTATTCAACTCAGCATTTATATTTTTGCTTTTCTAACATTATCTGGTATACCATGCAATGTGTGTTTTCTATATTTGGTGTTACTGCTTTCATTTTTCAAACTAACTTTGTGTGTTTACACCAACCATACCAATTGTATCATCAGTGCAAACTGAAACATAGTGTGTGAATTTTAATTTGGCATTTAAGTAGTTATCAGATAATGCTGAGAAACTTTCAGTGCCAGTTGCAGGATTATTCAATTCTATGTAGTTCAGAAACTCTAATTTATTTATTTATTTTATTTTATTTTACATTTGTTAACCGGGCTAGTCTAACTGGATACATGTCCATTTTCAGTAGAGGCCTGAGGAGTTAAGCTCCAAGTTAGGACAATAAAATTAATACAATAAAGTATAAGGATACATGTGCAAATATAAAGTATTAACAGTATGCATAAACAGGTTATCACAGTAAAATGTACAGTGCATGATACAAGAATAAATAAAGGGATGTAAATACAATCAGAGTAGTCAAGAGAAATATGCAACATAGTTTAAAAAGGAAAATAGAGTTGCTTAATGAGTAGATGGGTTAGACAGAGTAGAGTATATAGAGACACTTTGACTAGTCAGGTTTAGTGCATTGACATAACCAGTGTGTTTTCAGGAATACTTTCAATTTGTTTTTGACTAGTCAGGTTTAGAGCGTTGACATAACCAGTGTGTTTTCAGGAATACTTTCAATTTGTTTTTGAAAGAAGATAATGAGGAAAGTATGGAGAGTTTGTTTGGAAGGGGGTTCCAGGCTTTCCCAACTATATTAGAGAAAATGGAGTCGCCAGCTTTGTTATATGTTTTAGTGGTATGTACTAGAAGTTTCTGAGAAGACCTTAAGGATTCTAGGTTTTTATAGGGGGTGATTAGTGTCGAGAGAATAGGTGTTTTTGAAGGTTTGTAAAGAGTGTTATGGGCTATAGTTAGCTGATGGAATGTAATTAGATTTTGAAGTTCAAGCCAACCTAGCTGTTTTAAATTAAGGCAGTGATGGGTTCTAAAAGGATTACCAGTTGCAAATCTAGCTATATTGTTGTAGGACATTTCCAATTTGTTGAGATTATTTTTTGAAAGGTTAGTAAAAATGGGTGACGCATAAAGTAGAGAAGAGATTAGATGAGTGTGTGCTATTCTGGTTCGAGCTGATGGTAGGAGAAAGGATTTTATCCTATAGAGAGAGCCTAGCTTTTTATTGACTGTTTTTATAGTATTGTTAATATGGATGTCAAAGTTCAGATTATTGTCAATGGTGACTCCTAATAGTTTTGTGGATGGGTCTGGAGATATAATGGTATTATTGATAGAGTTTATTGAGAAATCCAGTGGAGGGGATTTCTTGGTAGGAGAGAAGAGGAGGAGTTTAGTCTTTTTGGGGTTTAGGAGAAGGCATCTATGTGTGAACCATTGCTCAACTGTATTGAATACTTGTTGGGTCAGATAGAGTAGTTCAGAAGAGGAGGGGGCTGAGCAAATGAGTGTAGAGTCATCTGTATATTGTATGCATGTAGCTTGGGGGATGGCAAGGTGAAGATCGTTGATGAATATGGAAAAAAGTAGAGGTCCAAGGATGGAACCCTGGGGGACTCCAAGGTTGACAGGAAGATGAGTAGATAGAGACTTGTGCCATAGTATGGCCTGGTGTCTATTATCCAGGTAGGACTGGAACCACTTAATAGAGGATGTATCTAGTGACAGGGATTTTAGTATTGTGATGAGAATTTGGTGATTTACCATGTCAAATGCTTTAGACAGGTCAATGAAAAGGGCAGAAGAGAGTTTGTTAAGGTTGCGGTTATTGTTAATACAGTCTGTGAAGGAAAGAAGGGCAGTTGTAGTGCTATGTGAGGGTCTAAAACCGTGTTGACAATTGGCTAGTAGGTTATTATGCATTAGATGATCAAGTAATTGTTTGTGGATGCATTTTTCCATGATCTTTGCCAGAGGTGAGAGAAGGGCAATGGGGCGGTAGTTGGAGAGGTCTGTGGATTGTCCTCCTTTGTGAAGAGGGATTATATGGGATATTATCCATAAACTGGGAATAAAACTTTCAGAAATAATCCTATTGATTAGGATAGAAATTGGATAGGCAATAGCTTTGGCTGATTGTTGTAAGAATTCAGCAGGTAGTTGGTCTGCTGAGGGGGAGCATGGTTTTAGTTTCTGTAGAAGGGTTAGAATATATGATGTTGGGACAGGTTGTAAATGAAAGGTAGGGGGTAAGGTTGGTTGTTTGGAAGGTAGAGTGAAGTTGTTAGGATATAGTTGACTGGCTAATGTTTGTATAGCATATGTAAAAAAGTTGTTAAAGTCATTGGCTGTGATTATTGGTGTTTTGTGTTCTGAATTTAGAGGATTTGGAGTAGTGGATTGTCCTGGGTGGAGTAGTTGGTTAATACTAGGCCAAAATTTCTGTGGTTTATTTGTATGGGCTTGTTGGGATTGGAGGTAGTAGTTTTTTTTGTCAGTTATTATAGCTTTCTTAGTTTCATTTCTTAGTTGTCTAAATGTTTGTTGGTCTATAGGGTTTTTTGTTTTTCTCCATTTTGCCCAATGTTTGTTTCTTACATTGATTCTATGTTTGGTTTCCTTAGTAAGCCAAGGAGCGTGTTTGGATTTAGTTCTAACTAGTCTGGTTGGGGCATGATGGTTGAGGATGGCAAGGAAGTTGGAGTTAAAGTAACTTACAGCTTCCTCTAGAGGTAGATTTTTAGGGGTGACCAGTTGCATGCTCTTAGTTCCAACTGGAGAAGTTCTGGGTTAAAGTTCTTTTACACCTTATGTTTTAATTGATGTTGTGGAGGGTAAATTGATTCTATGTCTGATAATATAGGTAAGAGTGTGGTCACTTAAGTCATCAGGGAGGGTTCCTGAGTCATAGTTGTGAGGATGATGGTTAATGAGGATCCAGTCTAATAAGGTTGATTTCCTTTTAGATTTATTTATCCTGGTAGGGGAGGTGATGGTTTGGGAATATCCATAAAGGTTAATATGGTTTGAGGGGAGGCTGCCGCAGAAGCAGGTCCAGTCAATATTTGTATCACCTAGAATAATGGTTTCTTGGGGTAGGTTTTGGGAAAGCCAGCAGAGTATATTTTCCATGGTAGCTATGTTATTTCCTGGAGGTAGATATATACAAATGACATAGATGGATTTGGAATTGTTAAGAAGAAGTTTGGAGATTAGGATTTCAGCATTAGAGTCTATAGGTGGTTTGCAGTTATGAGTAGTTAATTGTAAGCTAGGTTTATAAAGGATAGCTACCCCTCCACCTTTCTTGGAAGTATGGTCTAGTCTAAGGATATTATAACCGGGTGGGATGATTTGATTATCTTTGGTTGAAGGTTTTAGCCAGGTTTCTGTTAAGCAGAGAATATCAAAGGAATATATTTCTGTTAGAGCTTGGAGTTGAGTTACTTTGTTATTTATACTGCGTATATTAAGATGAGCAATTAAAAGTGAGTTAGATGGTCTAGAAAGGGCTTGAGTAGGTGATTGTTTGGGGTTGAGGAGAGAGATGGGAGTTGTTGGGGGGCCTGGGTTAGGGTGAATACCATCATCCTTTGCAAAGAGTAGTAGGCTTAGATAGTACAGGGTTTTGAACCTACTGTACAGAGATAGACATTTTTTGGCAGTTGAATTGTTAAACTTTGTATGTAGAGTTCTATGATATTTTGGAAGTGTGTAATTAGATGAGGATGTAATATTAGCATGACTAAGAAGTACAGGTGTGTATGTAGAGGTGGTTACTTTTTTTGGATAGCTTAGGTTTGGGTCAAGTGGATTCTCAATTGATGTGATAAGATGTGTAAGGATTAAAGGAGGTAGTAGTGAGAGAGTGACGAGGCATGTGATATAGCATGGGATGGGTAGAGTTTTCATTATAAGGATAGATATCTGTACTTTCTTGGTAGATGAATAGTAATAGATTAGGTTGAGATGAGAGAGTGATCAGGGTAAGATGTGATAGGAGGAGAGTAATGAGAGGATAAAAGTTAGAAGAGTGAGGTAATAGGGGAGTTATTAGGATAGAAAGAAAAAGAGGAGAGTTAAGAAGAGAATAAGTGATATCACAGGGGATAATTAGAGAGTACAGGTGAGAGAAAAGAGGTGTGGTTAGAAGGTAATGGAAAGAGGAAGGGGTGTGGTTGAAGAGTCACAGGAACAGGAAGAGGTGTGGTTTAGGAAGTATAAAATAAAGAACATATGCATAGTAAGATTGACAGTCATGTGCAGGGACATAAAAACTGGTTAGCAGTAATACATAAGTCTTTGTTATCAGCAATGCAAGATTATATAATGCAGCACTCGTGTATCCCTTGTTATATCAGTATTAAGTAGTAGCTGCAGTTACAAATAAAGCTGAAATTCAGTTCTGCTTGGCAGCAGCACATAAAATAATTATAACAGAGTTATAAAAACCTATAAGGACCTTGCCAGAAGCAAATGGGAGACTAATTATAGAGCAATAGTTATCAAACAGTAATTGTATAAATAAATAAGGCAATTCAGCTCTAATTCAATACATTAGAAAAGCTAATTACATCAGAGTTTAGAAGTATGTATTAACACTTGCCAGCAGCTACGGTTGACAACTTTATAATAATAAGTTATCAGTAGTCAGACCCTTCTATTGGCTCTGTTGGAGGGAGGGGGGTTAGAGTTGTAGCTGTATTAACTGGAAGTGTAGGTGCTTAGGAGTCCTGAATTAAACCTAAATTGCAGAGTTGTGCACTTAGTAGCAGAAATGGGTGCGCTAAAATGGCTACTAATGTTCTATATCCGCTTAAGATCCATTAATAGGGGTATTATGCAGAGAAAGAAAAAAACAAAATAAATCTAAAACAGTCAGCACAAAGAAGTCTATGATAGCTAGGTTAAAATGGGGATGTAGCCGATTATGGCGTACAATCAATCCAACAGCAAAAGCTTTAGATTTACACAAGGGTTTTAGTCAGTATAGAAATGCTAGATGGAGCACCTTTCGCCAACCTTGTCTTCAGGAACCACTAAGAGAGTAATGGTGGTTCTGGCCCTGATTCGTGTAAGGATAAAAGGCTTAATTAGTTGAACGGTTGGTACAAGGGTCGGCAGCAATGCGAGCGGTATTCAGCCGCAAATACTTATTATAGATATTACGGGCTAAGGACGGCAAGAAATAAGCACCTTAACGTATTATACCTTAATCCTTATACACACAGCCTTTAACCTACGGACAATAGGCAAGATTCATCTACGATGTTCCCAAAGGGCAATAATTTAATTTTCATCCTTGTTTATGTACCTAACATACTGAGTCATATAGCTAAAGAGAATACATTTTTAACATATAATTTCATGTAAAAGTTGCTGACTAATATCTTTGCTCATCATAATTATATGACAGTCAACAGTATCCTAAGAAAGGTATATTCTTTTTTATTTTTTACAAATGTATCACCTAACATTGTTTGCCATGCATCCAGCACACAATACTTAATCAAGGTTACCTTATGATGAAACTTGTATTTATTTTGCAATGGTAAATGATACTTTAATGGCTAACTCATTTTCTGCACTCCTACATTGCTTGCTGAAATTTTAACTTATTTTCTTAAAAACAAAAAGTCTGACACAGACTGATATCGTTGTGTTTAGTATAATAATAATATATGTTATGCTTTGCTGGAGACATCAAATTATTACATAAAATCACTGAACGTGCAACACATTGTGGATACTCATCTTCATTTCTGAATTCACATGCCATGTATGAGTCATCATATTTGCAATTCTTTCTTTTTAACTCAGGAGAAACTGTATGACTAGTTTTCATACCTTTCCAAAGTAGAAGTGTTTACATTTTAATTACTTTATTGATGGCCCATGGTTTTCCATATTTTAACCAGTAATCTCATCATTTGGCTGCTTCTTCTGCATTTCTGTCCACCCCTTGGAGCTATCAGCACAAAATCCTCTACTAGCTTGTGTATTATTAAAGAAGAAATCTGACTTATCTCGGTTACTCATAATGGCAAATATCTGTAATTTAAAATATATATGTATGTTTTTAGCCTATGCATAATGAAATGTGTTCATTTTGAATTCACCTTCCTGACAGTTTCAAATGCATACTTATATATACCAGATTGTACATGTATTGTTTGATAAATTAGGTTCATAGGTTCATAGGTAGGTGCTAGGCTATCGGCCTGAGGGCCTATGTAAGCCTAGCCAACAAGGTTTCCTGGCTTACGCCACCAAAGAAAGTTATTTTCCTGTGCCACTGTTGAGCAGAGACACAGAAGTGATCCCTGGGGTGTATTTCCTATTTCCCATCCACTCATCAAGATTTTTCTTGAAGAGTGCTAATGAAGAACTTTGCTTGACATAGATGGGCAGCCTGTTCCAGAGTATGGGAAGTCTCTGGGACAGGAATCTATCCCTCCAGCATGTCCTGTTTATTGTGGTGACAAGGTTTAGGTCCCTAGACCATGTAGCTCAGAGGGATTGGGATTTCTTTAGGTGTAGCATGTAAAACAGCTCTGGGTTTGACATAGCTTTATATGTTAGGCAGAGATCACCTCGGAGTAGGCAATATGCTACAGAGTAAAGCTGGAGTTTTTTGAGATGGTCTGTGTAGGGCATCTGTTTGAGGCCAGTAATCCTCTTTGTGAGGTACTTATGTGGCCTTTCCAGCTGATGCAGATGTCTTGTAAGGTACATTCCAAAAGGGGCGTTGTACTCTATAATGGGTTTAATGAGTGTCGAGTAGAGGGGAACAATGACCTATTTTTTCCTGGATGAGAACCCTTTTATGATGAGGTGTGCCACGTAGAAGGACTTCCTGACTACTGCGGTGATGTGACTATCAAAGGACAGACTACTGTCCACCTGGGTCCCAAGGTCTCTTATCACACATTCAGTGTTAAGTAGACTGCTGTCTATGTAGTATTTCATGGGTACAGAGTTTTTACCAAAGGGGATGACAATGTACTTTTTGGCATTGAGCTTGAGGCCATGGCTCTGACACCAGGCATCTGTCTCAGCCAGGCCCTTCTGTAGGATTTCCACATCATTTGGGGACTTGACTATGGTTCCTAGTTTGCAGTCATCTGCAAACTTAGTTAGCCAGAGGCCTTCTGAGTTAGCCTGTACTTCGGAGAAGTAGATACCAAACAGGAGAGGTCCCAGGACTGAACCCTGTGTTACTCCACTTGTCACTGGTTTGAGGTCAGATTTGGAGTGTGCAGCTTTTACAGTGTGGGTTCTGTCAGTGAGCCAGTTGGCAACCCATCTTGTGACATAGGGATTTATACCTAGGTTAGTGAGTTTAGCTATAATTCCAGAATGGGAGATGATGTTGAAAGCCTTGGTGAGGTCAAGATAGGCTGTGTGAACCACCTTACCCTCATCTACGGCTTTGGTGACTGCCTCAAAGAAGTCAGTCAGGTTCAGAAGGCATGATCTGCCTTTCACAAACCTGAACTGGCTGGGATCCAGAGTTTGGAGGTTACCAATGTCTTTGTTTATGAGTTCCATAATGATACGTTCCATGGACTTGCAGACCAGGCTCATCAGGCTAATAGGGCAATAGTTCCCGGGATCAGTGATGGCTCCCCCTTTGTGGAGTGGGATAACTGTTGCTGTACACCATTCAGTAGGCACAAAGCCTGATGTAAGGCTATGATTGAACATGGTGTTTATGTGGGGAGCCAGTTCTTTCTGAAGTTCATGTAAAATGCAGCCTGGGATGTTGTCCGGTCCCATGGATGTTGTGTTTTTGGCTTTAGAGAGTGCAGCTTTTACCTGCATAGTTGTAATTACAAGGGGTCTGCGTTCTTTCTGTATAGATATGGGCCCTTTAGGGGGTGAGAAGGGGGTAAAGTTAGCACTGAACCTATCTGCCAGGACGTAGGCAATATCAGTTGGTTCTGTAATTTTCATGCCGTTGTGCTGTAACTCAGAGCAGATCTTACAAGGGCTCTCAGCTTCTTACTGAGGCTGAGGCTGTAATTTTCATGCCATTGTGCTGTAACTCAGAGCAGATCTGGGTGTTGCCATTGAGATTCTTGACATAGCTATAGAATGCTTTGTGGTTGTCCTTAGAATCAGTGGTGATTTTGTTTTCATAGCTAGCTTTGGAAGATCTTATAAGGGACCTCAGCTTCTTACTGAGGCTGACCAGGGAGCTCCTCCACTCATGGGATTTTACTCTCTTTTGCAACAATTTCTTCCTTCTGTTGTAGTTTGTTTATGGCACGGGACCACCAAATTGGTTTCCTTTTTTTGGAGGATAGCATCTTGGTTCTGTTTGGGATAGCACGATCCATGCAGTCGTGTAAGTGCTTATGGAGTGCATTTGTATAGGATTCAGCAATTGCAATTGTATTGTTCATCTGCATGGATGTCATGAAGTTCACCACTTCTGTCTTAAGATGCATGAAGTTGGCTTTGGAGAAATTTTTTACTATGGTTTCCTTAATGGGGGATGGGGGCAGGATGTGGATGTCAAGGGTGATTAGCTTATGGTCAGATCGGACCAATGAGGAGTTGACTTCAGGTGTGGAACACTGGTCACTCATGTTGATAATGACTAGGTCTAGGATATTGTTGCCCTTGGTGGGGGTGTGGATAAGTTGATCCAGGGCACTGGAGTTTATCAGTTCCAGAAAGCGTTGTGTGAAGGAGTTGGTACATGAGTAGTTTTCTCAGTTAATGGTGGGGTAGTTGAAATCGCCCATTATTACAGTGTTTGATTGAACCCTAATATTTTCTAATACATCAAGAAAAGAGGAGTGGGAATCTTAGGGCATGGTGGGGGATCTGTAGCAAGCTACGATTTGGATTGCAGTTTTTCCTAAAGTTAGTTGCACTTGGGTAACCTCAGATGCATTATGCTGAGCAACTAGCCTGGAGGTGTGGATATCCTTAATGAAAATGGACACACCTCCGCCTTTGGTGTTCCAGTCCAAGTTACATGGCCGAAAAGTGTGGTATGAGTTATAGCCTGGTAGTGCAGGGGTGCTCTCTAGACCCTTGAACCAGGTCTCAGTCACTGCACAGATATCGATGTTCTCCATTTTAAGGAGTGCCTCGAGTGAGTGCATTTTGAAATTTAGACTTCTAGCATTGAGGAGCATTACCCTCAGTTTTTGCTTGTCTATTCCTGTTATGGTGGTGAATTTGTCATTTAAACCTTGTCTAAAAAAGGCACTATAGGGGCGGCAAGAGCCTTAGCCAGTATCCGGAATCCCAGGGGTGACAGGTGCAGGCTATCTCTGGCAAATCATCGTGGCCTGTCGACCATGTCATCCCAAGCAGACAGATACTGGATCCCCCAAGAATGACACCAGAAGCTCAGCCAATTGTTGAAGTCAATCATTTTTTCCTTGTACTGTGGTATCATTCTGGGCAATGGCAGGATGCTATTCAGGGCTAGGGTCATACCTGCCTAGGCTACATGATTGGAGAGCTCTTCCATGTCTCTTTTCATGTAGTCCAGGGAGGTACGTCTCAGGTCATTCACACCAACATGGACAATGACAGAGTCATATTTGTACTTGTTGTGGAGTGACCTGAGTGCGTGGGTTATGTGGCGGATCCTGGTACCCGACAGGCAGCTGACAGTAACCTTCTCCTTGATTAGCCTGGTGAGTGGGACATCAGTGTGCCTGACTATAGAGTCACCTATGACTAGTGTGTTGGATACATTGTTTTGCCTTATTGACTGTGGTTGAGTGGCACACTAAGTCTGTGGGCTATGTGTCATTTGAGTTGTGTTGGGGGGTGGAAGTTGCTTGCGTTTCTGCTTTGGAGGTCTCTGTTGCTTGGGCATATTATTATTGAGAGTCTCCATGAATGTTTTTGTGTTTTTGTGGGTGGATTTTGGTGTTGTAGATTTAGTGAGACTATGTGATAAGTGTGGTGTGGTGCAAGTGTTTACCTTCTCCTCTTGAATGTCAAGTTCGGTCTTGGTTGGAGAGAGCTTTACCTCCAGTTTGGCTATATAAGTGCATCTCTCACAGGTTGTAGTGTTTGGTGGTAGGAGGAGAGGGTTGTCTTTTTACATGAGGCAATTTCTACATTGCCCCAAGATGCTCAGATTCATCAGATAGACAAGAGAGAACACTGGGAGCTGACCCTTGGATATACCTGAATAAAAAACTATTTTCCTCTAGATAAGTGAGGAAAGTCAGTACAAGAGCTGTTTTTCTCTAAGCAAGTGAGAAAAGCAAGTACAAAAACTGTTTTCCTCTAAGTAATGAGGAAGGTTTAGTGCTATAGTAATTAGTAGCTTATTTAGTGCTTACAACAAGTTCTGAACAAGTGCCGAGTATGAATAAGCAAATTCAAGTGCTAAAACTAAGAACCTGTATCTGCACTAGACTAGTTAAAGGAAAGAAACAAGTGCAAATGGAGGCTTTCAAATCAGAAAGTTGAGAGAGATGGAAAAGATTGCCCAGACGGCCAATAACTACAATTTCTGGGCCACAACCACTCCTTATGTGGTAGACAGTTTACCTAGTGCTTACCACTCCCACTGACAAGCTAGAAGGCTTCCCTCCAACACAGAAAGGCTTGGGGGGTGGCTCAGAAGCTTACATACAGTCCTGGATACAGCAAATCTGTAACTGGACTACACTAGGTATAGGAAAGGTAGGAAACAGGCTTACAGTTTTGTTTGTTTGTTTTTTTTTTACAGAAAAGTAGCTTAAACAGCAGTAAAAACAATTCAAATGCAGTGCAAGCTAGCAGACGAGTATGTAGCAATATTAGACCAACCACAGTTTAAAAAAATGCAATTAAATTAAAAATGACTAAAACGAAGTGCAGAAGGAGTGTATTGGGTAGAATGTGGTAACGAGATGGGACTGGGGGGAGTGTCCCAGATCAAATCTACAGTGGGGTGGGCAACTGCAAAAGCCACCACATTTAAACAACAAACCAGAGATAGGGAGAATGGGTGGGACAAAACACTTTCAGCAGAGATCTGAAAAACTATACAGTGAATCAAAAATAACTGTGCACAACTCTGAATAAAATTAGTCCAGCAACAATTTACAGTACACAGTTCTGAAGAACCAAAAATATACTTAGCTCTGTATATTTCCAGATAGTTTGAAAATAGTTCTGTTAGACACAGGTTCCAGCAATGATATGCAGGCTGTTAACTAACAGGGTCTATTATAATACAAGTAATCCTTCAGATAGATAGATGAATTGATGTCATTTATTATCAAACAGTAAATAAATTATATTTGTGATTTGTTTCACATAAACACAGAGTAGACAGTATAGTCACAATAAAGTATTCCATATTAACTACACTTAAATGCACACGAGTACTGCAAACTTGATCAATTGTTTATAATGAGCATATGACAAAATGGTTAGATGCTTTCATCTACAGACAACTCTCCACCACCACTTAGCAGCTAAATAAACTTTGTTGAATAGTGTACACCTCAGGTGGCTGGTTCTGATGAAAAAAAATTACCACATGATACCATTTATTTCAACTTGTTCACACAGACAATAGTTACAAGGTATTCTGACTTGCTTCACAAAAATCACAGTAGTCTTACAAAGCCAAAATAATGACCAAACAATAGCAGGCTATACCCAGCAATTATAGCTACTTTGGTGTCTGCATACATTTCAGATAATCAATTATGCTACAACAAAATAACAGTGACACAGGCAATGTACTTTGACATCTTTCAACTTTTTAGCACAAGAATGAAACAAGCAAAAATAGTAAAAATAAATAAATAAATAATAAGGAACAGGTTATAAATATGTATCTTAAATACTTAGAAAGCTGCTAGAATAACTGTTTTGCATGAGCATACATTTTCTGAAGGATGCAAAGTTTTCAGCTAAGCATCTGTCATTACTTATTCAAATGACGGCAAACCTAAGTGATTTGCTAGAATTTGAAAAACACAGACTTTACAAGGAGCAGACCAAAAACAAGATACAAAATTACTGAGGGGGGTAGATGAAAAGTTGAGAAGTATGCATTGTATGGTTGCAATATAAGTCTCCAGAAAATGAAAAATTTTCAAGAAAAGAACAAAAGTGTGAGGCAAAGGCAGGTGCTGTTAAGAGCTATGCTCTCATCCAGCCACCCTGTAAAGCTGTTTTTTGATATCTGGTCACCAGCCACATTAGATTATCCTTCTAAACCAGCAGGCATCTAAATTAGGCATAAAAGCACTTGAAAAACAGGTACATCTTGCCAAAAATATGGACACCTAATTAGCATAAAATGTACATATCTCTACTCCCACTCTCAGTATGATACTACTTAGAAATGTAAGTTTAGAAACTGACAGTCACAATGGCACACAAAAGTAAATGCATATTCATGTTTTCATTATGAAATGACACTTCTACAGAAAACCCTTCTCATGCATAATTAATTCTAAACATGTCTTTTAATAAAGACTTATTTATGAAAGGTAATGCTTTGGGGTTTATTTTACAACTTTTTATATGAGCCTGCCAGAGACCAATCCATTCAGGAAAGTGAGTTCTTTCGTTTAGATTATGGTCTGCAATTAGTATGATTCTGCTGGCACAGATTATGTCATAATACAATCTGAAATCGGGTATCCCCAGTTCTCCCTTGTGTTTTGGCAGCATTAATCTTGATAAGGAGATTCTAGGATTTTTAAGGAACCATATAAATTTAGTTAAAGTTCTGTTTATTTTTTTGAAAATGTTTAGTGGAATGATATTGTTTGTTGAATTAAACTGGAACAGTATTCTGGGTAGAACATTCATTTTTAGTATTGCTATTTTAGACAAGAAGGGGAATTTCATGTTTTTCCATCTGGTTAAGTCATTCTCTATGGATGACCATATTCTAAGGAGGTCATTTTGTAGGGAGTTTTTATGATTATGGTCAAAAACTATCCTGAGATATTTAAGAGTGTAGTCCAGTTTTATTTGGGATATGGGAAAGAGAGCTTCTTTATGATTGTTCAGGTTAATTGGGAAAATAAGAGATTTTGAGGGGTTAATTTCATAGTTGGAAGTTTTCGAGATGATTTCAATTGTATTTTGAACTTTAGTAAGATCAGTGTTGGGAAGCTGGAAATATATAATGAGGTGATTTGCAAATGTTGAAAAGCCAAGACTATTCCCCAGAATGTTGGATATATAATGAAAGTTTTTATTGCATTAAGTATAAGAATAGGGGTTCAATATATATGTTAAAGAGGTATGGTGAGAGGGGACAGCCTTGTCTAGTGCCATTATTTATTTTTATTTAAGATGAGTGTAGCTTATTGAGTACTACCATAGTATATGAAGAGTTATATAAGATTTTAATTATATTTATGGAACTGTCTGGAAAGTTGAATTGTTGTGGTGTTAAGAATAAAAATTCATGGTTTACACTGTCGGAAGCCTTTGTACGATCTAATGCCATAAGGTATAGGGGAAGTTCGTGTTTTGCAATAAATTGTATAGCACTTCTAGGGTAAGTGTATTGTCCCAAGTTTGTCTTTCCTTCATGAATCCTGATTGCTGTGGGGATATAATTTAATGGGTGACTTGATTAATTCTATTGGCTAGAGTTGTAGCCAGAATTTTGACATCTACATTAATAAGTGAAATAGGTGTATAATTTGATGGATTAGATTTGTCAGTATTGTGTTTATGAATAAAGATGGTTTTGGAGTTGTTAAGATATAAATCAGCAAAGCCATGTTTACAAAGACTTTAAGAAGGATAGGGACAAGTTTCAAGGCAAACGTTTTTATAAAAATTTGAAGTAAACCCGTCAGGATCTGGTGCTTTGTTACTTTTGAGACTCTTTATTGCTTCCATAATTTCTTCAGTTTCTAGAGGGGATTCAAGATTTTCAAACTGGTGCTTTCCAATTTCTGGGAATGTAATACCATTAAAGGAGTTATGAGACTGTGGATCTATTTTCTTCTGTACTCCATATAGTCTAACGTAGATATTTTCAAAGATACGTACTATATCTTACTTATTTGTGATTATTTCATTATGTTTAATTTGTGAAATCGTAAGTGGGTCTTGTTGAGCTTTTGTGAGTCTAGCTAATAACCTAGAGGGCTGTTGAGTTTCTTCGGAGTAGTTGACTAGGAGTTTCATTTTTCTGAATGAGAGGTTTCAAGCATGCAAATGATACAAGTCTTTCTGCTGATTGATGAGTTGAGCTTCAAGTTCAGGGTGGAAATTTTCTTGGAGAAATTTTGCAATTACTTGGATTTTCTGTTTAATTTCAGTCTCTTTCTTCCTAGCAAGTTTTTTAAAATACGAGTCCTTTTGGATCATCTGCCCCCAGATTTTAACTTTTGTGGTTGCCCACAGAATGAACAGAGTGATGTCTGAGGTTAATAAGGTGGTATTAAGATCATCCAGTATAGTGTTGATTTCGTTAACTACTTCTGCCCTTTCAAGACGATTTGTGTTAGGGACCAGGAGTGGTAGGTGTTTTGTTTAGTTTTCTTTAAGAGAAAAAGCTTCAGAGTTATTTTGGAATGATCTGATAGAAATCTCAGACTGTTTGTATAAATAGTTTTTTCATTTAAGAGGGATTCTGAGATCAGAAAGAAGTCAATCCTTGACCATGACTTATAGCACGGTGAGTAAAATGAAAATCTGTCAGCATTATTGAATTGGTTATTTGAGAGAGCAGGGTCAACTAAGGTAAATTCTAGTGTTAGTTCACCTAAGGCGATTAAAGCTTGCTTATTTTGCTTGTTATTTTTGTTGGATCTATCATTTAGCGGGTCACTAACCATGTTCCAATCTCCCTTACTATATAACCATGTGCTGGGAATTTAGACAATAACTTGTAGATCTGAACAATAAAGTCTTGATGGTTTACACAGGGGGCATATATATTTAGAAAATGTGTGGGTTTATAGGTTATGGGATTAATGAAGCTAAAATAACACCATCTACCAATAGTATCCACACCATAGTCCACAACTCCCTCCTTAAATGATTTTTTAATCAAAATAGCTACTTCCTTTGAGTTGGTTTTACTACCCGAGGCAATAACTTGGGTTAACCAGGGTCTCGCCCTGTCTTTGTTCCAATCCTCATTTAACAGGTGGGTCTCTTGGAGAAATATGTTTGCCTGGGATTGGTACACTAAATGAAGGAGTAGATTCTTTTTTTTAATGTCTTGCAAACCCTTCACATTCCATGAGTCTACCTCCCACAGCATAAATACACACAACAGATGTGAAGTGTAATTAAATTTGGTTTTAAGTTTGTTTTCCTCCTCAAGCATTCATAAGGATTTGGGTAGAAATATGGTAAGATTAGAAGTTTTGTAGACTAAAGTCTCTTAGATCCCTAACTGTGCCTAACCACATGAGGTTAAATAATTAACAAGCCATTTCAATGTAAACAAGTCTAATAAAACTATATATACATTATATACAAACACACTTAAGACACAAGATGTGCAACCTTAACCACCTCACGTAATCCCCCTTAAATGCTCCAATATCTTTTAACCAAGATTAAACCTTTGCAAACTAATGTTGCTATATATACATATTGCAAAGAAATTGGTATTTGGTATTAATCACATAGTCTATGTATCTACAACATTACATTACATTATATTTTACAATGTTAAGACCACACTGCTGTAAAGAACGTAGACTGGCTTATAAACAGTTAGCTTCCATCAGATACACTCTCCTATCAAAATACTTTTTACAAGATACCATGTCACAGAACAGAACAACACATTAAAGCCTGAGTAAATACAACATTGCAGACCATTTTCTTGACCTCCTAGGGAAAAAATTATAGCTAGGAAATATTCATTAAATTGTACTTCAAACCACATTAGCTTTTCCATTAGCATATTACTGAGAATATTATATACAAAAGAACAGCTCCTGATAGTTAATGAAGCTAATTGCTATTAATTTTTGTTGTCAGTTAGCTTTAGGTAAGCCAACTTAAAGTTACTGCATTTATGCATTTACCCTATCTTGATGAGCAAAGATGAGAAAATAAAATTGCCAAAGATTCCCCAAAGACAACCACAAGGCATTCTATAACTATGTCAAGAATCTAAATGGCAATGCTCAGATCTGCTCTGAACTACAACAGAATGGCATTAAATATACTGATCCCAAGGATATTGCCAATATCCTGGCAGACTGATTCAGTGCCAACTTCACCCCCTCTCACCCCTAAATGGTCCATCTCAATACTGGAAGATTGCCAAATTCTGGTAATAACGGCCACACAGGTAAAAAACACACTGTCCAAAGCTAAGAATACAGCATCCATGGTACCAGATGACATCCCAGGCTGTGTACTACATGAACTACAAAATGAACTGGCACTTCACCTAAGTGTCATGTTTAATCATACCCTCACCTCAGGCTTCATGCCCACTGAGTGGTGCACAGCTACAGTTATCCCACTCCACAAGGGGGGATCCACCTTGGATCCCGGGAACTACCGCCCCATCAGTCTGATGAGCCTGATCTGCAAGGCCATGGAACGTATTATCATGGAACTTATAAACAAAGACATTGGCAACCTTCAAACACTGGACCCCACCCAGTTTTGGGTTCGTGAAGGGCCGATCTTGTTTCCTGAACCTGATAGACTTCTTCAAATCAGTCTCCAGAGCTAAGGACAAGGGTAAGGCAGTCCACACAACCTAACTGGACCTTGCCAAGGCCTTTAACACCATCCCACACTCTGGAAGTATAGATAAACTTACTAAGCTGGGCATTAATCCCTATGTCACTCGATGGGTTGCCAACTGGCTTACTGACAGAACCCACACTGTAAAAGTAGCTGACTCCAAATCCAGCTCCAGACAAGTGACAAGTGGAGTACCTCAGGGTTCATTCCTGGGACCTCTCTTGTTTGGCATCTACTTCTCTGAAGTACAGGCCAACACTAAGGGACTCTGGCTAACAAAGTTCGCAGATGACTGCAAACTGGGAGCCATTATTGAATCCCCAAATGATGTGGATACTCTACAAAAGGGCCTTAGAGAAACAAATGCTTGGTGCCAGAGCCATGGGCTCAAGCTCAATGCCCAGAAATGTATAGTTATCCCCTTTGGGAAAAAACATGTACCTGTGAATTACCACATAGGTGGCAGTACATTAAACACTGAAAGTGTGATAAGGGACTTAGGGACACAGGTGGACAGTGGTCTCACCTTCAATAACCACATTGCCACAACAGTCAGGAAATCCTTCTATGTGGCACACCTCGTCACTAAGGGCTTTTCATCCAGAAAAAGGGAGGTCATTGTCCCACTGTACTCATCCCTCATTAGACACATTATAGAATACAATGCCCCATTTGGTATGTACCTCTCAAGACATTTGCAACAACTGGAAAGGCCACAGAAATACCTCACTAAAAGAATCACAGGCCTAAAGGAGATGCCATATCCTGACCGCCTTAAAAAACTCCAGCTATACTCTGTCACATATCGTCTACTCTGAGGCAATCTCTGCTTAACATACAAGGCCATGTCAAACCCAGAGCTGTTGGACATGCTACACTTAAAGAAATCCCAATTCCTCAGAGCCACACACTCCAGGGATCAAAACCTTGTCATCACAATAAACAAAACATGCTGGAGGGATAGGATCCTGACACAGAGACTCCCCAGACTCTGGAATACATTGCCCATACATGTCAAGCAGAGTGCCTCTTTGGCCCTCTTCAAAAGGAACCTTGAAGATTGGATGGGAGAAAGGAAATTCACCCCGGGGATCACGTCAGTCTCCCTGCTAGACAGGGGTCCAGGGAATTAAATAGTGTGGGAAGAAATAGCCAGGGAATTGTTATGGCTAGGCTTGTATAGGCCCTAGGGCTGATAGCCTAGTACTAACCTATGAACCTATAAAGCAGTTGCAGGCTGCCCGTAGAAGGTAAACATCTCTGATGCTGTCAGGGAATGTGCTGCCTTGATTTCATCACAGATTTGCTTTATTACCTTTTTTTCTTCCTTCTTCCCCTTTTTTCCTCTTTTTTCTTTACCTTCTCCTTTTGAATCCTTGTAATATGAGCTGCAACAATGATTGCCAACCTAGGAATCCATTACCCAGAGAATCTTTGCAGGAAGGAAGGAAATAGTGCTGTGTCACATCATAATGCATCCCTCTGTACACAGGAAATTGAAAAATGGCCAGAAAAGATGCAGACGTGTTTCCCGGCATGACGGAGATAGTTGTTACCTTCCATAGCATGGAACTTTGCAATGGGAGCCTTGGCCTGTTAAATGGAGCTTGTACTGGCAATTTTTTACTGCAAATGGAGTTTAGAACTGTAAAGAAGGCCATGAGATGCTCGACAAAATATCCAGAGCATTTCAAACCACATATCATAAGACAGGCCATCTAATGCAGCTTTTAGGTAACAGTTTTACTTACATTTGTCAGGTTATAAGAAGAGGAATATAATTTAAAGCTTTTTAAGGATTATTTAAAGCTTTGAAAGTTCTCTGAATGCCTTAATAAAGGCAGTTTTGGCTTTAGAGTTATTTTTGACTGAGTATTTTTGTTCATTACTTGTAAAAACAAGGGTACTGGGGTATCTTATTTGAAATTTTATCTTTTTGTTGATGAGAAAAGCACAGCAGGGAGTTAGTTGTTGTCTTGCCTGCTTGATAGACATTGGTAAGTCCTGTGAAAAAGTTATTTTGTGCCCCTGCCACAATAAAGTACCCTTTTGTTTTGCTGCCTGGAGGATTTTATGTACATGTTGGTAATTTAAGATTTTTTCATATATCTGATGTGGAGACTTATGATCTTGAGACCTTCGGAGGGCTCTGTGGACTCTTTCTATAACAATGTCATTGGTAGATGGATTTTTTTCCTACAGTGTATTAAATATATTTTTAAGGGTATCCTGGAGCTGACACTGATAACAGATTCTGGAATCCCACGTATAAGAGTATTATTCCTCCTGCTTTGAGCTTCAAGGTCTGTGATATTTTGTTGTAATTCCTGTAATATAGATTCATTATTTTTTAACTGTTTTTGGAGTTCTTCTATTTTCATTTTATTTTCTGCGGACTTTGCTTCAGCATGGTCAAGGCAATTTGTTCCAAAGTAGAGCCAAACTTACTCATTTGTTCAGAAAAGTTTTGGATAGCATATTGGATAGATATTAAAGCAGACTTTAGTTCATCCATAGAATAGACCCCTTCAGGCTTATTTTTGGCAGTGGATTTTGTTGTTGCTTCTTGCTGTTTCTGAATTCATTGTCTTTTAGTTAAAGTTTCCTTTTCAGGAGAAAAAAAATTGGGATAAATTGGATTTGGTTGTTTGTGAGCCCATTTGGTCTTGTTTGTTAGGCACCTTCAGGTAGTTTATTTGATTATTTAGTTCTTGATTGCTGACTGTGCTATGCTGAGTTCAGTACAGGCCTCAGGCTGCCATGAGGTTTGCAGTGACAAAGTTCAGATTTAAAATATAAAGTTTGTACAATGCCGAATGAAAAAAAAATGGTTAGATCAATATAGACTAAATTAGGCAACTTTAAGAACATGGCATCTAAGTATATTTTAGCTCATAAACTAACCACTAACAATGTGAATATGCACCTGGAATACCTCAGGTTCTGGAATATTACCCTTGACTGCATCTTAACATAGCAAACAATGTTTTTCTATAGTCACTGTCCTTTAGTAGTATTGCCATCAGTCTCCTCCTCATCAGACTCTTACTCCACTATGTTCTCTAATGGTTACATGTATATAAGATGCATACAAAGATGTATCACATTTTATTAAATGTAATTAAATCCTATCATTATATTGTAGCACTATTTGTAAATAGTTGTGTGTGTGTGTGTGTGTGTGTGTGTGTGTGTGTGTGTGTATATATATATATATATATATATATATATATATATATATATATATATTTTTTTTTTTTTTTGTGTGTTTTGTTTTTCTTTCTCTTTTGGTTTTCCCTGTATTCTATAACACTGTATAGTTATCTAATACATTCTGACTATGTGCAAAAAACTACACTATATATTAACAATGTTAATATTGGCATATTTCTCATATGTTTGTTCATCTTGTTCTGCTATTCATCTGTGTTGCTCTTCATATTGAAAAAAACAAACTTTAAAGGTACTTGTCTATTACTAGAATGAACAGTTGCTTTATATAACTCTGTAAATGGTTTACTTTCAGTGTATTATCACCTGTTACTGTGCATTGTATTTGTTTAATGTAACAACAAAAATAAAAACAAAGATTTAAAAAAAATGTAAACATGTTTACTCAGAAATAGTTAATAAAAGCTTTATAATTACATGATAAAATACTTTAAAACTAAGATCATGATAGAAAGAGGCTGTCTTGACTATAAAATATAATAACAGTATGGCAACCTCCATCACAAAATAATAGTAGCACACAGAGGAATTAATACTGCATAGCTCAAAATACAATGAAAAAATATGTGATTCAGCTTTTTCTGGTGGAGATGACTTTGAAGCTACAGGTGAGAGAACCAGTCTCTCTTTAGTCTATTAAAAAGACAACTGCCTTAAGTCTACTCAAATTGCCCTCTTCTTTTTTAAAAAGTAATATGATCCACCTGTAATCCCCCTAGAAATTCGTGGGTCAGTCCTAGGAAAACAAGACTTCAGTGACATGTCTTCCATTTCAGCTCTGAAAAATTCTATCCCTCTCTGCATTTAAACAGGTCTAACCTCTCCAATGGGGACCTCTTCCTAATTATTTCATTCTCCCTTCATACCACTATTTTGTATTATAATTTCACTGCATTTTACTTCTGCTTTGTTTTACCATTAATCACAATCATAGTAGTCATGAGTTATTGTCAGAATCAGTTAATGCTGGTTATCAGTTATTAGCCATTTAGTTAAATTTGTGTACTTCAGGCCAGTTCTCTTACCTGGCTACTAAATCAAGTTGCCCTTTCTTACAGTTTTTGTAAGTGCCATGGCATCTTTTACATTCACTTGAGCTATTACCATCTCAGTTAGATGAGACATCAGTTTACCATCTCATCCAAAGAATGGCACACTGAGGAGTACAATATCCCCTTTCTCGTGCAGCACTGTAGTGACCATACTGGAAAATTTAACCCAAGCAGCTAGAGTGGGAAAAGAATCCGCAACTTTTAATATTCCAACACCAAAGGTGAATGTGCTATCCATTGATCCACTAACACTGATTTCCACATGCATTGCAAGTGAAGTTTAGTAAATAACAAGGAAATTGCTGGTTTGACAAATATCCTTTTACAATATTAATTCTCACATGCTACTTATCAAGAAACATTTTTTTTATTTAATAGTTTGTTTGTGGTTGCCCTCTCACTTTGTAGGGAAAGCAGCTGTTATCACTGTAATAATTGTTTATAGTAAAATAAATTATTGTACTTACAGCACCTGCTGAGAATAAACCCATATTACAGGCTGGATTTCCAATGTTCGATACCTAACAACTTCATGTTATAAAAATGTATAGTGGTCATACATTTATTGGTGCAGATGCATGATTTTAAAGCCACTGCCCAACAAGAGTCACTCTTCTCCAAAAAAAAGTATAACACTCCCCGGATTCAGCAAATGTCCATGCAGGAATAACTTATTCCTGCACGGAAGCGACCGTGGCTGTTCAGCATGGCAGCACGCATGCATATTTCTGAAGGTGCGCTGCTGTGCTGTAAAACAGACACAGTTCTATGCAGGAGTGCAGGGTGTGTGTTTCAGAGCAGAGATTTCACTATACACATGCCCCCTGCACTCCAGAATTGCTGTTCAGCAATTTCAAATGAACAAGTACGCTCGTAACTCCCCCAACCTGTCAGGGTAAGAAATCTGGACAAAGCCATGAGGGATAATCGTCCCTACCAAGCCATAAAGTTGATGGAATATCAGGTTTAGCATAAGCACATAGTGCACACCTCCCAATCCATCAGAGTAAGGATTCTGGACAAAGCCATAAGGCACAATTGTCCCTACAAAGCCAGAAAGTTGATAGAATAACAGGTTCAGCATGAGCATGGATATTCTGAAGAGTGCAAATTAAAAAAACACAACAAATAAGTTTATATATATATATATATATATATATATATATATATATATATATATATATATATATAGATATATACCATAAAGTTTAAGCATAGCTGTGCAGGTGTGCCCATTGCTTAGCTATGCTTAGCCAAGCTGAAATGGCAGGATAAGTTAAAAAGCAATAGACATCCAACATAAACATAAGTGTGATAGAGTAATGGTTAGGGTGTATACCTTGCATGTAGTCATTTATGGCTTGAACCTCACAAAAGCCATTACCATTTTATATGTGTAAACATCACAATTTTAAGTTTTTTGCATATTTATGTAAGAAGTACCTGATTTTTCTCAACCAGAGTAGTGTATTAGGCCCATATGTGAGATGTCAGTGTAATAAAGTAGTGAAACCTCCATATAAACACAAGTGCCACATACAGTATAGTCAGACAAGAATAAATTAATCATAGCACATTGGGGGATGTCAGGGAAGGTAAATAAATCTATATTATGTAATGAATGATGAATCAATCCCATACAGGTGTTAGACCAATATAATAAAACATAAGCAATGATAAGCATTGCACAGCTATGCTGACTGGGTGTAAGCATTGTGTACATATGAATACTAAGCAATGAATAGCCTAGCTAAGTGGAATTGCCCATTGGTAAGTAATACTGAACTTACCCCTTTAAGCACTGCCAACTTTAGCTAAGCAAGTTTGCTCATAGCTTAGCTTAGCTCAGTATTTTCAAAACCATAAAATCATGGCAAAGGGCAGGGAATTGGCTGAATTTAAACCCCTGAGGTAGGAATATAGCTTATAAATGCCTGTAGCTCTCCACTGTAGGCAGTATGTCAGGTGTTGGAGAGGGCATACGCTTCTGGGAATAGCATTGGGGCATACAGGAGTCTAAGGTCATGGTAGGACTCCTGGTAAAAAAAAAAACATAACATGAGACTGCTGCAGGACCAGTAAAAGGGCTCCCAATAAGCCTGGAAAAGTCTCGGCCATGATCTCACCAGTGCCACTGGTATCCCTCGGACTGGTGATCAGGTCAGGCACCACTATGCCAACTTGAAAAGGAGGAAGAGGAATCTTTTGGAACAGTGGTCCAAGAAGCAAGACAGAGGGATTTGTTTACCAAAGTCCAGCCTGTGTATGATATGGATAGGTATGCATAAATGTTTCTCTAATCTCATTACAGCTGCAGCTGAGTGGGCTGTGAACCAGGAAGCCCATGCCGGCAGGTTGCAAAGGCTGTGTCGTGAGGCTGGTGAGTAACAATCCTGCTTGTAGTAGTCATACCAAATAAGTATAAAGGAGTAAAATGTCATCTGGCACTATAAAAATGTGTCTGGTTTCCACTGAATAAACCAGACAATATGACAGTAATAGTCCCATATAGGTCATATTTAAATAAAAGTGTAACTGCCTGTCAATAAAGTTCTAAATCCTTGACTGGTTGTGTTTACTCTGGTATTGAATGGTGTCACATGTTGCATTCACCAAGATCTGGTATGTACCACAGTACTGTTGTGTCAACAGTTTTTCACACTGTGCTACATAAAAAATATGTCTAGGGATGTCTGTATAAGAATGTTGTAATTACAAGGTCAGATTGTACAACCAAGAGAGATTTAGACAGAAAACACTTAAGAAAGAGACAAAACTTTCTAAAGAACTCACTCTGATTAAACACAAATTGTGGTATTTTTAGCACACACAGCCATGGTTGGAATCCCGGAAGTGTTAGTAAGCTGCATGCATAATCATACATCTCGACTGCACAGATTTGTACTGAATGTCCAGATATTTGCCTTCTATTTTGGCCTGTTCCTCTGTTTTCCTAGCAAATCACTGTGATGACCTCAGGATTGTAGTCACGGAATAATGACATACATTTGAGTTTCAGACTTCAGATCCTTCAGAAAATGTTTATTAAAATAAATCCTGTTACTCTAGCAACTTTCTAAAAGTTTATAAGAGCAATATTTAAAATATGTTCATATTTGTACCCCCAGTTTGTCAAGCTCTGTACAGATGTTTTGAATTAAGAGGTTGAGAGGTATGTGTAGAATTATAACTAGGAATATGGGAATATGTGTAGAAACAGTCAGGTAGTGTTAACAAACATTCCCTTTACATGTTTACCAGGTAACAGAAGTAGAATTTAGCTATAAGACTATGTACAAACATACTACTGCCCAAACCAAGGTCATAGGGTATTGTAATAATACCTGTAGAGTACTGATTACAGCAATGATCATTAAAGTTGTGAGTACTGCAAGTATATACAAGTTGTTAATTGACATCTCTCTCCCAACTATATCTGCAACAATAATCTAAACACACAAATCATTGGGTATATTTTACACCAAACCTACTGTTGGGACATATGTCCTACTGCTCAACAAATATTGAAATGTGTTACTATTAATGTTCCACTGTCATTGGTGGACTGTTGCTATCAATGTAACCTGCATGCCACTGTAATGGCCACTGTGGTTCCATATATGCACGTATTCTGTTTGCTATGCAACTGTTCCAAATCTGTTGTTTTGGGTTAATGGGAATATATATGCATGCTGTTATAACTAATCCTGGATTGTGTTGACTATTACTAACCCACATATGTTCTAAAACTGTAAAATCATAGCATGTATGGGAAGGCCGATCCCAGCGGAACCACATCTCCCACCTCATGTGGCTGTGGCACCGGGCCCCAGCACATCTGGGACTCACCCTGGGACCTCCTTGTCTGCTGGTCCTTCACCATCTTCAGTTGGAACTGCCTTAGGGGATGGGGCTCGCCCCACTGGGAGTGGGTACGGACAGGATCCTGTCATTTGAAGCCAGGTCCAGGGTGTGGTATGTAGCGAACTCTGCAGAGAATTGGAAAATCAGCTACATCAGCTTGAGGGCCACATGGCACAATTAGATGGTCAGCCTGCCCCTCATGCTCAGCACCCTGCACAGCCACCTTCGGACACATGAAGGTGCAGTGGTGACTGCCCATGTGTGAGGACCTTAGTCTCACTGTTTCCATTTGGGGGCTCATGGGCTTCCGATTGCCAAACACCCCTCCCTGTCCAAGGTGTTTACCCCCACATGTGTCATATACTTCCCCTGTATGCTGTCTTGTCTGTTTTGTCTGTCTTCCTACCCAACCTACCTCCTCAAATATACCTACTATTATCCCACTCTCTCCTAAAAAAAAAAAAAAAAAAAAAAAAAAGAGCAATCTGTTCCCCAAAAAAAATCTCGCCACATAATACATAGCTGCTCATTTCACACACGTGTCCACTGAACACATGTAATCTGGTCTAACTGGCTTCACAACCTATTATTCTTGTCCTCACCCCTCTCTCAGGGTTTGAGTGTACAACTATACCTCCAAATTCAGTATATATGCACAGCTGCTGCTGTAGAAGAAATGGACAGCTATGGACCTTCCCCACACCTGTCCTGCGCATCCCTAGCTACTTTCCCGCTTGTCTTTCCCTCTGTGTGCCCCCTTTTTCACCACATTCCTATAACCAATTTTTTTCTTTTCTTTTAAAGAAATTAAGTGCAGGGGTAAGTGGGAGTAAGCTCTTTTAAACAGTAGTAAATGGATGGTATTAAGCTTTTTTGCATGGTGCTAAGCAATGCCTACACAGATTAAGCACTTTTAAGGCTAACTGTCTGTAAGTATATTTAACCAGAAGTTAGCATTGCTTACCATTGCACAAAGCCATACAAACTCAATTACAACTGCTTAAAAGTACGTTAATCACTCTGTATCCAAAATCCCTTGTTCTACCCAGCAACAAAATAACCAGCACTTGCAACTCTTGAACCCAGGACCCAGCACGTCATAGCCACAGCAAATTACCACTAAGCCCTCTGAGCTGTGGATGTGTCTGATGTTTTCTCAAACATATCATGCAGCACAGTCATTCAACAGTAGGGAAATTGTGTGTGTATATATATATATATATATATATATATATATAATTAAAAAAAATTATATTTATTAATAAAAAAATTTAATATAAAACCCCAATAACAACAACACAAAAAGCAAAAAAAAAAAAGGGGTGTTTGGAAAAAAAATTTATTTAAATTTTGTTTTTTTTTTTTTTTTTTTTTTTTTTTTTTTTATATATTATTTAAAAAATCCATTTTTTTATTAAAAATTATAAATTAAATATAAAAAAATAATTTTAATTATTTTATTAATAAATTTTAAAAAAAAAAATTTATTTAAAAATTAATATATAAAAATATAAATTATTTAAATTTTTTTTTTAAATATTATTAAATATAATATATAAAATTTTTACAAATTTTTAAATTTTTAATTAAATTTTAATATATTATTTTAAAAAATTTTAAATAATAATATTTAAAAACAAAAAAACAAAACCCTTTTACAAAAAATAATAATTTTATAATTTATATAAAAAAAATAATATTAAAAAATATATATATTAAATTTTTATATATATATATATATATATATATATATATATATTAATTTTATATATATATATATATATAAAAAATATATATATATATATATTTATTTTTTTTTTTAAAAAAATTTTAAAAAAAAACAAAAAAAAAAAAAAAACAACAAAAAAAATAAAAAAAAATAAATAAAAAAAACAAAAAGGGGAAAAAAAAAAAAAGAAAACAAACAAAAAAAAAAGAAAAAAAAGCAAAAAAAAAAAAAAAAAAAAAAAAAAAAAAAAAAACAAAAAAAATACTTTTAAAAAAATTAAATAATTATGAAAAATTATTAAAAAATAAAATATTTTTTTGGTTTAAATTTTTATTTTTAATTAAATTATATTTTAAAAAATTTTTAAAAATATTAACTATAACTTAAAATCATTTAATTTTCATATTTAAATAGAATTTAAAAATAAAAGGCAACAACTAAAAAACCATATATAATAATATAATATATAAAATTAATTTATAATAATATAATAAAATATATTATATTATATAAATATAATAAAATTAATATTTTTAATATATATATATATAAATTATATATATATATAATAATAATATATATATAAATTTTGTAATATATAAATTTAATTGTAAAATATTTAATATATTTTTTTTAATTTCTTAAAATTTAAATATAAAAAATAATATATTTTATAAATTTTATAAGGGTTATTTAAAATAAAATTTTAAAAAAAAAAAAAATAAAATGTTGTGGGTGTTTTAAAAATAAATTTTTAATTTGTGTTCATAATAAGGGGGTAAATAAAATAATAAAATTAAATAAAAAATTTAATAAATATATATTTAAAAAAAATTTTAAAATAAAATTGGTTTTTAAAAAAATAAAAATTTTATAAAATTTTAAAATAAAATAATATAAAAAAAATTTTTTTAAAAAATTAAAATTTTTATGGGTATATTTTTATAAATAAATTGTGTGTAAAAATATTTAAAAATAAATTTTTAAAAAAAAGGGGGTTTTATTATTAAAATAAATTGGTTTAAAAAATAAAATAAAAAATTTTTTTTAAAAAAAATTAACAAATTTTAAATAAATTTTTATAAAATTTGTGTGTTTCAAAAAAAATTATTTAAATATAAAAAAATTTTTTTTTTTGTATAAATTATCAAAATAATTTTTTTTTGGATATACATTTAAAATGCATTTTTAATATATTTATTTTAAATTAATTTTTGTAATTAAATTTTATTTTAAAAAAATATTTAAATATTATTTTATAAATAAATAATATTAAATTTTAAATAATATAATTTTATAGTTAAAAAAATTAATATATATATAATAAATTTATGTTTAAAATTTATAAAAATAAAAAAAATGTTTTGTATTTTTTTTTATTGGCTTATATATATATATATATATATATATATATATATATATATATATATATATATATGTATATATATATATATATATATATATATATATATATTTACATATATATATATATATTTTTTTTTTTTTTTTTTTCCCATTCTGTTCAACAGAAGCATAAGTGAAGGAACTTATCCCATCCATCTGGAAAATTTCTCATATTATCCACTACATAAAGGGGGGACACCTAATGACTTCTCTAACTTTTCGCTCTATAGCTCTGCTATCCCTCTGCAAAAATTATGGAAAAATGTAATCCATAAGCAACTACTAGACCACCTTTCTCCATAACAACTTACTTGCCAACTGTCAACATGGATTCAGACCTTTCCATAGTACCACCACTGCCCTTCTATCCATCACAGACGGCATCAATAAAAACCGTAACAATAATATTCTTTTCTCTGCAGTCTTCATTGATTTATCTAAAGCCTTTGATATGTTTAATCACCAAATCCTCCTACACATACTGAAATCCCTTTCACTTAATCCCTAGTCAGAATTGGTTCAAATCTTACCTTGAAAACCAGCAACAGGCTGTACTCTGGCAAAATAAACTCTCTAATAACCTTCCTATTTCCCTTGGTGTTCCACAAGGCTCCATTTTAGACCCACACCTATTTTCCATTTATATTAATTACCTTCAATCAGCAATCCCACACACCATCTGCATTCAATATGCAGATGACTCTACTATTATCTGTACAGCCATCTCTCAAACTGAACTTAAATCTCTTACCCAAAAAGTTTTCAACACTGTAGAACAATGGTTCTCAAACTGCTGCCTCCTCCTTAACCCCCAAAAAATGAAACTGTTACTCTTTACACCAACCTGAAACTCCACCCCTCTTCATCTCACACTCGCATCTAATGATGGCACTGTTATTTCTCCCGACACAACCACTAAACTCTTAGGAATAACAATAGACAACAACCTCAACTTTGATAGTCATATAAACAGCACAATAAAATCAGTGAACAAAAAACTGGGATCCCTTTACAGAATCAAGCTCTTTCTAGGACCACTATAGCCAGGACCCACTTAATCTAACTCTACTCTGTGCTTCCCTATATATACTAACCTTTCAAAAATAACCTCGACAAACTGGCAACATCCTACAATAATATTGCTAGATTTTATGTACAGGCTCTCCCTTCAAAACTCATCACTGTCTGAACCTAAAACAACTAGACTGGCTAGAATTTCTTAACCATCTTCAATTTCTCCAGCTTGCCATTGTCCACAAGACCCTGCATCAACCCACCAACACTTCAATACTCTGTACCATCATTACACCTTATAAAAATCTCAAGAACTTACGCTCCTCAAACTGCTGATCAACATTTCAAGATCCAATAACTCATCAGGTGACTCCCTGTACTCTAACTCTGTAGGAAAGCTATGGAATTTACTACCCACTGAACTTGCAACTCAAATTTCTCTTTCATTCTTTAAAAAGAATCTAAAGCTATTTCTTAAGACACACTGGCTATGCACCTGTACTAACCCTGACTAACTTCTTTCCTTTTAAACTAATAATTACTCTGAAACTCGTATTATTACCCTAGAGCAGCAAAATACCATATAATTGCAAATAAAATGTATGTATATACTGCATATTGACCATCTCTTGTACATTACCCATTGATGCTTACTGCTAATGTTATCCTCATTAATTGTTGTATTTGAATATATATGTATGTATATGTATATATATATATATATATATATATATATATATATATATATGTATATATATATATATATATATATATATATATATATATATATATATATATATATATATATATATATATATATATATATATATATAAAAAAGTTATGTTTCTATTACAATTGTAGTTTTTAGTTTGATCTGTTTTGACTTTTGTATTTTTTTAATTTGATCTATTATGACTTTTATATTTCTTTGTATGTCTTTCTTGAGCTTTTCTCCCCGGCCTCTACTGAAAATGGACATGTATCCAGCCAGACTAGTCCGGTCAACAAATGTAAAATAAATAAATAAATATATATATATATATATATGTATATATACATATATATATATATATATATATATATATATATATATATATATATATATATATATATATATATATATATATATATATATATATATATATATATATATATATGTATATATATATATATATATATATATATATATACATATATATATATATATATATATATATATATATATATATATATATATATATATATAAAACATATGCCCATGACATGTAGTGGAGTCATACATCAGCACCATAACTCTCAACCTGTTAGAGCAAGGGAATGTAATGTATGTATTGCAGTTATAAATGTAGAATGTTGCTACAGTGACAGGGGTTGTGTCAACATACATGTTGTAAAGGAAGGCTCTTCTGAAGCTGACATGTACGCCATCAGTTACTGACAAACATCATAAAATCATCATAGTTTAGTACCCCACAAATCACAGTAATGTTCCTATGGAATACAGAAGCAATATGAGCAATAAACATGGACAGTCTTAAACAATCTGGTCAGTCAGGAGGTATACACAGAACACCTTAGTGCAAGAAATGTGGGACAAGCCTGACAAAGTGGATGTTTAAAGCCATGAAAATGGGGATATATCAGAAATACTGGACTAGATAAGCTCACCCAGTTGATGCATTCACACCCTCCTGTCTGTCCTAACATATTAACTGGAGGAGCAAAGATCCCAAGCCCCATACTTCACACTAGTTAGTGGCATACATCTTCACATCAGCCCACTGCTTTGTCAGAAATACACAACACATAATGTGGCAGGGCAACAGTACATCTGAGAAATATCTGGATATAACATCATGCTCGGGTAAATACACTGCCTGCTAGACATGTCACCAAGCACTGTCCACACTGCAGGCAGACTGCCAAAACACTAACCCAATTTACCTATGGGGGAATACACATGTAATTGCAAATATAGCAGGCACTACAGGCATGTAACAGCATGGAGAAACATACACCAGTGTAAAAGTGCATGCCCACAACCGATCTCAGCACAGTTACAGTCACAAAATGGTAAGCCTAAGTAATAGTACAGTCTATGGCCTGTGTGAACAAAAGTCATCATCATGTTTGCCACTCACACACTAACCCTACATATACTGGCCCAATTCATAGTGTAGTCTGATGCCTGACTCTGGTATGGGACATGTCTCATTCTGGTCCTACAAACATATAGACTGATAGGGTATCAGAAACTTGAGCAGCATGCACTGTCAGATATAACAGGACCAAGAACACTGACATCTACCCCAGTCTATACACAGGCCAAATAACATGATCACAATACACTGCTACATAATACAGACACTCTGTCAACAATCACGATAAGTACACAGACCTCATTACTGTACAGACTACCACAGAATATCCAGGTGTTGTCCTCAGCTATTAGGCCTCCCATACTTTACATGTCTGGCAGTCTGCTATATCACTGGCTTGATATCAGGAATGATGTCAGTAAATAATGGTATACTGTACATATCCACCTCTTACTGCATGACATATGAACAAAGGGTGACAAACTTGGGGGACAGAGGCACAAATACAGGGCCAATATTGACATATTGCAGTTTTAAACTGAGAACATTGCTGGTGTAACAGGGTTTCATGTGATATGTCTCTTCTGAGGGATATGAAGTCAGTAACACACATGGATGTTACCATTTCCTGAGTACAATCATCAGAGTATGCTACAGTATTTATGAAGACATAAAATGTGTGAGTAACACACCAAATCTCGGGCTGCAAACTCTGGCCAGTCTGCAGATAACCCTACATGTGAGAGTTTTCTCAACCACAAAACACTGTCATGCCAGACTTTAAATCATACAGAACAGCCATATCCACACAAACCCTGTTAAACCAATATTACTTCAACTGTAGAACAGCAATACTTACATTCTTTCCCCATGTCTGGAACATCCCCCTCCAGTTTGTTGGCCTGTCTTCACAGTGTTTATTTTCTCACGCACCCACATGAAGTCCTGCTCACAGTAAGGGAGAAGGGCCAACACCCACTTGCACTGCTTACTTATAGGAGTGTGTTTCCATGCAATTGGCTATAGGAATGATACCACAGCTATTCCACGTGCAGTTAGCAAGCGGAGGACACAAATTCATGCAACAGGCCATCAGCTGATTATGAGCATTACCTATCAAATTCAAGCTGCTGCCTATGCAAAACAGATGCATTTTCCCACATCTACCAGAGAGGGAGAGAGAGAGAAAGAGAGAGAGAGAGAGAGAGACAGAGCGAAAGAAGGAAAGGAAGAGAGAAAGAGCCAAGTGTGTTTGTGTATGATCTGTGAGTAGAGAGAGGTCTTTGGGTATTACAATGGTTGCCTATATATGAATGTATGGCTGTGTATTGTCTACAATGACATCTACGGTGTTTGACAACTGTTGGCCTTGTAATGTAACATTGGGACATATGGGCCCTCAATATGAAAATGTAGCAAAACCCACCCTGCAATACACAATACTGATGACCCACATACACATAAGCACTTGCCAGTACTGGGTTTCAAACCCCTACCTAGCTATACATTGGTACTATAGTGCTATGCAGTTATCACAAGCACCACAGTGGTTATATGCTGGAGAGCTGTCCAAAGGTATCTTTGATGGTGAGTGACATCAGCTGCAGTTCTAAAAGAGGGAAGTGCAGTAAGTGTGAATGAACACAAAAGCAGGTGTCAACAAAGACTCACACACACTCACAGTTGCCAGGACAAGGATTAGAACTCCTATCTAACTAGTTTGCTACACTATGGTATTATGCAATTATCATAAGCGCCACAGTGGTTATATGCTCAAGAGCTGTCCAAAGGTATCTCTGAAGGTGAGTGATATCAGCTGCAGTGCTAAAGGAGAGAAGTGCAGTAAGTGTGAATGAGCACAAAAGCATGTGTCAACAAAGACTCACACAGTTGCCAGGACCAGGATTAGAACTCCTACCTAACTTGTTTGCTACACTATGGTATTATGCAATTATCGTAAGTGCCACAGCGGTTATAGGACTGAGATTTGGCCAAAGGATTATTACAAGGTTACTGACATCAGTAGGAGTGCTAACATGGGCAATGGGAAGTGCAGTGTGTGTTAATAGGCCATAAATCATTCCTCTGGAAACACACACACACACACACACACACACACACTCAGTCACACACAACTTTACATTTGACAGGACTGAGTATACAAATGCTACATGAATACTTTTTTTTCCTGTTGTGCTACACAGTTATCACAAGCACCACAGACACTATAGGGCTGAGGGCTACCAAAATGAATGTCTACAGTGATTGACATTTGCGCATCATGTGATATCAGCCAATTGGATGTGTAGTGGGTGGGACAGGCCTTATAATGGAATTGTGTCTGTCTCTGTCTTCCCCACATCTCTGTGTGTACATATTTGACATATTATAGTGTTGGCCTTGGATATGTGTGAGTATTCCTATCCAATGTGTTTGTGAAGTGTAAATGGTGTACAATTTGGTGTGTGTGCACAGACATCTGCAAATGACAGATATGTATAGTGCACTGTGTTGTCAGACATGGGCTTCATTTCTCTAGGTGTAGGAGCATGCCCAGTATGACCTTCTGTATTGAGTGTGTGAATCCATTCCAGGTAGGATTGAACTCTATTCCAGGGTTTGGTGCTCTCTACCTACAGATAGCAACCTATTTCTGCAGGATATCTGTAGATAGGTTGACAATATGGAGTCACAATGGGCAACAGATAGGGGGATACCGTAACTATTGCTGTCTGTGCTGCTTGTGTTATACAGTTGGTGTTAGTAGAGATATTCAGACATATGTACTGTTTTACACTGTGATGTATGATGTCATCGACTACTGACAGATATAATTAATTGCTCACAGTTATTTACTAGGAAATACAAGATGAATGAAGCTGAGTCCAGTATTGTGGTCCACAGCCTACACATTCTTGCATACTCCTGCCATTATGGAGGGGTAGCTACAAACACTTGCTGATGGGTCTGTGTAAATGGTCCAGCACCTTGGTAGTATAGTGGCTGAGGATCCCCTTGTTGTACATATATCGACTTAACAGAATGCCCATATCTTGCTGTGGCCATACCTCTACATCCCCCCCAATCTGTTATTCTATCCTCATCCTAACATTATGCGAGCAATATCTGGGAAGTATCCGTATAGTTGGTCTTTCATGACAGTGATATTTATGGATTGGTCCCCAATTAATGCAGTAGGACACGGGGGGCATGCTACTGGGATTTGTCAATATGGCCTTGCATTTGTGTTCTGTTGACTGTTAGTTTATTTGGGACCCCATGAGATACCATACATTGGCACTACAGTTGAGGCACAGGCCTTTGACAGAGGACTATAGGTCATTTGGTAGTGATGTAGGCTGTCTGTAGCAAGCCAGTGCATTCTGTCACCCCTACATTCCCAGGCTGTGAGCTAGTGGATTCCCCTGGGGTGACAGGGTAAGTGTGCATGGTGTTAATGGCAGTAGTTCCTGTACATATTGACCCATTGGTCCAGATGCATGCAGGGTGCTGCTCACAGCTAGGGACACACCTGCATAGGACACCTCTTCAGCATGCTGCATTCTGTGGGTATTCCCATACAGAAGTGGGGTCATACTGTACTCATTCCCAACAGCAAGAATATGACCTGTGATAAACCTGTGGCTGATGGTGGAGTGAGCTGACTGCATGTGTGCTATGGAAGCTGCTTGCAACTGACTCACAAATATACCTGGGACATTCCCCTTATGCTGACGTGTGCAGGGACATAGGCAGTCTCTCATTAATTCATAACTGTACTTTTTGTGGTCTACCAGTGATTGTCCAGACTACATCAGTATTCCATGCTACACAGACAACTAATGTGCTGCTAACCTGTATGTACAATTCCAAAGGTGTGTGCAGTTGACAGTTAAATGTTATGCACTCTGTCTCGTGTACTTCCACCTGTGTACTGTGTGTATATATGAGCCCACATTCATGGCATGTCCATATTTCAGACAGTAACAGATATTGACATCTGGACAGTGAGTATGGACTACTGCTGACATGAGTATTGCTGAGAAGCACTGTGGTTGGCACTGCAGTTGTCAGAACATGGCCCTGTCATCCACAGTACTGCCCATAGGCCACCGAGACACAACCCTTCATGCCTACATGTGGACCACTTCCACACAATATTGAACACACAACAACCTAACACATGGATCCCTGCATATTGTACACATACAACAATCTATCCTGTAGATTGGGCCAGCTCAGGTAATATGTGCTCCACTGTTATTATACCTCACACTTACATTTTACTGCATTTCTACATGGGATTGTGGGGGGCAGCACACCTGATGTCTTTAAACATTTGCTATGACTGTACTGGTATTTCAGGTACTCTGTTGGCTTCCATTTAATTTTGTATTCTGACCTATCATGCAGACTGGTGGCATATCAGTAGTGTACAGATCTTAGGTTTTATTGACCTACATTTCAGTTTCAGACTTCTTACCCTTCAGAACTGACATACAACTGCCAGACCTGTTGTAGTCTGTCTGTGTAGGTCTGGACTGGGGCTGTTAACCATTGCCATCAATTGGAGGCCTTAGCCCAGCCTTTCTTTATGGTTGTCTACACCTGTCCTGTTGGCTGAGGCTGGTGGTAGGTATGTGAGCCACACTGACAAGCATGTGTATGTCCTATGGACACACATTTGGGCCAACCCATGTACTGCAGTGTGATTTGTCACCTTGTCTAGTACTGCCTAGTATGTTGACAGCAGTATTTGTTGTGGATTTTATGCTACCCATGTAGGAGTACACTATCTGCTGCCATCCCATTCATCCACCCAATTCCCTTGCATGCTCATATCAATACCATAGATACAACTATCAGAGCATAATACTCCATTCAGCATTTCATAGGAAGACTGACTTACCTTGTGGCTGTACCAGTATTGAGGATGGTGCTGGAGGGCTGACTATGTCGGACGCACATAGTACACTCCCTATACATGGTAAAGCACAGGTAGTGTCATGTTTGGTATCCCTTTTACTGTATGTGTGAGTCAGAGAGAGGTATCATTCCCTGGGTCCTTACCTTGTCAGTGTATGTGCTATGCGTTATCTCTTTGCCAAGGCCTGGGCATACTGGGCATACCTCCTTCTGCCTACATGGGCAGGCTCAGGTAGTTCCTCCTCTGAGTCCCTCTGTGCCTGTGATGGTCTTGGCAATGATGGGGATGCTGTGTGGCCTTGCCCCATGCTGTTCCTGATGCAGTTGTTTCTGCAGGATCATATTGTGTAGCATGGCACATACTATGAACATTTATGTACATGTAGCTGGAGAGTACTGGAAGGATCCCCCAGATATGTCCAGGCAGCGGAACCATGACTTGAGCATCCTAAACGCATGCTCTGTTATGATTCTGGTTTGTGCATGTGCCTCCTTATGGAGGTCTTGTTCAGGTGTGTGTGCATTTCTGAGGTGTATCATCAGCCACGGCTCCAGTGCATAGCCAGCATCCCCCTAGGTGGCCATATGGGATATCCCCACTGGCAAATGACTCATACAGTGGTGTCATATGCCAGATGTGAGAGTCGTGATAGCTTGCAGCACTGCCCGCACTCACATTCAGGATAATGCCCTGTGCATTGCACACAACCTGGCAGTTGATGGAGGGGAAGCCCTTTCAATTTATATAGACCCTATCTCACTTGCTAGGTGGTGCTTTGATGTGTATGTGTGTGCAGTCTAAAGCACCCACTACCTCCAGGTATTCTGCTATTTGGTGGAAGAGATGCATATTGCTGGTCAATGCCTCACGGGTGCTGAGGAAATATATGTGCTCACCGGCATGTGCTGATATGGCATCCAGGAACTGGTGGAGTACCCTGGATGCTGATGCCTGTGAGAGCCCCGTGATATCCCCAGTCACCTTTTGGAGGGTACCTGTGGTATTCATAACCCTACACATACCTTGGTATCCACTAGGATGGGTTCCCCTGTGTTGGTTCTGTGTGTGAGGTGTGGCTGCCACAGCTCAACAATTTGCTGAAGAATGTCCCTGTCTGCCCTATAGCACTCCACTATCTCCAGCTCATGTAGCCTCTGGTAGGTTACCCTGGGTCTGTACACTCTTCTCCTCCTCCTCCTCCTCACTGTGGGTTGGTCGTCAGCATTCACATCCTCATCACCCTCAGCTTCTTGCACATATTGATGCATGACAGCGCCAGCAGCCCCTAACATTTTGTTAGTTTTGTCAGGTAAAATTTCCCCAGTCCCTGTACACCAGTGGTGTAGAATTTGTGGGGAAAACCAGACTGGAGGTGTTTGCATAGTTTATAGTAGTGTGATAGGCTGTACCATGTGTAATTAATTGGCTGATTTTGATACATTTCACCTGCCAGCTATGCTAGTACTACTTGACTGTCTTCCTACTGTTGTTTTCCCTTCCTATTGCCTTCTTGTTTTAGCCCCGAGGCTCGCTGTGCATACCCAGTGCTGCACCTACATGGATGAGTGCAAGCTAACACTGAGAGGAAATCTGTGATTCAGTATCAGTCCCCTCATTTGCATAAAACAGAATGCTAATTCATAGTTACCACACTCACACTGAGCCTTCACCCTTAGCAACCATTATTCCCTGGTATTGTTGTGTTATGCATGCCATTGACTATTATGGCAAAATGCTGACTTGGGTTTAAAAGCTTATTTCCAACTTTTTTTCTTATTTTCGGCCCAATGCCATTTGCGCACTGGTGGCCTATGCTTAAATGGCCAAAATCGGCCAAAAAAAAGTTATTTTTTATAATTTTGCAACTATTTATTATGCCAATGGCCATATATTTGGCCATTGGCATACCTACTCCATTGAATACATGCTTTCTTTAGAGCTGTCATGCCTCCATTTTGTAATTTACAGAAATTTATTCAGTTAGTAACCGAATACATTTCTGCAGGTTACACTATTCCTGCACAGATGCCTGCCTGCTTCCTGGATCACTAATTCACCTCATTTGCATGGTTTTCACCAGCAAATTAGGCAATTAGCATATAACAGTGGTGTTTATGTAGGAATAGTGTAGGCGCTCTCGTGCACGTCTCGGGGGCTCGTTCCTGGATCGCTTGGCAGACATTTTGCATGCAGCAGCTCTTGCACTATTTAGGCACTCCATGCAGAGCTTGCTAAATCTGGCCGACTGTTTTCCCCCACAACTTAAATAAGCATATCATTTGCTAGAAGTTACAATTTTGAACTTTTTTAGTTTCTCTTTTGGATTGTTCACTCAGACAGGCAAATAGACTGTCAAACTCATGTAGCAGGACACTCCCTGGGCTGCTGATCAATAGTGCTAGACTAGTCAGTGTCCTTTGATTTTGATTAGACAGTAAGCAGCAGTGTAAGATAAGAGTAGATACTGGGACAATAAACCACTGAAGGTAAATATCAGATTCTCATTCACACACAGGAACTCAAAGTCAATACTTTTAGCACCATTCTTCAAATATACCTTTTGTGACCTTTCCTGTTGTGTTGGTCTTGTGTCTTATCCTTTTCTGGTTATTTGGCTGAGATGTGCACCTTTCACAAAGCTTTTCCTCGCAATTACCCTGATTTTTGCAGAATGTTCAGATTTTTGCCTCATGTGTTTGGTCTGTTTATCATAAAATTATGTTTTTCTGGAAGATCTCTGGCAAATCACTGAGGGCTGAAGTCAGAAAATAATGGCAGACATTTGAGTTTCAGACTTCATATCATTCAGAAAATTCATGCTAATGTAAAACCTGTTATTCTATAAACTTTCTAAGTTTATAAGAGCAAGTGTCCCTATTTTGGGGCCTTTGCCCCCCACACCATTATTTGTGGGTTTGTACAGATTTCTTGCTCTAAAAGGTTTAAAGGTATGCACACAGCCTAAACAAAAATTATAAAATAGCAGAAGGGAAATTTGGATATAGTCTGCTTACAAAAATATAATATAGTAATCTAATAAAATCCAAACAACTGCTCCAGAGTCCACCCACAATGCACACAAATAAATGCAAATGCATTTTTACTATAGCTTCCTCAAGTTTTTAAGGTGGAAATTCATGAAAAAGATAAAGTGAAAACGTTTGTAAATATTTGTATTCATTTTCTGGTTTATATTATCTGTGATTTTAAACAGAGTATGTGCATTCACTCTTTCTATTTGGTATCTGGAACATTTTTTGATTTAAGACAAAGCATGTACGTATTCATTTAAAGGGCCCATGTCATCATGTCATGACAGCCTGTGAGTATAGTTCTTTATCCAAAATTTTAAAGAACTTTCCTTGACTTTGTCTCATGTTTTTGCCTTGTCCTCAACATTTTTTTATTTTTCTGGTAAATTACTGAGGACTGCAATCAGTCAATAATACCAGAGTTCCATATTCAATTTTGTTCAGAAAGTGCATTTTGATGCAAAACCTGTTACTATAATTAATTTAAAAGTTAACGGAATAATCCTTATCAAATTGTCCTAAATTGTGTGCCTTTTCCCCATTATTTTTGGCTATGCCAGAGTCAAGATCAAAGCTTGTGCAATGACACTAAAAGAGGTACAGTTTAGATGTACATTCTGTACTCAGCTACCGACTAACCACCACATTCCTTCATTAAGAACTGCTTCGTTAAATGTACTGACATCTTGGATGTCAGTGCACATAAACAATCTCCTACCTCCTATGGTGCAGTAGTTGCATGTGTCTTCAAAGTGAACTTTGCTAGCCACTGACTTTGATTAAAGCAATCCCTCAGAAGTTTCTGAGGGTCCCTAGGGATGCAGGGATCACACTTTAAAAACCACTTGCCTATAGACAGGCTTGTCTCAGCTGTGCTTGAGCAGTACTTTGCTACTACTTGGGCCATATGTGCCATATCCTGAATGCGATTTGCCATCTTTGCCATCGCCTCTTACTTCACGGCCTACATTTGGCACTCATTTATAGATAGTGCATGTGCTGCAATATGTATGTACAACTGCTATGGATCAGAATGTTGAGATCCCAACTGACAGGTCATATCACACACTATGTACGACTGCACAGACCCCTACTGCACCCACCTTACACAGGGCACCAAAATTATATTGGCAGTATAACATTATGGGACTGAGGTTTCCTTTCATATCAGTGGCAGCCAGGACCTTGGCTTGAGACATCATTGTGTCTAGCCTTGCCTATGTTAGTATTACCTTGGCAGTTATCCCACTGTGTCACCCTGAATCTGTGACAATAATGACTGCTATGCTTACCATTGTACACTATGCATGTTAGCGATTTTTGATATGCCTGATGCCGCAGGAATACTACTTTTGTGTTATTTTACACCAACCACCAACTACACCAATGCAGTGTACAAGAAGCATGCTTTTGTTCACAGGTTTGACATCTCATGATAAACTTTCAATCAACATTAGGTACACAGCACTGTGTTGTATAGACATTTTTATGATAGTAGTGTTTAAAGTTATGTTGTAAATGCATTTCTTTACATATTGCATATGTTCATGTTGTAAATGGGTAGCATATAAGTCATTCTTGATAAACCTTTCCCTCCCGTTTGATAATACAGGTTGCACAGATATACATGTAACATCACAGCTGTGTTTCAAATAGCACATTCCTCTGCAGATACTGCCAATGACTAAACTGCATATCTACATGACACATGCATTCCACAGTCTGACAGCACATTATTCATTCCCCAGTCACATTTATGTATGACATACTATACATACAAGGCTACATGTTCCCCATACATGTCCAGACATGCATGTTTCCCCTACTAATCCTAATTTGTTTGTCTGTGCTTGTTGTTTTGCATTGCAGTGTTTTTTTATATACCACAATTACATCTATGGATGCACCATCAACTGTTGTTCTGATTATACTCTTGCTTGAGATGCCATGGAATTTCTGCCTGGAAGGTTCTATATCTTGGTTGTACTCAACGTGGCATATGTATAGTATGATGTTTGTATATGTCAGCTTTTGCTGTGGCACAGTGTGCAACCTATATTATCACAACATTTCAGGCACACCATACTGCTGTTGTATCATGTGAGTTATGTCTTTTAAACCTACATTCTGCATCTTTATTAGCGTACTGAGTTCTACTATTGCCCCTATCCACCTGTGTGTCTGTGTGCATGTGTGAATGGATGAGTATGTCCATGATTTTGTTCAAGTGGATGGGTGCCATCTTGACTGAATGTCTGTGGAAGCTGTGTGTGTGCAATCACGTGCCAGCTCGCGTGTGTGTGTGTCTTTCTGGAAGAGTGAACAAGGGCACTACCTGTGACAACATGATTCATTGTACATTGAAAAGTGTTGCATAGGACTGGAGGTAATTATGAGTGATTCATTGACATGAAAATTACCGGATAGCGTGTTCTGTCTCACTGGAGCTATACATGTCTCTGAATCACATTTTTCACAACTGCAATAACTGCACTTTCCTGCAATAGGCAGTTTATACAGCTACATCCCATATCTCTGAATCCCAAAATGTATGGTGGTTAAGAAATGACAAACTATTCTTTTCTGAACAGGAAGGTCAAATAGTATGTAGCTCCACCAAGTAGATAATTTGGCTTCTGTATGGTATCCATGCCTCTCAAATCGATTTGATTCTGCCTCAAAATTGAGTTGTGACCCTTGTGAAATATATATATATATATATATATATATATATATGTATATATATATATATATATATATATATATATATATAAATATATATGATTATGTGGGAAAACAGTGAAAGATAAAGCGTTTTAGTTTTCCAATAATTTCCAACAACCATTTTGTGCAGCTTAAGCCTTAGTTGTATTAGTTTTCATATTTTACAATATACTTTGCAACATGTATCTTGTATAAGATTGCTTGCCAAACACTGCACTTAGCAGACCTCTTAAAATTAAGCAGTGGCATTTTTTTTTCCTACAATAATGAGCCCTGCAATATTAAATAGAGCTATACTGTAAACAATGTTACAATGCATTTTTACACTTTTTTGCACTTTGTCAGTGTTGGATACAATATAACACTCCACTGCAGCAATACTGTCCAAGCCCTATCCAAACACAGGATTCTAGTGATCTGTGAATGGTTCATCTTGGTGTTTACCTCTCTGGGCTTTGGTCTCCAGCACCGCTTCCTCCCTATTGTATCAACACTGAGGCTACCCCAAGGGGAATAAGAGGTGATTTTGGGAACTGCCATTACTGCTAGCAAATGGAGAATGCTTGCAAAGATTCTACCCATACATCCTGGTGTCCCTGCTGAATGTTTATCAGGCAATGAGGTATAGTCTAAAACAGCATGTCTGTGCCATGACCTAGTATGGTCTTCATCAGGATTTGAAAAGTGGACTGACTCTAACACCACATTATCCACATCCTCCCTTCTGGGCAAGGCAGTCAGACACCCTTTTCGTTCCCTTCCTTCCCCTCCCCATACCAGCTCCTACTAGTGCCCAAAATGTGAATAGAACACAGGTCACTAGACCAGCTCCTACTACTGCCTAAGTTGTGAAAGAGCACAAGTCACTATGCCAGCTCCTACTAGTGCCCAAGCTGTGAGTAGAACACAGGTGACTATGCCAGCTCCTGCTAGCGTCCAAGCTGTGAATAGAGCACAGGTCACTATGCCAGCTCCTACTAGTGCCCAAGTTGTGAATAGAACAGAGTTCACTATGCCAGCTCCTACTAGTGCTCAAGCTGTGAATAGAACACAGGTCACTATGTCAGTTCCTACTAGTGCTCAAGCTGTGAATAGAGCACAGGTTGCTATGCCAGCTCATAATAGTGCCCAAGCTGTGAATAGAGCACAGGTCTCCATGCCAGCTCCTAATAGGGCCCATGCTGTGACTAGAGCACAGGTCACTATGCCAGCTCCTACTAGTGCCCAAGTTGTGAATAGAACAGAGTTTACTATGCCAGCTCCTACCAGTGCCCAAGCTGTGAATAGAGCACAGGACTCTGTACCAGCTCCTAATACTGCCCAGGCTGTGAATAGAACAGTAACAACTATACCACCTCCTACTAGTGCCAAAGCTGTGACTAGAACACAGGTCACTAGACCAGCTCCTACTACTGCCTAAGTTGTGAAAGAGCACAAGTCACTATGCCAGCTCATAATAGTGCCCAAGCTGTGAGTACAAAACAGGTCACTATGCCAGCTCCTACTAGCATTCAAACTGTAATTAGAACATGGGTCACTACTCCAGCTCCTATTAGTGCCCAAGCTGTGAATAGAACACAGGCCACTATGCCAGATCCTACTAGTGCCGAAGCTGTGAATAGAACACTGATCTCTACGCTAGCTCCTACTAGTGCCCAAGCTGTGAAGAGAACACGGGTCACTATGCCAGCTCCTACTAGTGCCAGAGCTGTGAATAGAACATGGGTCACTATGTCAGCTCCTACTAGTGCCCAAACTGTGACTAGAACACAGGTAAGTACACCAGCTCCAACTAGTGCTGAAGCTGTGAATAGAGCACAGGTCACTATGCCAACTCCTCATAGTGCCCAAGTTGTGAAGAGAACATGATTCACTATTCCAGCTCCTACTAGTGCCCATGCTGTGAACAGAACACAGGTCACTATGCCAGCTCCTACTACTGCCCAAGCTGTGAATAGAACACAGTTCACTACGCCAGCTCCTAATAGTGCCCAAGCTGTAAAGAGAACACTGGTCTCTATGCCAGCTCCTACTAGTGTCAGAGCTGTGAATAAAACACAGGTCACTATGCTATCTCCTACTAGTGCCCAAGCTGTTAACAGAACACAGGTCACGTAAACCATGGTCAGGGCTTTATCTATCTGCAGCATGAAGCTGGCTCTACAGTATAATGATACATGTTTCTGTTTCAGCAACTTAGCTTACCTGTCTATCTGTATTTTTTCTTAGCTATAAGAGTATTGTCAGTGTTTTATATTGTTAGATTAATAAGACTGTCTAGTAACCATGCAAAGGTGACATGGCTGCTTCTTTATTAATGGAACTATAGCCTAACCATTTTAGAAATTCAGAATCTAGTATTAAAATGTTAACTTCTTGTGTTGTAGTACTGCTTTTAGAAAACTAAAGGACACATCAAGACAGGCATTTCTGCCCCTTCACATATCATAGCATATCATGATTATCATTTAGTCAAGAAGGTCACTTTAATAGTGAACTCAGATTCAGTAAAGAAATGCATATAATAAATTAAACTGCATTTATTTTCTTTGCTACTGATGACAGTCAGGTATGAATAGGTGAGGGCCATGAAGACATTTTGTAAATGTGGAACTCTTCTGGAAAATGTTTACTCCTTTTATTGCAATACAACAGAGACTATATCTGCAGATGTAATCTCATCAAGCAAATTATACAGTATATAACCATCTTAATCCATAAGACAATATTTCTTTTAATAGAAATTCAGGATTCAAATGCTTAGAAGCTATTTATAAATAAAACAATTTTAGCATTTGATGCATATAATTGCATGCATATAGTCCTTAGAAAAAATGATAGCTGCAGTAATGAAGCGTTCTCCTTTTTGAAAAAAAAAAAACAGCTTCTCCTGCTATTTCATTTGACTTCATGAACATTGAGTTTTAGCTGACATGGGTCCTTCTTGGGTTAGTCCACTAGCCCAGTTAGCATGGAAAATTATGTCGTTTTTTATTATATGTTTCCAACTTAACATACTGTGATTGTGATGATATACACTTACCGTCCTTAGACTACTATCCATAAACTAAATTATTACTAAGTATGCAGTAATAAAGGCAAATTCATGATTTTACTGCCTACAGATCTTTCTTAGCATTAAAATAAACCTGTGAGAGTTTCTCATTTGTTTCATGCAATGAAATTACACTAGAAGAAATGAGTTAATAATAACTTGCTACTTTTTCATTATTGGTTTTCTGTTTTGCTTTGTATTGCGCCTAATTTTAATTCGTACCCACTTCCCATCCCTAAATAGAAAGGGATAAATAAAAGTCTTCGTTTTTTTTTTCCTGGATATACAATGCGTGTGAAAATGATTAAACAGTGGCACTGGGTGTTTTTTTTTTTTTTTTTTTATTATTACAAAATTACTTGTAGCAGTGAAAAATGTTGATCTGGAGGGTGCCTTCCTAAGCAGACTTTGAAAAAGGGCTTGAAGTAAACCCCATTGAATGCTCAATGTTCCAAAGGAGGGAATTAAAATACTAAGAAAGCCAGGTGAACAACAAGCTTGTCTATTCATATCATGAAATTGGTGTGCTGTGACTGAAATCTTTTACCGTCACTACTGTTTCCTTTTCTATTCACTAACCATAGCTCTTAGAAAGCCTGTGGTAAGCAAGCAGAAAAAAAAACTAATGCAAGTAACAGCAGTAGCAGCAGTAAGAAGTGTGTGCGTGTGTGTATGATATTCTGTGCATATATGCGTGTGATTTTGTATCTCTGTGGGGGGGATTGTTTGTGTATATATGTGTGTGAGGCTGGTCTCTTTGCCTCTGGATTTTGTGTGTGTGTGTGTGTGTGTGTGTGTGTGTGTGTGTGTGTGTGTGAGTGTGTGCACATGCATGTGTGTGTCTGTTTGTATGTCTGTGAGCCGTTGTCTGTGTGCCTTATCTTCTGTTTAAACTGTGAGCTTTGGCTAGCTAAGACCTGTATGCTATCAATTGAATGCATAAGTGAAGCTAAGTAACTTTTATCTGCACTTTTATCAAATAATACACGATTTAAAGTAATTTGTTTGTGTTGCATTAAGGAATATCTAGCTGGAAGCTGTGACTGTTTTTCAGTAGTTCAAGTGGTATTTTCAGTTAAGGCTTGTTAAAAAACCTGCATAGCCAGTGATAGTGGGGGTAGTTTCCTTCATTGTTATTCAGTTTCTGTCTTATACAAGTGGTACAGTGAATTATCTTTTGTTTAAACTGTGAGCATTGGCTGGCTAAGACCTGTATGCTATCAATTGAATGCATAAGTGAAGCTAAGTAACTTTTATCTGCACTTTTATCAAATAATACACGATTTAAAGTAATTTGTTTGTGTTGCATTGAGGAATATCTAGCTGGAAGCTGTGACTCTGTTTTTCAGTAGTACAAGTGGTATTTTCAGTTAAGGCTTGTTAAAAAACCTGCATAGCCAGTGATAGTGGGGGTAGTTTCCTTCATTGTTATTCAGTTTCTGTCTTATACAAGTGGTACAGTGAATTATCTTTTATTTAAACTGTGAGCATTGGCTGGCTAAGACCTGTATGCTATCAATTGAACGCATAAGTGAAGCTAAGTAATTTTTATCTGCACTTTTATCAAATAATACATGATTTAAAGTAATTTGTTTGTGTTGCATTGAGGAATATCTAGCTGGAAGCGGTGACTCTGTTTTTCAGTAGGTTACTGCTCACCCTCCCTGTTTTTGTCTTGGTGTTGATCTTGGTGGCTTTGAAACTGCCCGCCCCTCTTGTAAATTTGCACTTGGATACTCCTCCTGGGCCCATCTCATTTGCTCACTCAAAAAAAAAAAAATGTATCTGCTTTTACTGTATTTGTGTTTCTTCCTACTTTATTTTGCTTTTGCATCATCTTAAAAGTACTCAATTGTATTTATTACTGCTTGGTGTAACTCACTCTAAGCCTTTTAGTTTAAGCACTTGGGCTTCAGACCAGTTGTTTTACATTAAGAAGGTTTGTGGTCTGCACTATAGTGGCAGGACAGGTAGCTTACATCCTTCTAAATTGGGAACTGCTGATTGAGGGCTCAGTGTCTGTTATTCTAAAAGTGTATTAGTTCTGGTTTAAGCACTTGAGCTTCAGGCCAGTTATTTTACATTAAGAGGGTTCGTGGTCTGCACTCTTGTGGGAGGAGAGGCTGGACTCTGCCCTTCTGAACTGGGAATTTCTAGTTAAAGGCTTATAGTGCCTGAATATTTGAACTGCTTCTTACTAAAATTGGTACACCTTGTTTGCTGTAGCATAGACTAGATCCAGGCCTGTTGAATCTAGTTTTGTTTGTATAACTTGAGCACTAATCCAGGCATTCTTTAAAGTACTCAATTGTATTTATTATTGCTTGGTAGTAACTTGATTAAAGTGTAGCTATCATTCTAAGTCTTTTGGATTAAGCACTTGGGCTCAGACCAGTTGTTTTACATTACGAAGGTTTGTGGCCTGCACTGTGGTGGCAGGACAGGTAGCTGACATCCTTCTAAGTTGGGAACTGCTGATTGAGGGCTCAGTGTCTGTTATTCTAAAAGTGTATTAGTTCTGGTTTAAGCACTTGAGCTTCAGGCCAGTTATTTTACATTAAGAAGGATCGTGGTCTGCACTCTTGTGGGAGGAGAGGCTGGACTCTGCCCTTCTGAGCTGGGAATTTCTGGTTAAAGGCTTATAGTGCCTGCATATTTGAACTGTTTCTTACTGAAATTGGTACACCTTGTTTGCTGTAGCATAGATTAGACCCAGGCCTGCTGAATCTAGCTTTGTTTGTATGCTTGTTTGCTTGTTATTTCCCTGAAACGCTAATTCCACCTAAAACGTGGCTTTTCAGCGCTTCTGTGGATCCCTAGTGATATCTGCATTGCTTACTGTACTTATTTCCTTGTTTCACTTGAAAGAAAGTTACTGTTTGTCATTTTTGCATTTAAGTTACCTGTAACACATTGCATTTAAGTTACCTGGCACTTGCTCACTAAAGCAATTATATAAGTCAGCACTAAAAAATTAAAAGCACTACACCCTCACAAACTCCCCTTGAGTACCTTGTTCCCCATTGGCCCTTTTTTTCAATTATAAAGGAATTCCCAGTACTATTCTAGCATGTCCAAAGGTCAGTTGTCAATCTCCTCTCAGGTCGAGCTGGTGAATCTGGGAATCTTGAGGCAATGTTACAACTGCCTCATGTACACAGACAACCCTCTCCTCCTCCCAACAAATTCCAACACATGTGAGAGATGCAACCATATAGCCAAACTGGAGGCTAAGCTCTCTCAACTCAGTACTGGTGTAACCAGACAGGAGGAGAAGGAAACCACACTCACTACAATTCCAGTCTCACATAGACCTACCACAACAGCAAACCAAACACATAAACACACAAAAACATACTTGGAGGCTTTAAATAAAAATCTGCCTAAGCAGCAGAGACCTCCAAAGCAGACACCCAAGCAACCGCTACCCCAAAACCAAACATGTGCAACACATAGCTCACAAAGCCAGTGTGCCGAACTGTCACAGCCCTTAAGGCTAAACAACACACCTGATACACTTGTAATAGGTGACTCTATAGTCAGGCACACTGACATCCCACTCACCAGGCTGAACAAGGAAAAGGTCACGGTGAGCTGCCTGTAGGGTGCTAGGATCCGCCACATAACACAAGCACTCAGGTCACTCCAAGGCAAGTACAAATATGACTCAGTCATTGTCCATGCTGGTGTGAATGACCTGAGATGTACCTCCCTGGACTACATGAAAAGAGACATAGAGGAGCTCTCTGAGCATGTAGCCCAGGCCGGTATTACCCTGACCTTGAGTAGCATCTTACCCTCACCAAGAATGATGCCACAATATGAAGACAAGATGATTAATTTCAACAATTGGCTTAAGTATTGGTGTCATTCAAAGGGGATCCAATGTCTGTCAGCCTGGGATGACATGCTTGACAAGCCACGATGCTTCACTAAGGACGGCTTGCACCTGTCACCCCTGGGCTTTCAGATATTGGCAAAGGCTCTTGCTACCCCCATAGTGCCTTTTTTAGGCAAGGCTCAAAAGACAAACCCACCTCCATAGGTATCACAAGGGATAAGAAACTAAGAGTAATGCTACTCGACGCCAGAAGTCTAAACCTCAAGATGCATGCACTCAAAACTCTCCTTAGCATGGAGAACATCGATATCTGTGCAGTAACAGAAACCTGGTTCAAGGCTCCCGAGAGCACCCCAGCACTACCATGTTATACCTCATACCATGCTTTTCGGCCCCAAAACTTGGACCGAACCAGAAAAGGAGGGGAAGTATCAATATTCGTCAAAGATACCCACACCTCCAGGTTGGTGGCATAGCACGAAGCATCAGAGACTATCCATCTGCAACTAACAGTGGGTAAAACTGCCTTCCAGTTTATAGCCTGCTACAGACCACCCTCCCAAACCCAGAAAACCCACTCGGCCTTCCTGAGAACACTGGAAAATATGAAGGTCTCTCCAAACACCATTATGTTGGGTGACTTCAACTACCCAAACATAGACAGGGAGCATTACTCTAGCTCCAACACCCTAGCTCAAAGATTCCTAGAATTTATAAACTCAAATGCTATGGAACAACTTGTTACCACTCCCACAAGAGGGGAAAACATACTGGACCTGATCATCACCAACATGGGGACTCTATGCTCCAGACTAGAAGTGTATCCCTCACTGGTAAGATCAGACCATAAACTAATCTCACTGGATATTCACATCCAGACCCCACCCCCTGCCCAGAAAACCACAGTGAAAAACTTCTCTAAAGCAAATTTCACACTCCTCAAAACCGAGGTGGAATCCTACAAAGCCCCCGGGCCTGTGGAAATTACGTCCCAGACCACAGAATCCTTTATAAATGCATTTTATGAACACCTTCAGGAATGCATGGATCATACAATCCCAAATAAAACCAAGACCCAATCCTCCAAAGGCAGACGTCCTGTCTGGTGGACCCCAGCCATAAACAAACTATACAATAGAAGGAGGAAGCTACTACATGATAGAGCAAAATCCCAAAAAGTGAAGGCATCTCTGATCAGTGTTAGCAAAAAACTACGGGCACTCATGAAATCGTCTAAGGCCAGCTTCGAGAGAAAAATTGCGCAGGACACTAAGGATAATCACAAGGCTTTCATTAGTTATGTTAGGAACCTGGGTGAGAATTCCCAGATATGCTCAGAATTAGTCCAAAATGACAAAAAATACACCGAACCCACAGACATTGCCAACATCCTAGCTGACAGGTTCAGCGCAAACTCCCCCCCCACCAAAAGGGCAAATATCTATCCCAGCAGACTGCTGCCCCCCTGACATCCCAGATGCTCAGGTAAGAGCTGCCCTCTCCAAAGCAAAAAACACAGCATCAATGGGACCAGACGGTGTCCCGGTCTGCGTCCTACATGAACTCCAAGAAGAGCTAAACCCAAACATAAAACTACTGTTCAATCTCAGCCTTACCACAGAATATGTACCCAAAGAGTGGCGTACAGCAACAGTGGTCCCTCTCCACAAAGGTGGTGCCTCAACGGATCCTGGAAACTATCGCCCCATAAGCCTGACTAGCTTGGTCTGCAAAGCTATGGAAAGGATCATCATGGACCTCATAAATAAAGATATTGGGGACCTACAGACACTGGATCCTACCCAGTTCGGCTTTGTTAAGGGCAGATCCTGCCTCTTAAACCTGGTTGATTTCTTTGAAACAGTCACCAAGGCCATTGACGAGGGGAAGGTGGTCCACACAGCCTACCTGGACCTCGCAAAAGCCTTCGATACAATACCCCACTTGGGCATTATAGATAAGCTCACCAGCTTAAATATAAACCCCTATGTCACTAGATGGGTTGCAAACTGGCTCAAGGACAGAACCCACATGGTTAGAATTGCTGGAGCCATGTCAGACTCCAAACCAGTTACAAGTGGCATCCCACAATGCTCAGTCCTGGGACCTCTCTTGTTCAGTATATATTTCTCGGAGGTACAGGCCAACACGGAAGGACTGTGGCTGACCAAGTTTGCAAATGACTGTAAACTGGGTGCCATAATCGACTCTCCAGCCGACACAAGCATCCTCCAAAAGGGCCTCATAGAAACAGACAACTAGTGCCAGAGCCATGGCCTCAAGCTAAATGCCAAAAAGTGTATAGTCATCCACTTTGGAAAAAACAAAGTGCCCACAAATTACCACATAGATGGTAATCCATTAAGTACGGAAGAAGTAATTAGGGACCTGAGGACCCAAGTTGATAGCAATCTCTCATTTGACAACCACGTGGCCAAAGTGGTTAGAAAACATTTTATATAGCCCACCTAATCATGAAGGGATTCACATCTAGATCAGGGGAGGTCATTGTGCCTCTTTACTCATCCCTCATCAGGCCCATAATTGAGTACAATGCCCCTTTTTGGATGTACCTTACCAGACACCTGCAGCAACTGGAAAGACCCCAAAAGTACCTCACCAAGAGGATCAAAGGGCTCAAACAGATGCCATATGCTGCCCGGTTAAAGAAACTCCAGCTCTACTCAGTGGCATACCACATGCTCAGAGGCGATCTGTGCCTGACGTATAAAGCCATGTCCAATCCGGAATTAATGGACATGCTGCACCTCAGAAAATCAAAATCCCATCGAGCTATGTGCTCGAGAGACTTGAACCTCAGCACTGAAATAAATACGTCATGCTGGAGGGACAGATTCATAACCCAGAGGCTCCCTTCACTCTGGAATAAAATCCCAGTCCAGGTTAGGCAGAGTCCCTCATTGAATCTCTTCAAGAGGAATCTTGACGAGTGGATGGGGGATCGTAGGTTTACCCCGGGTATCACTTCTGTGTCACTGTTAGACAGAGGCACAGTATACTAACCTCGAAAAAGAGCATAGCAAAATTAATTTAAAATGGGTGGCGAAAGCCAAACACACTCTGGCTAGGCTTATAAATGCCCTAGGGCAGATAGCCTAGTATGAACCTATGAACTTATATATATATATATATATATATATATATATATATATATATATATATATATACATACACACACACACACACACACACACACACACACATACATATATATATATATATATATATATATATATATATATATATATATATATATATATATATTTATTTACACACTCACACACACACACACACACACACACACACACACACACACACACACACACAGATATACATTTGCATTTATGATGAAAATTGTTCCTTTGCCTAAGGTTTCTAACTTGTTTTTGAATATTTAATTGCTTTTCGGTGAAGTACTTTACATCCAAAATATAAGGCACATTTTTCCCTGCAGACACACATACATACATATATACAGATTTCTGTCTTCTAAATTGTCTTAATGTGGAGCTTTTCTCTCCGGGCCTCGGCTGAAAATGGACATACATCCAGTCGGGCTATCCCGGTCAACAAATGTAAAATAAAATGAATAGATAAATATATATATGTAGATAGTAATACAAAAGCAAGCTCACATAGAGTATATCCTGGTTAGTACATCCAAACCAAGTTCAATTCCACAGAACCTTCACTAAAATGAATGTTTCCAACCTCAAGTTAAAATATCCAGTGTTCTTTTTAATATATGAGTTTTTGGAAAAGGCACAGAAAAGAAAAAAACAACTAGTCAAATACATTAGAGGTGTTTTTTTTCCATGCCTTTTCCAAAAACCTATGGATTAAAAAGAACATTGGATATTTTAACTTGTGGTTGGAAACATTCATTTTAGTGAAGGTTCTGTAGAATTGAACTTGGTTTGGATGTACTAATCAGGATATACTCTATGTGAGCTTGCTTTTGTATTACTATCTACATATATATGTATGTATGTGTGTCTGTGTCTGCAGGGGTATATGTGCCTTATATTTTGGATGTAACGTACTTCGTCCAAAAGCAATTAAATATTCAAAAACAACTTAGAAACCTTAGGCAAAGGAAGTATTTTACATCAAAAATGCAAATGTATATGTGTGTGTGTGTGTGTATGTGTATATATATATATATATATATATATATATATATATATATATATATTACATATAGATACTCGTACAATCACAGACACACAGAAAACAAACTTAAACAGATAGCATCTTTTTTAAGCACAATAATGCCCTCTAGACTTGGCTTTATTGGGAAATGATCAACCTTCCAATCAATTGAGAGGCCGTCAGCATGTGGTGTAGGGCCTCATTACATCCCTGGTCACACTGTTATTTCCCTATGATTCCCACTCTGCTGGGTATTATTTCTTGTTACGAAAGAATTATTAAACTACTATAATGTACATTGAAACCTTCCACCTTCATAAGCAAGATCGTTGTTGCTGTTCCACCTTTTGTCAGGATAGCACAAGGTTTTTGTTTTACTGCAGGATGGTTTCTATTTTTTTTTCTTTTGTTAAGAGAGAAAACCAAGGGAAAGTAACTGCATCACTAAATTACCTCTAGCAGGATGAAGTCTGAATCATTACAAGTACATACATTTCTCAGTGAAGCAATGACTTTGGGACAATGAGTTAAAAGTTCTTTAAGTAGATTAAAACATTGGATGATTTGTTCCTATCAAGTAAGTCCACATGGATACAAACAGGACATGCAAAACTCCATCCAAACAGTGACTGAGGTTAGGGTTAAATCTTGGATCCTGGAGCTTTAAGGCAGACATCTTATGACTAAGGTAGCAGTTCTGTTGAGCCTTAATATCCACTGTGTGAGACGCAGGGATATAATTAGATGGTAGTCCAAATCTCTCTCTTTAAGGAGAACTAGGCTTACAAATGACAGGTTTAAATAATGCTTCCACAACAATCATAAATGAAAGGTTTAAATAATCCATTCACAAAAATAACAGAAACTAACAAAGCAGTATGAAAAAATTGTGAACATCTAGTTTCTCACTACAAATGCTCATATAGTTGATGGTTTAAATTGCCCATATGAGATCAAGATGAAGAAATGAGTAGTAAATGAGGAAATGTCATACCCCGGGATTCAATAAAGATCCATGCAAGAATAAACTATTCTTGCACAGAATGGATTGTGTCCATAGAGCACAGCAGCGCACCTTGCATATTCATGAAGGGATGCTGCTGTTACACCTACACAGACATGATCCATGAACGACCCCCGTAGGCAGGAATTCAGCCCATAACCCATTGTAGCTCATCACTGCAGGCACCATGGCTGGAGTTGGTTAAGGATCGCACTTTTGGGCACAGAGCTGGGGCATTCAGGTGTCCAGCATCATGATCGTACTCCTTGTAAACACCATGAAGTGAGATTGCTGCAGGGCCAGTACCAATACAAAGCGGAGGCCTAGGACCATCTTGCATGTGATCTCACCAGTGCTACTGGCATCCCTCAGAATGGTGAGCAGGTTTGACACCATTTTGCTGACCTTAAGCATTGGAAGAGGGATCTCTTGGACCAGTGTGTCCAAGATATTCGGACACAGAATTTCCCAGCTGTGTGTAAGTATCAGTATCAAGTACTGTTTAACGAAAAGTCCAGCTTGTGTATGTGATGGATAGGTATGCATAAATGTTTCTCTATCTCCTGTACAGCTGCAGATGAGAGGACTGTGAATGTGGACGTGCATGCCAGCAGGTTACTAAGGCTGTGTCACGAGGCTGGTGAGTACAAATCTAGCTTGAAGTATTCTGGACAAATAAATAGAAAGGAGTAGAATGTCACCTGTCATTATTTCAAAATGTGTATTGTTGGTACTGAATAAATGACAAATTAGCATATTACAACTGATCTACAGGGTATATTTCAATAAAAGGTCAGTAGTTGTCAATAAAACTGAAAACGCCAGATTGTTGTGTTTACTTTACTATTTGGTACTATCAGTCTATAAATGTGTATATTTTCTACACAGCAACTAGGATCTGAAAGCATTAAATAAATGTGGCTCATCTGACAAAGACTGTGGAGTGTTACAAAAGGAGATTAACTATATGAAATGTTCCATGCACCGAGATTTTATCTCTGGATAGTAATGTTGTGTTAACCATTGTTTCCCAGAGTCTCATGTGTCAAAAAGTATGACTACCCAGTATAAGACCTATCTGCAACACATGAATGTCAGAATTACAAGGTCAGATTGTACAACCAAGAGAGTGGTAGGAAAAAACAGTCAAACAAGACACAATATCTCATTGTGATGAAACACAAGCATGTTGTACTTTTTTGCACAAACAGGCACGGTTCGAATCCCGGGAGTGGTTGTAAGCTGTATGCATATTGTCAACCAGGAATTTATGAATATGTGTATAAACAGTCAGATATTCTTAACAGAAACTTCCTCCACAGGTCTGACAGGTAAGAAAAGGTATATATTAGCTGTAACAAAGCTGTACTTATACACTGTCTATAACACCCACTGTCCAACCCCAAGGCTGCAAATGACAGCAAGAGACATACATACACCAAGTAGTCCCATCCAAGATATGTACCTTAAGTCTCATGCTGTCACGCCTAGTGGTCATTGCTGCCAACACCCAGGGTAATCGATAGAAACAAGGGAAAGTATGAGTGCAAATATGTAACCTTGACTATGTGAATATGGGTAGAAACAGTCAGGTAGTGTTAACAGAATTTCTTCTACAGGTGAACCAGGTAAGAAAAGGTATATATGTGTTGTAAGAAAGCTGTAATTATACACTGTGTAAAACAACCACTGCCTAACTCCAAGGCCATAGGTAGATGTAAAGTCAGGTCATACTTGAAGAGCAATGAGTAGAGTAATGATCATTACAGTTGTTAATTCATTACCGCTGTGAACAATTGAAGCCTATTTAGTTGTTAATTGGCATTTTTCTCTCTCCCCCACCCTATCTGCACCAATAATATATACACATAAATCAATGGGTATGTCTTTCACCAAACCTTCTGTTGGGACATGTCCCCTACTGTTCAAAAAATTAAAACATGTTTGAAATGTATGTTACCTGTTTAAATATTATCATTGGTGGCCTGTTGCTATCAATGTAACCTGCATACTGTTATAATGTCCACTGTGGTTCCACATATCCATGTGTTCTGTTTGCTATGCAACTGTTCCAAACTTGTTATATGGGGACAAATGAAGCACCCATGCATGTTGTTATAACTAATCAGGAAATGTGTTGTTCATGACTAAACATATTAAATATGTATATATCATATTATATTTTTATATTATAACCATTCTAATATTTACTAAAACCATAACACCATAGCACATCTGGGAAGGCAGATCCCAGTGGATCTGCCTGTTCCGCCTCATCTGGTCATGGCAATAGGCCCCAGCACATCTGGGACCCACCCTGGGACCTCCTCGTCTGGTGGTTCCTGCACCACCTTCAGGTGGAACTGCCTCAGGGGATGGGGCTCATCCCCACCAGGAGTGGGCGCAGACAGGACACTGTCACCCATACATAGGTCTGGGGACTGGTGTGTAGGGTGCTCCAAAAAGAGTTTGGAGCTCCAATACACCACCTTGAGGGCTGCATGGTTCATCTTGAGGGTCAGCCTGCCCATCCTGCTCAGACCCCAGCACACCCACCTTAGGGGCCGTGAAGGTGCAGTGGTAACTGCCTATGGGTGATTCCCAACCACCCTCCCCATCCAAGGAGTTTACCCCTCCACATGGGTCATATACCGGCCCTGCCTGCTGTCTTGTCTGTATTCCTACCCAACTTACCTCCCCAATTATACCTACTATCCTTCGCCAACATCCCACTCTCACCTTGAAAAAAAAAGCGCAATCTGTTCCCCCCAAAAAATTATGCCCAATACATAGCTGTCCGTTTCACACACGAATCCACTGGACACATGTAATCCAGTCCAATTAGCTGGACAACACATTACTGTTGTCCTCACCCCTCTCTCAGGGGTTTGATTGTCCAAATTTACCTCCAAATTTTGTAGAAGTGCACAGCTGTTGCTGTAGAAGAAACAGACAGCTATAGACCTTCCCTACTCCCGTCCTGTACATCCCTAGCTATCTTTCATCTTATTTTTCCCTCTGTGTGCCCCTTTTTTCACCACTTTCCTATAACCGCTTTTTTCTTTTCTTCTAAAGAAATTAACGTGGGGTAAGTGGGAGTAAGTGGCAGTAAGCAGCAGTAAGTGGCAGTAAGCGAGTTTGTGCGATGCTAAGCAATGTCTACAGAGATTTATCAGTTTCCCATTTAACCGTGTATTGCCATCACTTACCATCACGCAAACCCACTTACAGCTGCTTAAAACTGCCTTACTCACCCTGTCTCCAAAAGCCATTGTTCTGTCCAGCAAAAATAACCAGCGCTGCTAAGTCTTGAACCCAGGACCTTGTACACCATAGTCAGAGCAAAGTACCACTACACCATCTGAGCTGTAATAAAGAATCAGTTATATTTAGTATATATAAATATACACATATACATGTGTATGGTGATAGATAAATATGAAAAAGTATATACATCAGATATATGGAACTATACATATAAAACAAATACATATAGACTATATACATATATATTGTTATATAAATATATGTATAGATATCAAAAAAGGAATATATATATATATATATATATATATATATATATATATTATGTATCAGTAGATATATATATATATATATATATATATATATATATATGTGTGTGTGTGTGTGTGTGTATATATATATATATATATATATATATATATATATATATATATATGGTTTATTATCAAAAATTTGAAGCAAACTCAGTCGACTCCACTTCCATTGAGAATCAGAATGTCGAACGCCGATATTGCCGAACTACAAACCTCACCCCTATTTCGATCCATGTTAAAACCCATCTGTAGGTTGAATTTGGTTTGTGATTCACCAATTTCGACAATGTGAGTTTCGAATTCTTTCAGTCGACCATATGTGGGTCAACCGAGTTAGCTTGGAATTTTTGATAGTAAATATATATATAAATAAATAAATATATATATATATATATATATATATATATATATATATATATATATATATATATATATATATATATATATGCTCATAACATGTAGTGGAGTCATATCCAGCACCACCTCTTAGTGCAAGAATTCTGGACAAAGGCTGTCAAAATGGGGATACAATGGGCCAAGACCAGGGACATAATGTACATACTGCAGTTATAAATGTAGAATGTTGCTACAATAACAGGGTTTGTGTCAGCATACATGTGCAGAAGGATGTGAACTCTGAAACTGAAATATATGTCATCATTTACTGACAGATATCCTCACATTATCAACGTGATTTAAAAGAGAAATGAAAATAATATGATTCTGTGGAACAGACCAGAAATATGAGCAATAAACCTAGACGGTCTGAAACAATCTGACTAGTTGAGAGGTATGCTCTGAACCCTTTAGTGCAACAAATGTGGACCAAGCCTGACAAAGTGGGGGGGGTGGTCACAGCCATGAAAATGGGGACATATCTCAAATACTGGAATAGATAAGCTGACACAGTTGATGCAGTAACACTCTCCTGTCTGTGCTAATATATATTGAATAGAATATCATAAATCCAAAACCCAATCACTTCCCACTAGTTAGTGACTTAAATCTTCACATCATACCACTGATGTGTCAGAAATACACAACACTTATGGGGGCCAGGCAACAGTATAGCTTTCAAATATCTAGGCATAACATCACATTAGGGAAACTATACTAAGCTGCTAAGCATGTCACCAAACAAAGTCATCACTACAGTCAGACTGACACAACACTAACCCACATCTGCTATGGGGAACTACACATCAATTTGCAAATATATCAGGCACTAAAGAGATGTAACACCACTGTAAAACAGACACTAGTGTGAAAGTGCATACCCATAAACAATTTCACCACAGTCACAGTGACATACCAGTAAGCCAAATTAACAATAGAGTATAATGACTGTGAACAAAATCATCAGCATGTTTCCCACTCACACACTACCCCTACATATATTGGACCAATTCACAGTGTAGTATGATGCCTCTCTGTGGTATGGGACATGTCTCAGTCTGCCCCTATGAACATATACAGCTGATAGACCACCAGAAACTGGGGCACCATGCAAAGTCAGATAGAAACAGGCACATAAGACATACATTTACCCCTCTCCCTATACAGGCAAAATAATATATTCACACTACACTGCTACACAATCCTGACAGTCTATCAACAAATGCCAGATATGCACAGACTTCCCAACTGTATGGAGTCTCGCAGAATGTCCAGGCTTTGTCCTCATGTATAAGGCCTCTTACACATACCTTGTCTGGCAGTCTGATACATCACTGGGACAATATCAGGAATGAAGTAACTAAATAATGATATACCATATCTATCCACCTCTTACTGCATTACATCAGGACAACGCCTGACATACTTGGTGACAGAGGCCCAAACACAGGGGGTGTACTGACATATTGCTGTCAAACTGAGAAAGTATCTGGTGTAACAAGGTTTGTTGTAACATATCTGTTCTGATGGATATGAAGTCAGAAACACAAATGGATGTTACCATTCACTGACTGCAAACCTCAGAGTATGCTACTGATTTTCCAAAGACTACACATGTGTGATTAACACACCAAATATAAGTGTCCAAACTCTGGCAGTCTGTAGATAGTCGTACAGTTGTGAGTTATGTCAACCACATAACACTGTCAGACAAACTCGCGCAGAAAAGCCATGTCCACACAAACCCTGTCATACTAGCATTAATTCAACTTTATAACAGCAATACTTACATTCTGTCCCTATGTCTGGAACATTCTCTCCATGTTTGTTGGGCTGTCTCCACAGTCTTTGTTGTAAGAGGTATTTCCAAACAATCTCTGTGATGCTGTTGTTGACACACCTCCATGAAGTTCACCTCACAGGCAAGGTAAAGGGCAAATGTTTACATGATGTAGTCAATTATATGAGTGTGTTCCAATGCTATAGGCTATAGGAAAGATATCACAGCTGTCCTGCATGCTGTTATCATGTGGGGGACTGCAATTGGTGCACAGGCCACCAGCTGCTCATGAGCATTACCTACAAAAGTCTAGCTGCAGCTTATGCAAAACAGATGTATAGCCTACATCTGGGAGAGACAGAGAGAGAAAGAGAGAGAGAGAGACACACAGGTAGCTACATCGGTATCCAGATCCAGATACAGCCAGCTAGCCATCTATCCATCCACCTTGGAAAATAAAAGGTAGGTCAAACATGTGAGTATGTAATGGAATGTAGTAGGGGTATGTAATAGTGGTCAATATGAAGTTCAACAAATATGTCTCAACAACACTTGCTGTACTGATATATTGATGATCATAACCTATGGCCATAGCATCTGCATCTGTCTGCAGTGACATAGATTACAGCTCAGGCCCCTGAGCCACCCAAGGAAAGGATGGCTCAGATATAACTACTACTGGAGTGTGTGTTGAACAATACTGACTGTGACACTGCTAGGCCAGCTACTGGGATGTCATAGATATCAATATAGTAATTGTGAATAAAAATATGATTTACATGCTTGTCTCAGAAATGTGAGGGATCTATACCAGGTATTTGATAGTGAAATACTGTTGCAGCTATGTGTGTTGAACTGCATGTGATGTACTGAGCTCACACCATTCAACTGTCCAGTGTTATGCACACTGACCATATATGTACCTCATATTTGTACTCATTTACTCCAAGAGTTGTGTTATGGCTGGTAAATAATTGGCAACCTGTGATCACTGACATTACAACATTACATCTCCTACTCTTTCTTTTGGCTGTTCATGTTAGGGATCGGCACAGCAAATGATTTGTCACCATGTCTTCCAGTTCTCTGCATCCTGCTCTGTCACACCAACCACTTGCATTTCTGCTATCAACACATTCATACACCTTATCTTAGGCCTTCCTCTTGTCCTCTTACCTGGCAGCCTCATCCTTTCACAAATGTACTCAGCATACATACTCATCACATGTACAAACCAACATAATCCTGCCAATCTCTGGCTTTGTCCCCAACCCAGCCAACCTGGGCTGACCCCCTAACATACATGTTCCTAATCCTGTGCACCCTCATCACTCACAGTGCAAATCTTAATGCCATTAACTCTGCTACATACAGCTCTACCTCCTGCCTTTTTTGTCAGTGCCACTGTCTACAACCCATATAACATAGCTGGTCTCACTACCCTCTTGTAGACCTTACCCGTCACCCTTAATGGTATCTATCTGTCACAAATCACTTTTGACACTCCTTTTCACCACCTGCATCTTGCCTGCACTCTCTTCTTCACCTCTCCCCACATGCCACGTTACTTTGAACTGTTATTCTCAAGCATTTAAACTTATCCACCTTTGCAAACTGTACTCCCAGCATCCTCATCATTCCTCTAACCTCCCTCCCATTCACAGACATATATTCTTAGTCCTGCATCAATCCCTCCCTCTCTAGACTATAACTCCACCTCTCCAGGGTCTCCTCAACCTGTTCCCTACTCCCACTATAGACCACAATGTCATCTGCAAGCAGCACAGTCAACAGGGACCCCTGTCTGATCATGTATGTCAACCTGTCCATCATCACTGCAAATAAGAAAGGACTCAGAGCTGATCCCTGATGTCCTCCCATCTCCACCTTAAATGCACCTGCAACTCCCAATGCAGAACTGCTGTCACACTAACTTTTTACATATCTTGTAGCATTCTTACAGATTCCTCCACCACTCCTGACCTCCTAATACAATACCACAACTCCTCTCAAGGCATCCTAACATATGCTGTCTCTAAGTCCTCAGAAATACAACACAGCTACTTCTGACCTTCTCTGTACGTCTCCATCAACACTCTCAGAGCAAACATCACATCTGTACTGATCTTTCCTGGCATGAAACCATACTGCTGATCAGTAATCCTCACCACCCTACTTAGCCTAGTTTCCACCACCCTTTACCATTACATCATGCTGTGACTGATCAGTGATATCCTTCTGTAGTTACTAGCTCTGCACATCACCATTATTCTCATAAGCAATACCAAAACACATTTTCTCCACTCCTCATGCATCTTCTCACTTTCTAAGATTACAGTAAACAATCTGGTTAAAAAGACCACTGCCATTTCTCCGAAACACCTCCATGCGTCCACATGTATGTCATTTGGACCAACAGCCTTTCCATTCTTATACCTCTTCAAAGCTACACTTACTTGCTCCTTGATAATCTGTTGCACTTCATGATTCATCATACCCATATCATCCAACCTCATCTCTCTCTCTCTCACTCTCCTCATGCAACAGCCCATCAAAGTACTGTTTTCATCTGCTGTACACAATCTCCTCACTTGTATGTTTCCCCATTATCCTTTATCACCCTTAATTGCTGCACATTCTTCCTAGCTATGTGCCTCTGTCTAGCCAATTGGTACAGATCCTATTCTCCATCCTTGGTTTCCAACATTACATACAACCATTCAGATGCCCCATCCTTAGCATTTACCACCACTCTCTTTGCCATGCGCCCCATCCCCTTATACTCCTGTCTACTTTCTTCATCTGTCTGACAACTCCACATCTCCTTCGACAACCTCTTTCTCTGTATACTCCCCTGTACTTACTCATTACACCAACAGGTCTCCTTGTCCTCCTTCCTCTGCCCAGATGTCACACCAAGCCCCATTCTACTCATCTCCCTTACTAGCTCGGATATATTTAACCAAATATATGGTAACTCTTCATTGCCACCCACTGCCTGTCATAACTCTTCACTGAACTCAACTTCACAATCACCCTTTGTCAGTACCCACCATTTGATTCATGGTGCTGCCCTCACACTCCTCTCCCTCTTTTTGATCACCAACAACATCCCACAGGACAACACTCCATGCTGCCTAACTACACTTTCCCCTTTCACCAGTTTACAGTTTCCAATCCCCTTCAAACAGACCCACCTGCATAGGGGATAATCCCCCTGTGTGCATCTCCATCCACTCTTATATGTCACCCTATGCCCCTTGGTCTGGTAAAAATATGTATTCACCACAGCCATGTCCAACCTCTTTTACAAACTCCAACACCATCTCACCTTCTGCATTCCTTTGCTTAACACCATACCTGCCCATCACTTCTGCATCCCCTCTGTCCCCTTCACCAACTTGCCCATTGAAATCTGCTCCAATCACCACTCTCTCACCCTTGGGTACAGTCATCACCACTTCATCCAACCAGTCTAAAGTACGTCACTGTTATCCATCACACACACAACTAGTGGAGCATATGCACTAACAAATGTCATCATTAACACCATTAATACCCACTGCATAAACCTTGTTCTACCAAAGACTCCTATCACTGCCAAACACACTCTTGGCATAATGCTCCATTAGGTTAACACCTACACCATTTCCTCTCACATACACACCGTGTTAGTACTATTTGTACCTGAGCATGATACACACAGCCATAACCCCCTTCCATCTGGTCTGTGGCACATACAATATATCCACCTTTCATCTGTCCATCTTATCAGCTATCTCAATATGAGTACCAGCCATACACACAACAGTAAAAGTTCCTAGCACTCACTACCACAATCCTAACCTTTCCCCTCTCTCTCTGCCATGGGAGCATTGCACAGCTTCCAGGGTATGACTGTGAATGTAAAGGCTACCCAACTATCAAATGACATACGTGTGTTAAAGAAATATGAAGACAGTATCATTAATGTTGGCCCATAGCCCACCATGTATGTGCAGCATCCTCCAGATGCCCTGACCTACCAGGTTGACATAAATTACAGAGCAACAAAAGTGTTATGACAGTGTGCCATACTGACATAGAACAGAAATGTATAGCATTTATTACCTGTGCAGATGTATGCATGTATGGATAAGTGTAACTGGCTGCCTCATAACACCTGACATGGGATGCAAAACATCACATAAATGAGCTGTACATATGTGTAATCTTACTGTCTCTGCATCCAACAAAGTTACACTTCTACAGCTAATGGTTGCTGCAATGCCTTGACACAAACATGGGTACTAGCATAAGCAGGAGTATCATGTAGACATTTTAGAGCTGTCCAATTGTGTTAAGACCTCATGTCCATGCATACTACAAATAGTTATATGACCACCCACACAGCTGTATGGCCTCAACAATACCTCACTTATACAACCTTTCTCTACAAAAGAAGAGTAAACCCCTTTTCTGGACAGCAGTAATGCACAAAGCACATAATGGGATGCTATATTCCCTGTACAGGGAAAAGTAGGAGCAGGCACCAACTGGTCAGCATGTCATCCTTTGTCCGAATGACCATAGTAGGTCACAGGTGGACTACTGTAAGGTTGACTATGAGTACAAATTGGACACATCCACTGAGGGCAACCAGAAAGCTATCTTCACATATGTTTGCAGTCTCAGAGGCAACAACCCAACCCACTCTGTAATGGAGGTCAATTACACCACATACACACACAGCATAGCTGCAGCCAACTTGCTGTAGACACGTTTAGGCCAAACATCACCTCCCTGCCTCAACATCAGTATAGGTGAATATGCACACCACACTCACCCATACCCTCATCATCACAGATCAGGTGCAAACTGCCTACTTAAATGTAAAAATAGCAAGTCCCCTTGAGGACTGATAACATTCTTGTCTGCATCCAACAAAAACCCAGACATATGTTTCCAGCTCAATTACACACTGTATGCAAGCCAAGCCTGAGCAGCATTGACATCCCATCTACAAGGAACATGGACACTGCCACCATTCTACACAACTGTGAATGGTTATTTATGAAATGTACTGGCCCTCGATGGGGAGACATGATACAACAAGAACAGGAATACAATGCATATTCATACAGTGATGCTGGGTATGGGGTATGATGTGTTTCCATGTAGTGGCTAATGATACTATTAGTCATTTATTGTCTCTGTAAAGAACACTGGGCAATGTCTGTGGTCCTGTGATGTGTTTTCCTGTTTATGTCTTCCAGGTGTCATGCAATGCCAGCCACCCTATTTGGAACAGGAGACTGCAGCCATAACTGAGGCCATCCTGCAGAACTATGACATCCTCTTCAGTTGGCGTCACCAACATCAGTGGGAGAGGACTGCCCTATGAAATGATACAATCCAAAGAGTCAACACCTTGGGCCACCATAGATGCACGTAAGATCAGGTCAGGCACAGGGCAACTGACCTGATTCGGTGTGCCTGGCAAAAGGCTGCTGCTGTAGTGAGGGACAGTGCCACTACCGGTGGGGGGGGCCAGCCAGACAGGCTCCACTTATGGCAACTTAGGAGCTCCTGGCCAACCTTGGGGTAGCCCCCACATGACCATCTACACAGGAAATATCAGTCATGGAGGTGGGTGGCACCCAGACAACAGGCGAGGAGCGTCCAGGTAAGGAAAATGTGCACATCAATGTACTGAGGTAGCATTATAACTGTTTTCTATAGAGTCTTTAGATGCATATGTCAGTGCAGAATAGATTAGTGAGTGGGGTTTAGTAATGCACACAAGTGCACATCTATGGTGAAGGACAGCAAATTGTGTAATATCATAGTTTATACTGTACCTGTGGATAAATGTAGCATTAATCTTGGACCAATGCCTATTGTGAAAATGCTGACAATACCTCTCCCTCCCTACTACCTAGGTCCTTCTCATCTAAATGAGGTACAGCATCCTGAAGCCAGTGATTATGAGATTTTACTGTTGTGGCTCACCACTACCCCAGGCATATTAAGGTCATGCATGTGACCATGCATGCACCTGTTACACTCAGCAGCCATTTGCCAGTATCTGCATGATCACTTGTGGTGTGGTTCACTTCATAATATCACAGTGGATATTACAGGGGTCTATTTGCATGAGGTGTCACATATCTGTAGCACACCTCACAAACCTGTCATTGCAGGACATCTGGATAAAGGTTGCCAAAAGGTGGGGATAAAGGGCGAAGAGTGGGGAGATATTGTATACATTAGTGTTATACAGTGCATATAAAAGGTGTACACACCTGTTAGAATGCCAGGTATTAGTGATATATGACAATGTGAGCACAATACACAACACCAAATCCATCCAGCCTTTCATGTGACCTATGATCTGTACAATGCAATTGTGAAACAAACAAATCTGTTAGGGGAACAAGTATGTGACATGAACATTTTCCAAGAAGCTGGATGCATATGTGTGCACAGGGTAAAGCTCATACTGTGGTGTAGCAGTGTTTGAAAAAAAAAACACAGTAGTACATCATATTGGATACACACCTGCCATCAACTATGGACTCTTGGATTAACTGCAAATAACAGTCAGCTCATATATCAAGAATATCCTAATATAGACCCACGGTTGCCTGCTACAGCAAAAGCCATGGTTTGTACACAGCTTAACATGCTGCAAAGGGATCACATTTTAGAAAGGTATCAACTGGAAAAGACTACAGAAACATACCCACAGCATTGCATATGCCATGGAAAACAGTGCAGAAAGTCATCACAAGATGGTCAAGATATGATGGAACAGTGATATTGTGAAGACGTGGGCATCCCTATATGTATGTTGGGAATACAATACCAAAAATGTCCAGGGAAGCTGTCAGGAAGCATACAGCAGCACTGAAGGAGTTTCAGACATGTCTGCAAGTACTGGGTGTGTACAACATGTGATAGCAATCTTTCGTGGTCTCCACATATTTTGCCTATATGGTGCATTTGGAAGATGGCAGCTGTTCCTCTCAACAAGCAACGGCCAGGCCTGGGTAACATCTGGACAACAATACATCAGCTTTTCAAAAAGCATGTGTGGAAATGTGTTAAGGTGTTATGAGACCAATGTTAAACTCTCTTTGTCCACAATTCAGTCATATTAGCTTGGCCCAATAACAGCACTACACAACAGCAGAACAACACTACCCACACAGTGAAGCAGGGTGATGGCAGTGTCCTGCTTTGGGTTTGCTGTTCACAAGTATGAACTAGGGCTGTAGACGATTTGGAGTGTATGATGACCAGTTTCAAACACAGGTCCCTTGTGGCTGTAATCCTTCTTTTGTCTGCCACATAGCTGTGTATGGGGAGGAATTCCAACATTGCACACAACAATGGTCCACACCTTACATCCAACTAAACAAAAGGATGACTTCACAAGAACACAATCAAGTCTGCAGTGGCCAGTCCTGAGTCCACACCTGAATACAATACACAATGTGTGTGGTGACCTGACGAATGCAGTGCACAGGAGATGGCCTTGCAATCTGACAGATTTGGAGGTGTTTTGCAAGGGTGAGTGTGCAAACATTGCCATGTCAAGATGTGCCATGCTGATACACACCTTCCCAAGAGGACTGAATGATGTGATGAGATCAACAGGTGCTTTTCCAAAGTATCAGTTTAAGGGGTGTGCACCCCCATGCAACCCAGCTAGTGTACTGATATAATTTGTGATATCTTACCCCTACCTGATGTGTATGTTCTTCAATTGGAGTGCACAGGTTATATGTCATACAAAATGGTGGAAATGTTATGGCAATATCACTGGTGTCTCGTGATCTGTCACAAAATTCTTGCATATGAAAAAGGGTTTGCACACTTACTATATCCACTGTAAGCTTGGGATGTTGTCTGAGTAACCACCCCTGTTTTTCCATACATGTACTGAAGGTCATGACATCTGCAAAACACAGTATGACATTAAGTAAATTCACCAATCCTCTGGTCAAACCAGTAATGTATCAGACAAACATAGGAAATATGAGCAGCAGACAGGAAGTATGACCCACATATCTAGATATCCCTTGTAACTCTGCACAGTTGGTAGGTATGTTCTGTAGGTTTAACCACAGTACTATACAGGTGAACAGCAGTAATATTTACATGGGTGCAGTGTGTTCTAGGTGAAGGCTCACCACTAACTAAACACATACATATCCAGGTGGTGTAAATTAGTAGTAACAGTAAGTTAAAATGTATGTACTGCATGATGTTGAAGGCCTGTCCAGAGTGTGTCTGTTTTGGTCTGAGTGTGTGTCATGACTGTCATCTGTTGCCTAATGTGAAGTCTGTGGAATGCCTCTGGGACACCTCATGTGTGTGTGTGACTGTATGTGAGTGAGTGAGTTTGTGTGTGTGTGTGTGTGTGTGTGTGTGTGTGTGTGTGTGTGTGTGTGTGTGTGTATGTGTGTGTGTGTGTGTGTGTGTGTGTGTGTGTGTGTGTGTGTGTGAGTGAGTGAGTGAGTGAGTGTACCAGCAAACCTTATAGTGCCAATAGTAATGTACATATGTATTTTTTTCCTCACAGGTGGACATGGTGGTCGAGGTCCATCCCGCTGTGTAAATGATGTTAGTTTGTTTGGTGACTCTGACCATGATGATGCCCATAGTGAGGCACAGGTGGGGTTGTCAGGGGCTGCAGCTGTGTCATCAGTTGGCATCCCACCTTTGTCAACCGTATCCCTGCACACAGTCACAATGCCCACACATTCCCCATCACCTGTGGCCATAATTGAAGGACAGCTGAGTGCTGGCACAGAATATGCAAGAGTGGTGACTATGGCAAGTGAGTGCCCAGGCACTAGCCATAGCCAGAGTGCTGGTGAGGTCCCACACAGGCATGTGGGCAGGGGTGCTCAGAGGAGGATGGTTGACTGTCCAGCCCATGTTGAAAGTGCCATTGCTGCAGTAATCAGGCATATGTTTTGGGCCATAGATGATGCAGAGGCACGTAGTGAGTGTAACACCAGACAAGTGCACAGGCTGCTGGAAGAACATCTCCCTGGTGTCCGTGACAATTTGCATGAGCTTATTGCGGTCAGCCATGAGGGCAATGAGATTGCAGATAGATAGTGGCGTCAGGTCATGGCACTCCCCCACCATGGAGTATCTGTGCTCAAACATTTGGCGGAGGGGGAGGCAGCAGCCATGTGGATGTAGCTCAGCATCATGATCAGCTGAGAGTCCATGTGGCCATGCACCATCAAGTTCCCATAGGGGCAGTAACACCAGCACTGCTGAGGGTGGTGCGCTGTCCATGTCAAGAAGTGGTAGGCCATGGGCACGTGGTCATGGCCGGTCCCAACAGGGCCGCAGATCCAGCAGACATCAGTCACCATCAGGGAGTAGTACTCTCTCCAGCCATCTCCCTGGTGGTGCCAGTGATAACCCTGGCACATCCATTTCCCATGTCTGTGGATGGAGATGGTGAACTGTACACCCTGCCATGTAAGGCCCACAGCTGTCTAAAAAACATCAGTGTAGGGCAGTCACATTGCTTGACTGTGTGCATGCAGACACAGATACACATATCACGATTAGAAAAAGGTCACCTCCACACACAAGCACCAGACCTGCACAGTCCATGTCATTCCCACACCTCAAATACACACCCATAATGTCAACTGAATTGCACAGCCTAGGCCTCTGGCAAAACCACAAATCACCCTGTGCATATAATGAAACCTGTGCCAGATCCCTGCCATCCAAACCATTGATGCAGGGACATGCAAATATGGGTCTGATGCACAGGATGAACTTACTAAATTGTAGCAATGTAATGCTGTGTAAAGTGCTGTCATCTGGCATTTGTAAGAGGTACACATCAGAGTGTGTGTACACTTTCAGCCTTGATGCATTATTGCTATTAGTAATGCTGAATGAATGTGTTCTCACATGCTGTATCTGGTTTGTGTTCTTGAAGTCTGTGTGTCATCAGGATGTGTCCCTGCAGCAAGAACAAGTGGTATGGCAGTGTGGTAATACATTAACAATGTCATAGGCAAGGTACAGCTGTATCTACAACAAAAATTCCACCGAAACTATGAAGACAATAACGGTTTAATGCTTAATAATCCACAAGTTTCACATAAAATTTCATAAATCCATGAACAACTAAGCACTTTTGCCAAGGTTAAAAAACCATAGGCATCTTCAGAGTTGTTCGTTTACAATGCATTCTCCCCTTTTATACAACTTCCTTTACATTAATTAACCAATCACTCAATCCAGTCAATAATCACTTAAAACACAATAAACTGATTTTTAACAACTGCCTGATCTACCAAAAAGGCTTGTCAAATAATCAACCATGCCCCCACAGTAAAAACACATCAAGGTATACATAAAACTTCATTTTTTCATTGGTGCATGTAATATATGTTGCCTTCACTAAGCATTCATGTACAATGATGTATAAATTAATATTTCATATAAAAATTAATTATACTTTCATTACTTGATGGTACTTAGGATGTGCTAAAAAAACATATAAATAAAAATACAATTGTATATATGTATCAACAAAAAATGAAAAATAAACTTATACAATTCTTATTATATAAAACTAAGCAATTCTCCCCTGTTTTATTTTTAAAAAAGGCTTTATAGAAATAAAGTCATTGAGTCCTGGCGGACTCGTTGCATTAGTCCGTATCTGCCACAGGGACTCATGTGCCTCTAAAATGGACTCCCAATCTCCACCCCACTTATTGTCAGTAATTTTATCAATGACAAAGAATAAACCTTACTAAAATTCATACACTGTCTAGAGTGCAAATATAAGGCATTGTGTGGATCCTTATTTTTAATAGCTCTCAAATGCTCGCCAATCCTGTCCCTTAATCTACGGGTGGTCTTCCCAATATAAAAACCAGGACAGGAAAGGCAAGTGGCCACATAGACCACTCTCTTAGAATAACAATTACCTTTTCCTGGACACTTCACCGAAACCCCAAATCCACCAATGTCCACATAGAGTCCATTATTAATATACCTACAATACCTACAATTCTCGCACTTAGACATGTACGAGCCCTTACTAAAACCCACATGGTGTGCCTCCAATATATTTTTAATATTGCTACCCCTACTGTGTATTATTTTTGGCTTAGTGCCTATAACTGAAAACATATTCTTGTCAAAAATAATGTCCCACCCTTTATTAATAATTCCCATAACTTCAGATGTTCTATTACTAAATTGTAAAACCATGCCCGTGGTTCTAGACTCCGTCCCATTTGATTTGTCTACTTGTAAATAGCTTTCCATAGCCAATATCGGTTGAAAATTATTCCATCTTTTCTTTTCTACCTCCTTCTTCACTTTTATTAACAATTTAAGGGGGTACCCTCTCTGCAAAAACATTCCAATTAAAGTATAAATTTCTTCTTTAAATTTACCTTCCTCACTGGTCAACCTTGAAATTCTCACCATATGTCCTTTCACCGCACTACGTTTTTGAAATAGGGGATGGTCACTAGTGAAAAACAACAAACTATTGGAATATGATTCTTTCCTGTAGATGGAGCTTTGCAAAATGCCATTTTCCACACTGAACCTGATGTCCAGATAGTTAATGAATTTCAACTCCCACTTATACATGAATTTCAGAAACTTAGTCGTCCCATTCAAAAATTCAATATATTCAATAACTTCCTTAGCCTTCCCTTTCCATAAAATCAGGATGTCATCCAAAAATCTATTGTAACTCAAAATATATTGAGCAAATTTGGAAGTTAATACATGTCTACTTTCCCAATTGAATAAAACCAAATTTGCAAAAATGGGGGCACATTTTGCCCCCATAGCTACCCCCGATATCTGGTGGAATATTTCATCTTCAAACACCATAAAATTGTTTTTTAAGAATAATATCCATGAATTGTACTATTATTTCAATTTCCCCCATATCCATATCTGACAATTGGTGAATACTGCTCTTGAACATCTCTATACCAATTGAATGAGGAATGACTGAAAATAGATTAACCACGTCAATACTTAAAAAACTAATAGAATCATCTATTGAATGGCAATATTTAGATAGCCTTTCAAGGCAGTGCCAAGAATCACGGATAATGTGTGGAACCCCCTTAACTAAACCCCCCACCTTCCTTTCAACCCAAGCTGCAAGGGGCTCTGTTTTTGAGCCCCTTGCGGAAACTATTGGTCAGAATGGAGGGTTAACAACAGTTTTATTTGTTTTTGGTATCCCAAATAACTTTGGGATTACAGGCTTAGAAACAGTTAGAAATTCCTTGTCCTTCAAATTAATTCTTCCTTTCAAAAACTCATCCTCAAGAATAATATTCAACCATCTATTGGCCAAGTTGACCTCATTTCTAGAAACCTGTAAGTAAGTGGAGTTATCATTCAAAACTTTTTTTATCTCCGTATTATAATCCATGCTTCACATTATTACCACCCCTCCCCCTTTGTCTGGTGTCATAATGCAAAGCTGTTTATCAGAGGCCAATCTACTCAAAATTTCTTTTTCATTTTCAGTCAAATTAAAATCAGTAACACGTTTCACTTTATTCAAATTTCTGATTTCTCTCTCTCGCAGTATGTCTCAAACAACTGGACTTGAGCATTAGATGGTGGAATGAACACACTAGAATGTTTACATTCGTTCCTTCCACTAATTTCTATATTTTCTTCCTTGTCTTTAAAGAACATTCGAAGGTTCAGTTGCCCCGAGAATAACTTCAAATTCAGAATTGTTTTGGCCACGTTGACGTTAGTTGTTGGAACAAAAGACATTCCCTTTTTCAGAAGACTAAAATAACCTTCCGTAACATCTAATTTGGGATACCAAAAACAAATAAAACTGTTGTTAACCCTCCATTCCGACCAATAGTTTCCGCAAGGGGCTCAAAAACAGAGCCCCTTGTGGCTTGGGTTGAAAGGAAGGTGGGGGGTTTAGTTAAGGGGGTTCCACACATTATCCATGATTCTTGGCACTGCCTTGAAAGGCTATCTAAATATCGCCATTCAATAGATGATTCTATTAGTTTTTTAAGTATTGACGTGGTTAATCTATTTTCAGTCATTCCTCATTCAATTGGTATAGAGATGTTCAAGAGCAGTATTCACCAATTGTCAGATATGGATATGGGGGAAATTGAAATAATAGTACAATTCATGGATATTATTCTTAAAAACAATTTTATGGTGTTTGAAGATGAAATATTCCACCAGATATCGGGGGTAGCTATGGGGGCAAAATGTGCCCCCATTTTTGCAAATTTGGTTTTATTCAATTGGGAAAATAGAAATGTATTAACTTCCAAATTTGCTCAATATATTTTGAGTTACAATAGATTTTTGGATGACATCCTGATTTTATGGAAAGGGAAGGCTGAGGAAGTTATTGAATTTTTGAATGGGATGACTAGGTTTCTGAAATTCACGTATAAGTGGGAGTTGAAATTCATTAACTATCTGGACATCCAAAAAAGGAAGCCAATCTGGTGGTCCCCTGCCATAAACATACTTTACAACAAAAGGAAGAAACTTTTGCAGAAAAGAGGAAAATCCCAGGATGCAAAAAACTCCCTTACTATCCTCAGTAAGAAACTGAGATGCCTCATAAAATCCTCCAAAGCTAGTTATGAAAATAAAATTGCCAAAGATTCCAAAGACAACCACAAAGCATTCTATAACTATGTCAAGAATCTAAATGGCAATGCTCAGATCTGCTCTGAGCTAAAACAGAATGGCAATAAATATACTGATCCAAAGGATATTGCCAATATCCTGGCAGATCGATTCAGTGCCAACTTCACCCTCCTCTCACCCCTAAATGGCCCATCTCAATACCGGAAGATTGCCAAATTCCAGTAATAACGGCCACACAGGTACAAAACGCACTCTCTAAAGCCAAGAATACAGCATCCATGGGACCAGATGACATCCCGGGCTGTGTACTACATGAACTACAATATGAACTGGCACCTCACCTAAGTGTCATGTTTAATCATAGCCTCACCTCAGGTTTCATTACCCACTGAGTGGCGCAGAGCTACAGTTATCCCAATCCACAAGGGGGGATCCACCTTGGATCCCGGAAACTACCGTCTCATCAGTCTGACAAGCCTTATCTGCAAGGCCATGGAGCGTATTATCATGGAACTTATAAACAAAGACATTGGCAACCTTCAAACACTGGACCCCACCCAGTTTGGGTTTGTGAAGGGCGATCTTGTCTCCTGAACCTGATTGACTTCTTTGAATCAGTCTCCAGAGCCATGGACAAGGGTAAGGTGGTCCACACAGCCTATCTAGACCTTGCGAAGGCCTTTGACACCATCCCCCACTCTGGAATCATAGATAAACTTACTAAGTTGGGTATTAATCCCTATGTCACCCAATGGGTTGCTAAATGGCTTACTGATAGAACCCACACTGTAAAAGTAGCTGACTCCAAATCCAGCTCCAGACAAGTGACAAGTGGAGTACCTCAGGGTTCAGTCCTGGGGCCGCTCTTGTTTGGCATCTACTTCTCTGAAGTACAGGTCAACACTAAGGGACTCTGGCTAACAAAGTTTGCAGATGACTGCAAACTGGGAGCCATTATTGAATCCCCAAATGATGTGGATACTCTACAAAGGGCCTTACAGAAACAGATGCTTGGTGCCAGAGCCATGGGCTCAAGCTCAATGCCAAGAAATGTATTGTTATCCCCTTTGGGAAAAAACATGTATCCATGAATTACCATATAGGTGGCAATACACTAAACACAGAAAGTGTGATAAGAGACTTAGGGACACAGGTGGACAGTGGTCTCACCTTCGATAACCACATCGCCACAACAGTCAGGAAATCCTTCTATGTGGCACACCTCATCATGAAGGGCTTTTCATCCAGAAAAAAGGAGGTCATTGTCCCACTGTACTCATCCCTCATTAGACCCATTATAGAATACAACGCCCCATTTGGCATGTACCTCTCAAGACATCTGCAACAACTGGAAAGGCCTCAGAAATACCTCACTAAAAGAATCACAGGCCTAAAGCAGATGCCCTACGCTGACCGCCTTAAAAAACTCCAGCTATACTCTGTCGCATATCGTCTACTCAGAGGTGATCTCTGCTTAACATACAAGGCCATGTCAAACCCAGAGCTGTTGGACATGCTACACTTAAAGAAATCCCAATCCCTCAGAGCTACACGCTCCAGGGATCTAAACCTTGTCATCGCAATAAACAAAACATGCTGGAGGGATAGGTTCCTGACCCAGAGACTCCCCAGACTCTGGAATAGATTGCCCATACATGTCAAGCAGAGTGCCTCTTTGGACCTCTTCAAGAGGAACCTTGTCGTTTGGATGGGAGAAAGGAAATTCACCCCAGGGATCACGTCAGTCGCCCTGCTAGACAGGGGTCCAGGAAAGTAAATAATGTGGGAAGAAATAGCCAGGGAATTGTTATGGCTAGGCTTGTATAGGCCCTAGGGCTGATAGCCTAGTACCAACCTATGAACCTATGGACATCAGGTTCAGTGTGGAAAATGGCATTTTGCAAAGTTCCATCTACAGGAAAGAATCATATTCTAATAGTTTGTTGTTTTTCACTAGTGACCATCCCCTATTTCAAAAACGTAGTGTGGTGAAAGGACAGATGGTGAGAATTTCAAGGTTGACCAGTGAGGAAGGTAAATTTAAAGAAGAAATGTATACTTTAATTGGAATGTTTTTGGAGAGAGGATACCCTCTTAAATTGTTAATAAAATTGAAGAAGGAGGTAGAAAAGAAAAGATGGAATAATTTTCAACTGATTTTGGCTATGGAAAGCTATTTACAAGTAGACAAGTCAAATGGGACGGAGTCTAGAACCACGGGCATGGTTTTACAATTTAGTAATAGAAAATCTGAAGTTATGGGAAATATTAATAAAGGGTGGGACATTATTTTTGACAAGAATATGTTTTCAGTTATAGGCACTAAGCCAAAAATAATACACAGTAGGGGTAGCAATATTAAAAATATATTGGAGGCACACCATGTGGGTTTTAGTAAGGGCTCGTACATGTCTAAGTGCGAGAATTGTAGGTATTGTAGGTATATTAATAATGGACCCTATGTGGACATTGGTGGATTTGGGGTTTCGGTGAAGTGTCCAGGAAAAAGTAATTGTAATTATAAGAGAGTGGTCTATGTGGCCACTTGCCTTTCCTGTCCTGGTTTTTATATTGGGAAGACCACCCGTAGATTAAGGGACAGGATTGGCGAGCATTTGAGAGCTATTAAAAATAAGGATCCACACAATGCCTTATATTTGCACTCTAGACAGTGTATGAATTTTAGTAAGTTTTTATTCTTTGTCATTGATAAAATTACTGACAATAAGTGGGGTGGAGATTGGGAGTCCATTTTAGAGGCACATGAGTCCCTGTGGCAGATACGCACTAATGCAACGAGTCCGCCAGGACTCAATGACTTTATTTCTATAAAGCCTTTTTTAAAAATAAAACAGGGCAGAATTGCTTAGTTTTATATAATAAGAATTGTATAAGTTTATTTTTCATTTTTTGTTGATACATATATACAATTGTATTTTTATTTATATGGTTTTTTAGCACATCCTAAGTACCATCAAGTAATGAAAGTATAATTAATTTTTATATGAAATATTAATTTATACATCATTGTACATGATTGCTTAGTGAAGGCAACATATATTACATGCACCAATGAAAAAACAAAGTTTTATGTATACCTTGATGTGTTTTTACTGTGGGGGCATGGTTGATTATTTGACAAGCCTTTTTGGTAGATCAGGCAGTTGTTAAAAATCAGTTTATTGTGTTTTAAGTGATTATTGACTGGATTGAGTGATTGGTTAATTAATGTAAAGGAAGTTGTATAAAAGGGGAGAATGCATTGTAAACGAACAACTCTGAAGATGCCTATGGTTTTTTAACCTTGGCGAAAGTGCTTAGTTGTTCATGGATTTATGAAATTTTATGTGAAACTTGTGGATTATTGAGCATTAAACCGTTATTGGCTTCATAGTTTCGGTGGAATTTTTGTTGTTTTTTCTGTTTTGCTGGTCATTGACCAGTTGCGTTGTGTTTACAGCTGTATCTACACTTATTTCCCAGATCTGTATAACAGTGATTGCATATGCCTCACAGCTTATAAGGCTGAGGGTTGTATGTAGATATATGGTGATTGACATCACCTGTTGTAGAGTGGAGAATTGTAAGTTTAGTGGATTGGAAACACCTCCATTTGCTAATAACTACACCAGGGAATATTCTGCAACCAGACACACTGAGATTACTACACACACACACACACACACACACACACACACACACACACATACACACACAGATCCCCATCAAGTTGTGGCACCACAGCGTTATGCAGTTATGGCTGTTGGCACGGAACTGCTAGTGTGAGGAGTGTAACATGGTACCTGTACAGTGAATAACATTACATGCCCTTGTGAGGAATGGCAATGGTGGGTGTAGTGGGTATGACATATGACAGTGTCATAATAGTCTGTCACATACAAGTTTACACACTGACAACCACTGATATACAGACCACAGACCAATGCACATGTGCACGCACGTGCGCGCGCGCGCACACACACACACACACACACACACACACACACACATACACACACACACACACACACACACATGCCAGTACTGAGATCCGTAGGTTCATAGATTCATAAGGATGTACTAGTTTAATGGTCATGAAGGCTCTACAAGACTAGATCAAGGAAATACCCTGGCATTAGGCCACATGACAATAGTCTCCAGTGTGGCTAATGAGTATAGTCACTGCAGTGATCCCCATGAGGTGGGTATTGTATTCCCCATCCACCCATCCAGATTTCTATTGTGTAGCCATTGATGTGCACTGCTTCACATGTATGTGAGGTATATTCCATACCATGGACAGTGTCTGGGTTGTGAACCTCTTTCACAAGCATGTCCTTTGGAGTGTGTGTGTGTGTGGTTGAGGTCTCTGGTGAATGTTGTCTGGACAAATTGGTATCTTCAGATGTAGCATTCCTGGCCCAGTTTGGTGAGACATAGCTGTGTCACTCAGGCAGTGATCGCACTTCCATAGATAGTATGATATGGGGATTCATTAGAGTTATTGGAGTCTGTCCATACAGGGCATGTGTGTAAGGCCTGGTATTCTCTTTGTGGTGTACATTTGCAGTCTCTACAGTTGTTGCAGGTGTCCAGTGGGGTACTTGGCAAAAGGGCCACTGTACACATTGATTGGGCTACTGAGGGGAGGGTACAGGGTGATTATGGTCATTTACTTGCTGGATAACACACAGTCAGGAGATGTAACACATCAAAAAACTTTCTGATGTCAGTGGCACTGTTGTAGTCAACAGACAGCTCACTGGCATCCTGTGTTCCCCATTCTGTTATACCATCACGGTTCAGTGGACTACCAGCAGTGTATTACTTCATGTGAGCCATGGTGTTCTCAAAGGTAATGGCAGTACATCTCCTGGTATTGAGATAATGCCCAGGGTTCTGACAACAGTCATAGGTCTCAGAGAGACCTTTGTGCATGATGTCAACATCACATGGGGGGGGATGTTTGCACCCACCTTACAGTTCTATGCAAACATTGCCAGCCAGGGTGGCTTTGTGTTGGCCTGCACCTCAAAGCTGTAGATCCCAAACATGAGAGGACATTTGTCCACACACTGTGGGACACCACTCATGTCTCTTCATCAGTTTGACATGGAGTCCACTACATTCACACCATGGTTTCTATCTGTGAGGCAGTTTGCGAGAAAACTAGTGATATAGGGGTTAATGCCTAGCTGATTGTGTTTGTGTTTAATTCCTGAGTGGAGAATGGTCTCTGAGTATTAGAAGGGCTGCATATCTTGTTACCTATTCCATACTGCCACATAGTCATTGCACATGGCGCAACACTTTTAGGCCTGTAGATTGTCTACACCTACCTCTTCAGTGGTTGACAACTGTTGGCCTTGTAATGTGGACGTTGGGACATATACTAGTTCATCAATATAATAATTTAGCAAAATCCGCCCGCCCAATGGATCCTGTTATTACACAATCACACCAACACCCTCACAGGATACTGTTGTCACACACACACACACACACACACATACACACACACACACACACACACACACACACACACACACACACACACACACACACATTTTACATTTACCAGGACTGAAAGTAGAACTCCTACCTAACTAGTTGTTTATACTAGAGTGTTATGTAGTTATTATCGCATGCGCCACAGAGCTTATAAGGATCAAGACTGCTGAAAAGTACTTCTAAGGTGACTAACATCTTCAGGACTGCTAAAGTGGGGCAATGAGCAGTGCAGTGGATTGAGAAGGCTTGTTATTTACCACATCTTACAGACACGTCTCTAAGTGTATGAGCATGCCCAGTATGACCTTCTATAGTACATGCGGGACTCCATTCCAGAAATTATTGTACTCCAGTCCAGGGATTTATGACCTCCACCTGTTAGTGCATGATATGTGGAGACAGCCTATTTAAATAAGGGAACTTTAGGATATACATAGGGGGTGATTGTGACTATATCTTACTAATATCTGAGGTGCTGGGGTTACACGGTTTGTTTGGGCAGATATTTTGTCTGCCATATTTGATGTTTGCCACTGTAATTTCTTGTTGCATTACCTCCAGACATACCTCCTCTGATCATCATGGTGATTTACCAGGGGAATACAGCCTGGATGATGCGCAAGCAAATATTATGGGCCAACTGCTAGGCATTCTTGCACAATCGAGCCTGTTGAGATGTGTGGCTACAGACAATTGACTACTGATGTTGTGGAAATGGTCAAGCACCTTGGTGATATACTAGGATGTTGGAATCTGTGTGAATTTTTGTTCTGGCATGGTTTGGTTACCAGTACATAGTTGGGTAATACAAGTCAGGCAGGATCAGGGTGACAGGTGGACTCCAGATAGATTTGTCGAGGATAATATACGTATTTCGGGGGGCCTGGGTCAGATATGTTGACCTGTAGCTACCAACTGTTTGTATAGTGGTCATGCCAAGGGTTGATCACACTTGAGGATCTTGTGTGTCTCACATTGTTTGACCAGACTGGAGGTGTGTGTGTCTGTCTCACATATATGTATACCCCCACATCATTTTGCTTGTCTGCCCACATTTTTGAGTCATGTTGTTGTATGGGATAAGTAATCATGGAAGGCTTTTGTTGTTCCCCATGGCTGTGGGTCAGATTTCTGTGGGTGCAGACAGCTCACCATCTTCCAGGGTTAGGACTCCCTGCAGTGTGTGCATTCCCCTGTTTAGAGTCCTAGCCATACCTCTGAACTGTAGAGGGTTTCACAGAATGTGCAGATTCATGACTCATATATCAGGTAAGTTACCCATACAGGTGGGATTTTCAAGCTAGTATTTTGCAACTCAGTCAGGGTTGAGGTTAGATATTAGTGACAGTAAATTTGCAGTTTCAGAAGTCTAGAAGGACGAAAGTGATCTTTGTTAACAATAGATTATGAAAATAGAATGTGATTTTTACAATTGATTTTTTACATGCAGTGTATATGTATATATTTATATATATATATTTTGATTGCTAAATGGATTAAGGTTGATATATTTCCAGCCATGTAGTATATTGTCTTGGATAAAATCACAGACTTAATAATCTCCTTAATAATTTGGTTAAATAAGAGGTACCACATCATTAGAAATTTTATTTAAAGTACATAAGGGTTATATTATTATGACAGCTACTGGGTAGGACAGGACCAGCTCGAATGTCACACTGATAGGGGAAGGGATGTGAATTTAACATGTGTACCAATAACACTTTGTTTTACAGCACAATAAACAACTCCCATGCCTGATAAAAAGTATATATATATTAAGAAAGCTTATGAGGAAATTATTACTCTATTTTTGTTTTACTTGGATCACTTGTCTGTGTGCTTAATAAAGGATTTTCGACTGGAAACAGACTGCCTGCCTTGCTTGGATTACTTCTGAATACTTAGTAATTCTGTACAATTATATATTTTTTATTATTACTTTATTTATTTTTTTTTACTTAAGACGAGTTTAAGTTCGCTACTTCTACTACTTTTGTCTGATTTGAGACAGTGATTAACTAGAGATATATGGACTGAAAATCTTCCACACAGAGAAGTTTCTTACACTGTTTAGACTTCATACCCTTCAGACATTCCATGGTAATACAACACTTTTCCACTCGATCAACCTTATTACATTATTAGATCTGAGTTTCACATGTGCCCTTCTATTTTGACCTTTATCACCCCATTATTTGTGGTTTTACCCAGATATCTGGGTCTCTCTGAGTTTGATAGGTATGCTCCTAGCATTTAGCAGCATGCTCTTTCTCTGCATTTTGTTGACTATGTTATATTGGTTTTATGGACTCCATGACACTCCCTAAAAGGGCACTATGTGTGAGCCATTGGTCTTTGCCAGAGGCCTGTAGGCCAGGTATGGCAGATGTAGGCCATCTGTAACAAGACAGTGCATTCTGATAAGCATATGTTCCCAGGCTACAAGGCAGGGGACATCCCTGGGATGGCACCAGTAAGTGGACTGAGCATTGCTGACACTTGTTTCAGTTTGTATTCAACCATCACTCTGGGTGATAGCTGGATGCTGCTCACAGATAGGGACATGTTACTGCATTTCTATGGGACTGTGGGGGGGGGGGGGTGGAGGCACACCTGCCCACAATATACATTTGCACAGACTGTGCTGCTATTTGCTTAACATTCTGGTCCCATTTAGCAGAGTGGTGTGCCCTATCTTTGAGAATATGGGATAATGGTATAGGCCAGAGGTCAGATTGTTGTTGCATACACATGTTTAGTTGGGGGGGTTCTTAACTTTCAGAGCCATACTGCCACTGGCAGACCTGCTGCAATATCATTGTGTAAAGGTCTGTAGGTGGACATTTTATGGCTTTTGGCATTTGAGGCCCTTTGCAAGGCATTTCTGTCTGGCTTTCAACAGCTGACCTGCTGGGTGAGGCTGCGGGTGAGTATGGGTCCCCCACTTTGATATCCATGCATGTGATTTATTACCCCCCAGTTATTTGGCTCACCACATATAATACCGTGGACTTTTTATTAACTACAGTGGTACTGCATAGTGTGGGGAAGCCAGTACTGTGCATACAATCCTTGCTGTCCCATATAGCTGTCAGTTGTCTGCTGCTATCCAATGCAGCCACCCCATTCCCTTGCATGCTTGCATGAATACCATAGATATGTTATCAGAACATTGTACACCATTCCTTTATTGTAATGAAACTGACTTACCTTGTTCCTGAGACAGTTGTGAGGACAGTGCTTGAGGGCTATGTCGGATGCATGCAGTACACTGCCTAATCATGGTAAGGTATAGGTAGTGTGATGTCTGGCATACATTTTAGGTTTTGTGTGAGTCGGAGAGAGAGATATCAGTTCCTGGGTCCCTACAGTGTCAGTGTATGTGCTACGCATTGCCTCTTTACCTAGGCCTGGGCATACTGGGCACACCTTCTTCTGCCTACAGGGGCAGGCACAGGATGTTTCTTCTCTGAGTCCCTTTGTGCCTGTGGTAACCTTGGCAATGGTGAAGGGCTGTGTGGCCCTTCCCCATTCTGTTCCAGCTGCAGCTATCTCTGCAGGATCATGTTGTGTAGCATGGCACATACTATGAACATGTGTGCACATGTAGCTGGAGCATACTGCAAGACTCCACTGGATGTCAAGACAGCGGAACCATGACGTTAGCATTCGAAACACACACTCTATAATGATCAATGTGTGTGAGTCTGCCTCATTATGGCATTCTTTTGTGAGTGTGTGTGCATTTCTGATGGGTGTCAACAGCCATGGTTCCAGTGCATAGTCAGCATCCCCCAACATATGGCCGTACGGGATGTCCCCAATAGCAAATGCCTGATACAGCTGTGAGACATGTCAGGTGTTTGAGTCATGGTAGCTTCCAGGGCTGAGAGTGCACACATTTGTGATAATGCCTTTGGCATTGCACATGACCTGCCAGTTGATGGAGGGGAACCCCTTGCAGTTTACATAGACTCTGCCCCGTTCACCGGATGGTGCTTTGATGTGAATATGCGTACAGTCCATGGCACCCAGTACCTCTGGATAGTCTGCTACACAGCAGAAGAGATGCATATTACTAGCCCTCTCCTCACGGGTGGTTGGGAATTGAATGTGCTCAGTAGCATGTGGTCGCATGGCATCCAGGAACTGATGGAGTATCCTAGATGTGGATGCCTGTGAGACCCCCATGATATCCCCAGTAGGCCTTTGGAAGGTACCTGTATCTAGCATTCATAAGGCTACACATACCTTGGTATCCACTGGGATGGGTTCCCCTCTTTTGGCTCTGGGTGTGAGGCAAGGCCGGCACAGGTCAATGATTTGCGGAAGTAGGTCTCTGTCCACCCTGTAGCGCTCTACTATCTCCAGATCATGTAGCCCCTGGTAGGTTACCCTGGGCATGAACACTCTTCTCCTCCTCCTCATAAGTCTGTGGTGGTTGTCAGCATTATCCTCTTCCCTACCTTCAGCTGCTAGCACATATTGATGGAGTAAAGAGGCAGCAGCCTCTAACATTTTTAATTAGTTTTGCCAGTAAAAAAATCCCCCATCTTTGTACACCGGTGGTGTAGATTTTGTGGGAAAAAAAAACAGACTGAAAGGTGTTTGCATAGTTTATAGTAGTGTGCTAGAGCTGCTGGCTGTGTAGTTGGCTGACTATAATACATTTCACCTAACAGCTATATTACTGGCATTTAACTGGCTGTATTCTGCTATTTCCTTTTTATTTTTTCTTGTTCCACTTGTCAGTTCCTTTTTTTTTTGTTTAAGTCCCAGTGCGCTGCGCACACCCATTTAGGCAAGGAAAACACAGCTAAACAGCCTCAGACACACCCCCTTGCTTATATGTACAAAGTGCTGCCATTTCATGTTTTTTTTTTTTTTTTTTTTTTTTTTGTTTAAGACCCGGTGCACACCCGTTTAGGATGTAAACAGAGGTATATAGCCTCAGACACACACCCTTGCTTAGTTGTGCTTAAATAAGTGCAAACACAGGCCGTAGAACTCCAGTGTGCTTACAACAAGCATGACACATCCCCTTTTCATGTTAGTTGTTCCACCTGCCTATACGTTCATATTAGAGCACCTACATGGTTAGCTGCAGGTTTTGGACTTAGAATATTTTGTGATTCAGTAAATTTCCCCTCATTTGCATACCCCACCATCTTAGTCCATAGTTACTGCAGTAAAATGGACCCTTTTCCCTTGGCAACCACTGTTCTTTGGTATTGTTTTAATTCTGCATACCATACACTATAATGGCAAAATGCAGCTTTCCCTTAAAATTGGATTTTCTTTTTTCTTTTTTTTTTTTTTTCATTTTCGGCACAAGCCTGTTTGTGCGTCACTGCCCTATGCTTAAACGGACGAGATCGGCAAAAATTTTTTTTTTGATTTATGAGAATTCAACAGTTTTTTTATGCCAATGCCAATGGCCTTATATTTGGCCATTGGCATGCCTAATGAACATAATACATGCTTTTTTATGAGTTGTCATGCCTCCGTTTTGTTATTTGCAGAAATGTACATGGTTATTAACTGAATACATTTCTGCACTGACAATGTTCTTGCACGGAGATCTGGCAGCTTACTGAATTGCTAATTCACCTCATTTGTATGTTTTTCACCAGCAAATGAGGTAATTAGCATGTTGCAGGGGTTTTCATGCAAGAACAGTGCAGAGAGGCTCGTGCATGCTAATTCAATGGCTAGGCTTAAAAATGACCTACATTGGCAATTAACCTAGTGCTTACCTTAGGGCCTATGAACCTATGAAATGTTGTATGACTGAGACTAAGAGTATATGGGAACTAAAAGCCACTGGACAGCAAGAAGGATAACAATATGCTGCATTTATCTGTCAGCTGATGTACACCAAAAATAATCTGAAAAATATTGATGGAAATGGTATCTTTTCAAAAAGGTATAGATTTATATTTAGGAAACTAAAATATTGTAAGTAAGGGAGAGGACACAGAGGGTGGCCTAAAACTGGAAAGGATTCCAAGGAGATGAAGATACTGGACACATATAATAACATTTTAGAATTAATAATGTTATTTACTTCAAGAGATTTGATTCCAGGGCATACATTTCATTCTTACAGCTACCAGTTAAGCTCTAGGATCCATAGGACATATATTACAGTTGTGCATTCATATATGTCTGCTTGTTCTCACACTCATCAAACTGTAATTTCAAGTCCTGCAGCTATAGAAAAGGAATTAAAGCTAAATGAGAGAACCCCATTGGTAAGTCTCTGGCCATTACAGTGCATTATCTAAAACAGGAGAGACTTAGAGCTCGGTTTGAGTAACAGATTTGCAGAGTAGATGGCAGACGGACGTTAACTGGAGTAACACTGGTACAAAGGTGGAATGAGACCAAGTCAGTTTGAGTGAAGAAATTAAATTATGTACCTCTAAACAGTTGCAGAAAATCAAGGAAATGTTACAAGGGTGGAGATATTGGAATGTATACTTGGAAATGTTTAAATAGGAATTCAGAATTTATCAGGAATGAAACAGAGGGATGTGAGGAAAACAAAATACTGGACAAAAACTAGATATTTTATAAAGAGTTTCTAATGGACATGTATTCTGATCTTGAGTAGTGTGTTGCCATCACCAAGAATGGTGCCTGGATACCAAAACAAGATCATTAGCTTTACCAGTTGACTAAGTAGTTGATGTCATTCAAAGGGGAATCCAGTATGTATTAGCCTTTCGAGGAGAAGGAAGATAAGACTTCCTTTTTCACCAGGGATGGATTATATCTCTCATACCAGGGCTTCTGCATAATGACTAAAACCTTCGCTGCCCTTACCGAACCTTTTATATGCATAGCCTCCCTACTGGACATTACTACCCAGCAAACTCAGACCTAAATCTGGACAATATCATGGTGGCACTACTCAGTGCTGCAAGTCTAAACAGACAGGTACCTGAATTTGAGGCCCTCACTAGCTCTACCAAACTTACAAGATTATCATAAGGTAGAAAAATTGCGATTGGTCTCCTAGCTCTAATATGAGAAATACAAGTCAAAGTGGAAATCGATGAACAGGCAGGGTGAATTCAGCACAAATGCCCAAAAACAAAATATATGGTCACAAGACCTACAGTGGAGTAGAATAAAAGGATTTGGAGGCTAATCCATGATATCTTAGAGGATGCCTTGATGATTAGAGAGCTAGACAGTTGGAAACTCAGCTGTGACCTATTCGATTAGGTAAATAATAGTTTCCATTTGATATATCTGCTACAAATATGTCACATTAAAGAGAAAGGAATGTACATTTCTAAGAATAACCTTTGAATGGGAAAGGTGAGAATGGACATGAAGGAATCTGATGAAGTACAGGGGCTGCATGAAATCCTAGAGAAATATGATACCGAGTTATAAAGGAGAAATTTGGTGAAACCAGAAATAATTACAATACTGATGGAGGCAAGGACAGATAATGCAGATATTATAACATTGGTAGGTACACTCCATAAAGCAATAATCAGAAGCAGAGGGAAAGCTAAGATTAAGTTACAGGTGTGGCAGAAGACAACAAGGAGAGTAATCGCTGATGATGGCTGGGAAGAAATTTGTAAAAGCATCCACAGACATGACAACATCTAGAAAGTTTAGAATATCTGCTTAGAAATGTCTACACAAATATTTGTATATATCAGATATGATACAAAATATGTTTTCTGAGACAAAGTTAGACATGCTGGAGATGTGAATAGAACAAGACACAAGATTAACAGCACATTTTGGGGCATTCAGGAAGTTCAGAATTTTAAAAGGAAGTTACATAATAATCTAATTTAACAATTTTTGGGTGGAAGTGGCAGATGCGAGAGACAAACGTCAGTCTCATTTTGGTGGAGGGGGTATAAAAAACAGGTATGCTTCAATGGTTTAATAACTTTACTGCTGATTGTTGCTAAGAGAAAAGTGACAAGGAGATGAAAAACAACACAAGATCTGAGAACAGAGGAAGAATCGCAGATAATGAATAGTATAAAGGAAATAGAAAGGGAGATTATGAAGTAGAGACCAAATAGATTGTACAGCAGAAAATGGAAACAGTGGGAGTCAGTACAAAAACAAGTTGAGAGTGGGAGAGATAACACAATGCATTGGTATAGACAGAGGATAATAAAATGGTAAAAGGAGCAAATAGGTTGACCTATGGATATCAGATGAATATCATACATAGAGGGGGAAATAGATTAAAGCATCAGATATCTGAATGCGTAAAAGTATTGTTAAAAATAATGCAACCCTTGGTATCAGTTAGAGCCCAATGTGTAATCTGGTATTATTTAATGAAAAGATAAGATTCAAAATGACTTTGTAACATACAGGCCAACCACAAGGAGGGAAGTAGTGCACCAAACATGAGGACTGAAACTTGGAAATGAAAAGAGTCCTGCAGCCAGAACACATTCGTATGTGTGAAGTTACGAAGGCATGGTTTCAGGGGAAGGACAACACTCCCTCTATGCCAAGGTTTAGTACTTACCATGGCTTCATCCCTTGGGTAAGTGTGGAGGAGGATCTGTCCTTATCAGAAAAAACATCAACTTGTGTCAAAACTCTCAACCTTAACATGGAGTTCCTGGATATCCAAATCACACTTAAGAATTCAAACTATTACTTCATTGTTAATTGCAGATCCTCATCAATGTCCCCCAAATGTCATGGAAATTACCTTAACAGTATAGAAGGGTGAAATATCAAACTGAGTACTTTTGTACTAGGTTACTTTTATTATACAAGCATTAACTGGCACACATACCTTTAACAGTCAATATGCACGGTGTTTCCTAGACTTTGCTAATAACAATGTAATGGAGCAAACTGGATGCTCTTATGTCCTTGATCTGGCCCTCATCTACATAGTCTCTGCCTGTACCCCACTATGCTTCAACAAATCCATGGTTAAGACTGGCTATAAGTCAGTTACCCTCTCTGTCAGGCTTAATGGCACCAACCCCTCACCAAATGAAACCTTCTTTAGGGTCATCTATAGACAAAAATCTACTTCAACTTGTAGAGGACCTACACAAAATTCTCAGCTATCCCCTATAAATATACCCACCTGACAGGGCTGTCACATCCATGTCCAATTTCTGTGAGCATCTAAAGAGCTGCATGGAAGATATGTACCTATCTACCCTAAATATAACGGAAAGCTCAGAAATAAACTTCCCTGCTCTGTATTAAACCATATTACAAAAGAAGGAAAATAACGAAAGGAGTAAGAAATCCCCACAGCTGTACTTCAGAACCACACGGAAACCTGCCACGAAGGAACTTAAGGGCACCGTTAGGAAATCTAAAGCAGACTATAAACTTAAGATACCAAAAGAAGCTGCACATGTCTTCTCAGTTATGCCAGGAAATTAAGGAATAATGTTTAAATGCACTGATCTCATCCATAATAATATCACACATTCCAATCCAAGGGACATAGCCGATACATAAGCAGACAAAGTTAGTGATAACTGTACCCCTCCTATCCACATTGTGATGTCCACTTTCCTTGCAAATTTAATTTAATCTGTAACACCCTTGTAACAAGTCTTAGAATCCAAGAAAAGGCAAAAAGTAATGTTTCTACCAGGCCAAATAAACTAGTAGGCTGCATTCTCATAAGTACTAGGTATGCATTATCTGAACCTCTACTTAAATTGTTCAACATCAGCTTATCCACAGGGTTTGTTCCTAATGTCTAGAGAATGGCCACGGTGACTCCACTGTATAAAGGTGGCCCCTCTACAGCCTGAGTTAAGTTTAGGCTCATCGACCTCACCAGACTTATATGCAAAACCATGGACTGCATCATAACAGAGCTCACTTATGCAGTCATGGGCACCTTCATTGATGCACACTCCACTCAGTTTGGTTTTGTGAAGGCCAAGTCCTGTCTCCTGAACATAGCAAACCTTTTTGAAAATGTTTCAGAGGCTGTGGACATTGGTCACTCTCTACACACTGCCTATCCTATCCTGACGAAGGTTTTTAACACTATCCACCATGTTGGTATTCTGAAACGTTAGACAAGCTTAATGTATACCCCTAAATTGACTGCTGGATTGTAGACTAGCTATCCAACAGATCCCATTAAGTGAGAGTTGTTGGTATCCTCTCTGAATGTAAAACTGCAACTAGTAGGGAACCATAATGGTCCACGCTGGGCCCTCTTTTGCAAACATCCAAGCCAATATCCCTTAAGTGTGGTTGAAAATGTTGGCTCATGACGACAAGCTGGGCACTGTTATCCACTCATTCACTGATACTAAACTGCTCCAAAAAGAGCTGAAATATACACATCCCTGGTATACTGTAAATGGTCTCAAGTTAAAGGCCAAAAAGTACACAGTAGCTTTTGGGGAAAAAAGCTGTTTTCATTTTTTTTTGTTATCAGAGATACTCATCTTCAAACAGATACAGTAATAGAGATCTTAGTACTTATGATGAGAAATATCTCTCTCATTCAATCATCATGTTTCCACCAGAGCCAAGAAATTCTATCTGGCCCAGATAATTTCCAAAGGAATATCTTCAAGATCCAAATAAATAATTTTACCATTGTACTCTTCTCTTCTCAGTCCCATCATCAAATATGATGCCCCTCTTTGTTAGGTACTCTTCCAAGCATATTGCTCAACTGGAAAGCAGTCAATGATTTTTAACAAAAAATATTGCAGATCTTAAATCCTTAATCTAATCTGATAGATTAGCACGACTCTTTTTATACTTAGCATGCAACTAGCTGTTCCAAGGTGACCCGTGTCTTGCTTTTCAAATCATGAAAGACCCAATCCTAACTGGCCACCTTATTCCTCATAAAACCAGAGACTCTACAAATACTTATTCTTAGGATCTACATTTACATCAACAAATAAACACTATTCACTGAACGGATGCACTCCTAACTCAATGTATTCCCAGCCTATGGAATATGTTATCACTACAGGTTAAGGTTGGCTTGCCTTAAAGCTAGTGTTGATGATTGGATGGGTAGACATACTTATACTAGGATTATCAAGTACAGCCCTGCTTGATTTGGGTGTTGAGTACTATTAAGTAATCATAAAAGGTGGGAACAACTGTTAAGTGTGTCTGCTTAAAGGTGTATGTGGCCAGACATTTTATAATTATTTTCCTAGTACTGTTTCTACATTCTTCATGAAAAAATAAGAAACATAGAAGAAAATCCAAGAATGAAGAAAATATAACTATTTACTCATGAAAGGAGATGAAATAGAAAAATATTTATATCCAAACGAGAGTGGGAAAGTATAATTCTATGGATGGTGAAGACTAAAATGGAAGCAGATGGACAGAAAAGGATGGCACAGATACAGGGTTACTTAATGACTGCTTATGCTTATCATTCACAAAAAGAGAAAGTGGAGACTTAATAAAACCATTCATGCTGGTGATAAGGGAAAAGTAATTCATGTGCATCCATAGAGAAAGTAGTCACAAAATAATGAAAAACAAATATAAATCAAGCATGGCAATAGGCTCTGACAGTGCTCACCCTATAACTCTTCAAAACTAACCAGAAATCTGATAATGCCACTAACTTATTTTAAAATAAGCCACAAGAGCATGCAGTTTCTATAAAGCTGAAAGAATGTAGATGCAAGTCACCTTCTCAAGAGTGGGAGGTGGGCACAGGATTAAAATGTGTCTATTTCTTTGTTTGACCTCAGCTGAGGACAGTTTGACAGATTTAATGTTAATGGTAAAAATTTTGGAGTATTCAGATGCCAGTGTTGTAATAATCTCTGAGGTAATGCCATTATAGACAGATGTAGGAGTATTTATTAAATGCACTTTGCTTAAACCAAAGAGACACATTTAAGAAACTTTCAAAGTATATATAAGTAGTCACTACATTTGCAGGCAAGGAGAACATTGAGGAGTATACCTCTCAATCTCTTAGAGCAAAAAATCTGGACAAAGCCATTAATAAAAGTGGGACAAAGCCCCAAAAATAGGGACAATTTTTAAATATTGTTCTTACAAACTTAGAAAGTTGATAGCATAACAGGTTTTGAATTAAAATGAATTTTCTGAAGGGTATGAAGTCTGAAACTCAAATGTCTTTCATTATTTTCTAACTTCGGTCCAAAGATTTGTCACACTGGTTTGCCAGAAAACCACAATTTTATGAAAAACGGACCAAAAATATGAGGCAAAAATCTGGACATTCTGCAAACATATGTACACTTGAAAGGTATGTTGAGGAGCCTAGCCTAAATTCCCAGTTGCTTCTAAGCAGTGCCTGGTTAAGGCACTTACTCAAGGTCAGACAAAAGACAAATGAATGGTGAGAGAATTAAACCTTGTACCCCCTGGAGCTGCAGTTCACAGCCTTAATACTCTTTTCCAACTGATGAACATGAATTTGGCTAGTGAATGGTTAACAATATATTTTTTTCAGGAGGCTTGATGAAAAAAATGTTTTAACTGATATCTGGTTTGCTTTCTTTGACTAATCAACAATTAAGAAAAACTTGTTTTAACCATTACTATATGTGTACTTTGAAAAAGTAGATAAGATCTCTACAGGGTAATGCAAGCCAAAGACAGAAAAGGATGTGGCTTATTGATACATCATTACTCATAAGACAGCTGGCAAACTATTGCACTGATGGTTCCAGATTTTTGACACTCATCAGTAAAGTCAAAATGTTCATTTGTCATAATTTCAGTGTCCACCTTTGGAGAGAAGTTTACTAAAGACCTGTTCTATGCTTTCCTCTAGCAAGTCTGACATGATTCAAGTTTCAGTCTTCTCCCCCTCCCTACAAAAAAGCACATATCCCTCTACTGCAGAGCAAAATAAAAAATGTCCATCCCCAGGACAGGTAGGTACAGATAAAATTAAGCAAGCACCCACACATCCCACAGTACTATCACTGCATACCTTCAGAAGCTGAAGATTATTGAACAGTTGATTGGATCAGATGAGTTAAAGCAAACTCTGGAAATGTTCAAAAAATGGAAAACATTTCTATCAGTGAGGAGATACAGGTTGTCTATTGACTTTCATGAGATACAAGTATATAAGCAGTATAAAAAAGGGACCATGTCTTCATTTATGGAAAGCAAGGGAATACTTATATAAAATGTAATTAAAAACAGCCATGTTTTATTCATGATTTAAAAATGTCATACACATAATGGAAGCTTCACAATTAGCACTAGTTAATGAAATGCTATATGCAGTAAATGTGAAATTTATTTTGAGCAAAAAAATTTTGTTATACCATTTCTCTCACAGACTTAAAATTTAAACAGTACTGTGCAATATGGCAATATATTTGGGTTTCTGCAGCATCAGATATCCTAGACACCAGGACTGTTTAAGACCTATGAAGTCCCTGACTGTTAGAAGAGCTTAACCTTTCAAGTAAATTAACTGTAGTAAACTGCTTATTAAATCACAGCTTGTCTTGGCATGTGTCTTTTTTTCCAGATGGACCTGTAAGATTTTTCAAGCATAGCATAAACTATTTTTATCAGTCTTCATACCCAGCACCTAACCTTCAGAAATCTGAGGCATTAGCTCTCATACTGTGATTCCTTTTTTAAATTCTAAAAAAAAGCTGTTAATGAGTGTCATAATGGTCTGCAACAGCAGCAACTTAACATAACAAAATTCCCTTGTGTTTCTAAACTTAAGAACTAACTTAGTTATACAAAAGTCAGAGTAAAGAGATTTCAAAAATCATAAGTTAAAATTACGGTTGTTAATTTATAACTTCCACACATTCAAAGGCACACAGCAAGCTTAATTAATATAATGGGGTAAGTGAGGATTTGTTTTATATTGTATTCAGGGTCTTTCCCCTTTGCTTTAAGCCGCTACATACCTGAAGCCAATTTTAATTCACTTTGGATTTCAAAATAAGCATGTGCAAATAATGTTTCATCAAAGTAAGTATAACAGATATTTTCTAAACTATTTCTAGGGTTCAGAACTTAGTAAAATATTGTGCTGTTCTATGCGAATGATATGCTGCCTTATTTTTCATTTCTTTGGTTGAGTTCTAAACAACGTCTCACAAGCAACTAAGAATGGCACCGGTGATATACAATTGTTCTGCAATCCTGATACAAAAAAAATTACTTTTCCATATGACACTATTATTATTACTATTATTATAATTATGTAAATCGTTTAATGGAAGAATGATATTTGGAAATTTGCAGAACAGTAGCTAGTAAGAAAAGTTTAGTCAGCACCTGTCTAGTCAATAAAATAGTGATTCCAGCTTACCAAGACTTATTTCCCTACAAATCCTGAAAAAAAAAACATTTATGTCTGCCACATGCTGCATAGAATTCTTCCAATTGTTTGAAGACTTGCCCCACCTCCTTTTTCCATAAATACTATGTAATGATTTTATTATCCTTGTGGATCAGTAAACAAATGATGCTACCACATTTCCACCCTATCTACACCTGTCAATTGCACCCCCCCCAATATCTAGCACCTGGGGCAGTTACCCCCTTTGCCCAACCTATTTATGCTTCTGCTTATGACAGCTTCCTTCTGATAATTAACCTGCAAAGTCTTCTTTGCAATCATTTCTTTGCCAAGTTGAATATGTTTATGGTCTACTCAGAGACCACCCAGCATACTGAATGCTCTTTGTAGTAATGAATCAAAGATCTTTCTGAAGTCCATGAATGCAGTCTCTGATGATCATTCTTCATGCAGTCTTGTAGATATCTAGTACTAAATCTGCATGGAGCTTGATGAGCTACATGAAGTTGGACTGGCAGCTCTTCTCTACATAGACACTGACATCTTGAGTCCTAAAACTGGTTGCCCTTCACAGTGGTCTATAACATTTCTTTCAGGATTTTCTATATTGTTTCCTGGCCATTGATATTGTGTTAACTGGCTAACAGTTACCCAACTTATGCTGGTTCTTTTCTTGAGCAAGGGGACCATACCACTCAACTGTTCAGATTTTCACAGAATCTCCAGATTTTTGGCTCATATTTTTGGTCTGCTGCTCATAAAAGTCGTGGTTTTCTGACAAAATAATGATCTGAGGATTGAAATCACTAAATAATGACATACATTTAAGTTTCAAACTTGACATCCTTCAGAAAATGTATGTCCTCGTGGTCCTGCAGAGTGGTGCCAGCAGCAGAGAGGCTAAAAAGAGCGACTGCTAACCTGATAAAAGTGTTTTTTTCCTGCTACTACCTGGGCGACTGTCCGATCTAGCTAAACTGCAAGTATTTCTGCTTTTTGAACTGTTTTAAACTGTTTAAAGTTGTTTTTGCACCTGCACTTTTAAAGTTTGCCCTGTTTGTTGCATTTACCTGTTGAGGCTACACACTCAAGTGCGCTACCCTGTGTTACATATGTATTGCACTTTCCTGCTGTATGTTGCAAAAAAGAAAAAAAAAATAAACAAAAAAAAATGATCCTTGTTTCCCATCTTTCCCGACCTAGAGTAGTCCTAATACAGGCTTTGCTGTATTCTGGACTTTTGGAAAGTTCCTGTGTTGCCCATTTCCTTTCTTGGATAAAGGGAGGCTTCTTTGTTCACCAGTGGCATTGGGGAGCTTAGAGCAGCCTATCTATCCCTGGAGGAGTGTTCCCAGCACGAGAATCTGGTAGTTCCTGTGTTGCCCATTTCCTTTCTTGGATAAAGGGAGGCTTCTTTGTTCACCAGTGGCAGTGGGGAGCTTGGAGCAGCCTATCTATCCCTGGAGGAGTGTTCCCAGCACAAGAATCTGGTAGTCTGTTTGTTGCAAAAAAGAAAAAAAATGATCCTTGTTTCCCATCTTTCCTGACCTAGAGTAGTCCAAATACAGGCTTTGCTGTATTCTGGACTTTTGGAAAATTCCTGTGTTGCCCGTTTCCTTTCTTGGATAAAGGGAGGCTTCTTTGTTCACCAGTGGCAGTGTGGAGCTTGGAGCAGCCTATCTATCTCTGGAGGAGTGTTCCCAGCACAAGAATCTGGTAGTCTATTGGCCGTTTTGGGCCAATTTCTAGCTCTTTCAAGTCCCCCTATATAAAACCCGCTTTAGCGTGGCTTTGCGCGATTTTGCGCATAGTGCAGCATCGGGCAGCGCCACTTAATTGGGTTTAAACCATTCTCAGCTCCACAAAGTCTGCTCTTCACTTTTTCCCTTAGAACTGATCTAGTTCTCATAATAAACACCCTATTCCCACTCTAAAGCCTGACACTTGCTCACTAAAGCAATTATATAAGTCAGCACTAAAAAATTAAAAGCACTACACCCTCACAAACTCCCCTTGAGTACTTTGTTCCCCATTGACCCTTTTTTTCAATTATAAAGGAATTCCCAATACTATTCTAGCATGTCCAAAGGTCAGTTGTCAATCTCCTCTCCGGTCCAGCTGGTGAATCTGGGAATCTTGAGGCAATGTTACAACTGCCTCATGTACACAGACAACCCTCTCCTCCTCCCAACAAATTCCAACACATGTGAGAGATGCAACCATATAGCCAAACTGGAGGCTAAGCTCTTTCAACTCAGTACTGGCGTAACCAGTCAGGAGGAGAAGGAAACCACACTCACTACAATTCCAGTCTCACATAGACCTACCACGACAGCAAACCAAACATATAAACACACAAAAACATACTCGGAGGCTCTAAATAAAAATCTTCCTAAGCAGCAGAGACCTCCAAAGCAGACACCCAAGCAACCGCTACCCCAAAACAAAACACATGCAACACATAGCTCACAAAGCCAGTGTGCCAAACAGTCACAGCCCTTAAGGCTAAACAACACACCTGATACACTTGTAATAGGTGACTCTATCATCAGGCACACTGACATCCCACTCACCAGGCTGAACAAGGAAAAGGTCACGGTGAGCTGCCTGTCGGGCACTAGGATCCGCCACATAACACAAGCACTCAGGTCACTCAAAGGCAAGTACAAATATGACTCAGTCATTGTCCATGCTGGTGTGAATGACCTGAGACGTACATCCCTGGACTACATAAAAAGAGACATAGAGGAGCTCTCTGAGCATGTAGCCCAAGCCGGTATGACCCTGACCTTGAGTAGCATCTTATCCTCACCAAGAATGATGCCACAATATGAAGACAAGATAATCAATTTCAACAATTGGCTTAAGTATTGGTGTCATTCAAAGGAGATCCAATGCCTGTCTGCCTGGGATGACATGCTTGACAAGCCACGATGCTTCGCTAGGGACGGCTTGCACCTGTCACCCCTGGGCTTTCGGATATTGGCAAAGGCTCTTGCCACCCCCATAGTGCCTTTTTTAGGCAAGGCTCAAAAGACAAACCCACCTCCATAGGTATCACAAGTGATAAAAAACTAAGAGTAATGCTACTCAACGCCAGAAGTCTGAACCTCAAGATGCATGCACTCGAAATTCTCCTTAGCATGGAGAACATCGATATCTGTGAAGTAATGGAAACCTGGTTCAAGGGTCCCGAGAGCACCCCAGCACTACCAGGTTATGCCTCATACCATGTTTTTTGGCCCCAAAACTTGGACTGAACCACAAAAGGAGGGGGATTATCAATATTCATCAAAGATACCCACACCTCCAGGTTGGTGGCACAGCATGAAGCATCAGAGACTATCCATGTGCAACTAATAGTGGGTAAAACTGCCTTCCAGTTTATAGCCTGCTACAGACCACCCTCCCAAACCCAGGAACCCCACTCGGCCTTCCTGAGAACACTGGAAAATATGAAGGTCTCTCCAAACACCATTATACTGGGCGACTTCAACTACCCAAACATAGACTGGGAGCATTACTCTAGCTCCAACACCCTAGCCCAAAGGTTCCTAGAATTTATAAACTCAAATGCTATGGAACAACTTGTTACCACTCCCACAAGAGGGGAAAACATACTGGACCTGATCATCACCAAAATGGGGACTCTATGCTCCAGACCAGAAGTGTATCCCTCACTGGTAAGATCAGACCATAAACTAATCTCACTAGATATTCACATCCCGACCCCAGCCCCTGCCCAGAAAACCACAGTGAAAAACTTCTCTAAAGCAAATTTCACACTCCTCAAAACCGAAGTGGAATCCTTCAAAGCCCCCGGGCCTGTGGAAAATATGGCCCAGACCGCAGAATCCTTTATAAACGCATTCTATGAACACCTTCAGGAATACATGGATCATGCAATCCCAAATAAAACCAAGACCCAATCCTCCAAAGTTAGGCGTCCTGTCTGGTGGACCCCAGCCATAAACAAACTATACAATAGAAGGAGGAAGCTACTACATGATAGAGCAAAATCCCAAAAAGGGAAGGCATCTCTGATCAGTATTAGCAAAAAACTACGGGCACTCATAAAATCGTCTAAGGCCAGCTTTGAGATAAAAATTGCACAGGACACCAAGGATAATCACAAGGCTTTCTTTAGTTATGTTAGGAACCTGGGTGGGAATTCCCAGATATGCTCAGAATTAGTCCAAAATGACAAAAAATACACCGAATCCACAGACATTGCCAACATCCTAGCTGACAGGTTCAGTGCCAACTTCTCCCCCCCCTTCCCCACCAAAAGGGCAAACATCTATCCCAGCAGAGTGCTGCCCCCCTGGCATCTCAGATGCTCAGGTAAGAGCCGCCCTCTCCAAAACAAAAAACACAGCATCAATGGGACCAGACAGTGTCCCAGGCTGTGTCCTACATGAACTCCAAGAAGAACTAAACCCAAACATAAAACTACTGTTCAATCTCAGCCTTACTAAAGGATATGTACCCAAAGAGTGGCGTACAGCAACAGTGGTCCCTCTCCACAAAGGTGGTGCCACAACGGATCCTGGAAACTATCGCCCCATAAGCTTGACTAGCTTGGTCTGCAAAGGTATGGAAAGGATCATCATGGACCTCATAAATAAAGATATTGGGGAACTACAGACACTGGATCCTACACAGTTCGGCTTTGTTAAGGGCAGATCCTGCCTCTTAAACCTGGTTGATTTCTTTGAAACAGTCACCAAGGCCATTGACGAGGGGAAGGTGGTCCACACAGCCTACCTGGACCTTGCAAAAGCCTTCGATACAATACCGCACTCGGGCATTATAGATAAGCTCACCAGCTTAAATAAAAACCCCTATGTCACTAGATGGGTTGCAAACTGGCTCAAGGACAGAACCCACATGGTTAGAATTGCTGGAGCCATGTCAGACTCCAATCCAGTTACAAGTGGCATCCCACAAGGCTCAGTCCTGGGACCTCTCTTGTTCGGTATATATTTCTTGGAGGTACAGGCAAACATAGAAGGACTGTGGCTGACCAAGTTCGCAGATGACTGCAAACTGGGCGCCATAATTGACTCTCCATCCGACACAAGCATCCTCCAAAAGGGCCTCATGGAAACAGACAACTGGTGCCAGAGCCATGGCCTCAAGCTAAACGCCAAAAAGTGTATAGTCATCCCCTTTGGCAAAAGCAAAGTGCCCACAAATTACCACATAGGTGGTAATCCATTAAGTACCGAAGAAGTAATTAGGGACCTGGGGACCCAGGTTGATAGCAATCTCTCATTTGACAACCACGTGGACAAAGTGGTTAGAAAAACATTTTATATAGCCCACCTAATCATGAAGGGATTCACATCTAGATCAGGGGAAGTCATCGTGCCTCTTTACTCATCCCTCATCAGGCCCATAATTGAGTACAATGCCCCTTTTGGGATGTACCCTACCAGACACCTGCAGCAACAGGAAAGACCCCAAAAGTACCTCAACAAGAGGATCAAAGGGCTCAGACAGATGGCATATGCTGCCTGGTTAAAGAAACTCCAGCTCTACTCTGTGGCATACCGCCTGCTCAGAGGCGATCTGTGCCTGACGTATAAAGCCATGTCCAACCCGGAATTAATGGACATGCTGCACCTCAGAGAATCCAAATCCCATCGAGCTACATGCTCGAGAGACTTGAACCTCATCACTGAAATAAGTAGGACATGCTGGAGGGACAGATGCATAACCCAGAGGCTCCCTTCACTCTGGAATAAAATCCCAGGCAAGGTTAGTCAGAGTCCCTCATTGACTCTCTTCAAGAGGAATCTTGATGAGTGGATCGGAGATAGTAGGTTTACCCCGGGTATTACTTCTGTGTCACTGTTAGACAGAGGCACAGTAAACTAACCTCGAAAAAGGGCATAGCAAAATTCATTTAAAATGGGTGGCGAAAGCGAAACACACTCTGGCTAGGCTTATAAATGCCCTAGGGCAGATAGCCTAGTATGAACCTATGAACCTAAAACAAACCCTGTTACTCTAGCAACTTTCTAAGTTTATAAGAGCAATATTTAAAATATGACCCTATTTTTGGGCCTTTCTCCCCCCATTTTGTTAGGCTTTGTCCAGATTTCTAGCACTAAGAGGTTGAGAGGTATGAAGGGGACTACAGAAACTGTTTCCTGGTCATGTGATACTTCTCACTGCTCAGTGCTCCATGTAAGATCTCTGTCAGTGGTATCAGGGTACTTGCTAGATATTTGGGTGTTCTAGTGTCTCATCTGAACCCTGTGCTTCATTCATCCATAAGTTGATCAGTTAACTTTCTACTCTCTTCCATTCTGTATATCCATAGTTATCCTTTTCTAATCTTCTTCTGCTTTCTTCTCTTCCCACCATGGTATTCTTCCTTTATTTGTTTTATTTTTGTTTACTTTTTTGTGAACACTGAGACAAATACACAATCAAAACTTCAGCGATATAACTACTCCCCCTTCTTCTTTTTTCAGCCTGTTTATGTTGTTGTCACCCTTAACTTTGTGTGAAATATGCCAATAAAATTCTGTCTTACATACTTTATCACTGGCTAGTTTCTTTTCCAGTATATCCTTCTTCTTCCTCCCCTGTTATTTACTTCTCATAGGTTCATAGGCTCATTGGTTTATAGGTGTTTTCTAGGCTAAAGACCACATGGGCCTTTTTAAGCCTAGCCATGCATCCCAAATCTCTGACATGTTCTGATACACTTGGTAAGTGTTAGCAGGGACTTGGGAGATGAAATATTTACAAGCAGGGGCCTGGGAGATTAACCCTTTAAAGGTTGCCTTTGTCCATGAGAGACATAGGTGGCAAACCAAGGATGAATTTCTTGTTCCCCATCCAATTGTCCAGGTTGCACTTGAATTAGGTTTGGGAGGAACTCTGCTTCACATGGACGGGGAGCCTGTTCCAGAGATGGGATGGTTTCTTTTATATATACCTGTGTCTCCAGCAGGTCCTAATGATATCACAGTCAAGGTTTAAGTCTTTATAATGGGAAATTCTGGTCCTGTTTGTTTTGTGGATTTGCAGGAGGTCCATTAGAGAGGTGTCTGACAATGCCCTATATGTCAGGCATAGATCTCTCCTCAACAGCCTGTAGGAGATAGAATACAGGGATAGGGCCTTGAAGATGTCTGCATAGGAGATTTTACTTACTCCCTGTATTCTTTTACTGAGGAACCTCTGTGGATGTTCCAATTGTTGGATATGCCTGGTTAGGTACATACCAAAGGAGGCATTGTACTCAATGATGGGTCTGATGAATGCAGAATACAGTGGAACAATGCCTTCCTTGGACCTAGATACCATACATTTGTTTAGAAGTTGCACAGCATAGAATGATTTTCTTACTACTGTAGATATGTGATGGTCAAAAGCTAAATGACTGTCTATGTGTGTCCCCAAGTCCCTGACTACTGGGTCAACTCTAAGGGGTGTGTTGTAAATATGATAATTATCAGGGATGGATGACTTTCCAAAGATACTATTATGCATTTCCGGGCATTTAGTTTTAGTTCATGGTTCTGACATTCTCTCCTGAACTTAATATAGGCCGTTTCTTTTATACTTCTCCTGCCTCTTTCCAACATTTAAATGTTTCTCCTTATTGCTGAGTATCACAATGACCTCCATCTTTTACCATTTTGGCTGACAGGTTCAGTGCAAATTTCTCCCCTCCTTCACCCCCAAAAGAAGAAATACTTATCCCAGCTGAATGTAATCTCCCTGTCATCTCAGATGTCCAAGTGAGAACCGCCCTAAACAAAGCAAAAACACAACATCAATGGGACCTGACGGTATCCCGGGGTGCGTGTTACGTGAACTCCAAGAGGAGCTAAACCCACACATAAAAATGCTATTTAACCTTAGCCTTACTTCGGGATATGTACCTGAACACTGGCGTACAGCAACAGTGGTCCCACTCCACAAGGGGGTGCCTCTACAGACCCTGGAAACTACCGCCCCATAAGCTTAACTAGCCTGGTCTGCAAAGCTATGGAAAGAATCATTATGGAACTCATAAACAGAGACATAGGGGACCTACAGACACTTGACCCCACCAAGTTTGGCTTTGTAAAGGGCAGATCCTGCCTTTTAAACCTGGTTGACTTTTTCGAAACAGTCACTAGAGCCATTGATGAGGGCAAAGCAGTCCATACAGCATACCTAGACTTGGCTAAGGCCTTCGACACAATACCCCACTCAGGCATCATAGATAAGCTAAACAGCTTAAAAGTAAACCCTTATGTCACTAGATGGGTTGCAAACTGGCTAAAGGACAGAACCCATAAAGTTAAAATCGCTGGAGCAATGTCAGACTCAAAGCCAGTCACAAGTGGTGTCCCACAGGAGTCTGTCCTGGGACCCCTCTTGTTCGGCATTTATTTCTCAGATGTTAAAGCAAACATGGGAGGGCTGTGGCTGACAAAGTTTGCAGATGACTGCAAACTAGGCACCATAGTCGATACACCAGCAGACACACACATCCTACAAAAGGCCCTCACTAAAGCGGACATGTGGTGCCGTAGTCACGGCCTTAAACTAAATGCCAAAAATGTATAGTCATCCCTTTTGGAAAAAACAAAGTACCCACAAATTATCACATAGACAGCAACCCACTGAGTACGGAAAAAGTAATCAGAGACCTAGGGACCCAAGTAGACAGTGACCTCTCATTTGACACCCATGTTGCCAAAGTGGTTAGAAAAACATTCTACCTTGCACACCTCATCATGAAGGGATTCACATCCAGATCCAAGGATGTCATTGTAGCCCTATATTCCTCCCTCATCAGACCCATGATTGAGTACAATGCCCCATTTGGTATGTACCTCACCCGGCATTTGCAACAGCTGGAGAGACCACAAAAGTACCTCACCAAAAGGATCAGGGGTCTCCAACATATGTCTTATTCTGCCAGACTAAAGAAACTTCAGCTCTATTCAGTAGCATACCGCCTGCTCAGAGGTGATCTCTGCCTGACGTACAAGGCCATGTCCAATCAGGATCTGATGGACATGCTCCACCTCAAAAAATCCAAATCCATCAGGACCACGAGAGCTAAAGACTTAAACCTCGGCACAAGTATGAATAGGACATGCTGGAGGGATAGCTTCATAACCCAGAGGCTTCCCATGCTTTGGAACAGAATCCCAGTTCGTATTAGGCAGAGCCCCTCACTGACTCTCTTCAAGAGAAATCTTGATGAGTGGATGGGAGATCGTAAGTTTACCCCAGGGGTCACATCTGTGTCACTGCTAGACAGGGGCACAGTAAATTAATTCTATTATATAAGGGGACCTTCATTGTGTCACTACTAGACAGAGGCACAGTATTCTAGATTTATTCTGTACACTTTTGTACCATTTCATGGGGTGGCAAAAGCCACATCACTATGGCTAGGCTTACAAATGCCCCAGGGCAGATAGCCTAGTACTATACTATGAAACTATGAAACTATTTTAGTCTCTTCTTCAATATCTTCCATACCTGGCAGAATGCTGTTTCTCAATCCTACTTGCAGGCTGCTTATGTCCACCACTTCTTTCCACTTTCATATCTCCACTGCTAGCTGCTTGTTCTCCAACATTCTGTAGTTCTACTCAGCTGCCTTTGTTCCCTGGTCTGTACAGCTCTGCTGGAAGTAGACCATACTAAAGCATCCTCATTGCTGCTTAGGTGATATTTCACACCAACCAGTGAATATTGTGCGTTGTGCTGTGCTAAAGTAACATAATGTTTTCGTGATTCAGAAGTTTTGTCAAACTCTTTTTCCCTTTCTCTTCTGAACATAGTACTTGACAAGTTTGTGTTTGGGAGACTAAGATCTGCCACTAGTGCTATCCATTTTTTCCCACTTCCTGAACCTGTTCAGTAACAGATTGCCCTCTGCCACTGCTGTGGCTGAAGGGTAGCATGTGAGAGTTAAAAATCTAAGTGGAGGTTCTGTGCCCCCCCCTAAGCCTCCAGTGAAAATGGGCCACATCCCAGTGAAAAGCCTGCTATTCAAAATGTACTTATATACATGCTTAAATAAATAAATAAATAAATACAATTGATTTACAAAATCCCCACTTTAGACTGAAGGCTGAATGTTAGAGTGATTACTGTTTTGTACTCTCTTATGCCTTCTTCTTCCTCATCACACTGCAAGCTACCTATCCTTTATATAACATACTTAGACAGTCAGTGACCCACATTTTTTCATTCCCTTTGCTCCTTCAGGTATTTGCCTCAGACGTTATCTTCCAGAGTGTCTTTCTCTTCCATTGCTTGAGTCTCTGCAGTGCTTACAATGTCCCATGGTCAGATCCCAAGATGGTCTGCCACTCCTCAAATTTCTTAGGCTCCTGAAGTGGCATAGTAACATCTTCAACCTTCCATTGTTTCCTGTTCTCTTTACTGTCTCCTGTTGTAGTAGGGCTTTTCTTACAGCTGTACTGCAGAATTCTTGCTTACTTTGTTTTTTTCTGCTTCTCCTTGTGCTAAATGATTGATTGTGTCTGTATACCTCTCATACCTCTCTTTCTTCATTGATGCCCCTTTTTTACTGAAGTGAAGATTATCCTCAGTGTGACAGACAGGTGCTACCTCTCATGATCAGCAACACTGCTGCAATTTTTTATGTTATGCTATGGGTTTTAAAACCACCCCACTGCCATCAAATAATATACTAGTAGATAATTGTTTAAAGGGATTACAGTAAAAGTGCACTGATGCCTCTGGTAATAGACAACTACTGTCACACATAAATATACTTTACACTGTACAGTTGCAGGTCAACGTTATAACCGCTGCATCAGAGTTTTGCATACCTCAGACTTAACTCAGTGCATTCTAATGACCATTTACCAACAATAATTAAAAGGACCAAGATTATTTTTTAAATAAATACACAATATTTTTAGGAATGGATAATGGCATCTCTCCAATACCAACCCCATCTTCTCTGTTTCAGTGGTAACAGTACAACCTGCTTGAACACACTGGCACAACAAAAACGCAATTACTTTTTACCCATAAAATAAGTTGCCTAATAAGCTGCCTATTAAACATTTGTTTGATAGCAATAGTCTAAACGTTAATTCTTCAAAAAGCATGATGAGCCAAGAGTTATTGTTACCAGTTGAATGCACTCACTTTTCAATTAATAAATAAACTACCAAAAAACATAGCTAGCTCAAGAGTCATGCTATGCAGTTCCCCAAAGCTGGTGCTCCACATAATTTTGAGTTGAGAAGCAAAAAAAAGTGTTATCCTCCTTTCAGAACTGTAGCAATCTATTTGCCACAAATGTTATGCTATAACCAATTTGCCCCCCCCCCCCCCGGCACACACATACACTCACACACAGAGTGCTTCACTGGGTTTTACCGGATTAAGAAATTAGTTCCTGATTTGCATTCTTGCACCATTGGCATTCAGCTGATCACTCTCCCAAGAGTGTGTGCAGGCAGCATCCACCCCCTTTGCCCCTCTTTAAGCATTTAAAATTGAATAATAAAACTTTATGTAAAATAAATTAAATCAAAAAATGTACCCTGTAGAATCAAATATACCAGCAGCTTTAAACTTGCACAAAGAAAATGCAACTACAATGTGTTTTAAACAATAGAACCTATCCAGCAAATCACTTGCATCTATCATCACCAGCTAAAAACATACTAAATGTCTACCAATGACTTTCCCAGAAATAGAAATATAATCTGTTTAATTCCACAAACAAATAGAATCTAATCTGAGCACCTGTTTTAAGATTACAGTCCATTATGCACAGCCTAGAAGTAAAGTAAAGTAATAACTTTAATGCATACCTCTCAGCTGTACAGATTTTCGGAAAATGTCCAGATTTTGGCCTCATATTTTTGGTCCATTTTTTATAAAGTTGTTGTTTTCTGGCAAATTAGTGGTAAATTGTTAAATATTGAAGTTAGAAAATAATGACAGACATTTGAATTTCAGACTTCATATCCTTCAGAAAATGCATGGTAATGTAAAATCTGTTATTCTATCAACTTTCTAAGTTTGTAAGACCAACATTTAAAAATGTTGCCTATTTTTGAGCCTTTGTCCACCTTTTATTTATGGCTTTGCCCAGATTTCTTACTCTAAGAGGTTGAGAGTTATGCTCCAATGGTAGTTTCATTCTTTCTTTTTAAAAGTGTCCAAGACGGGTCTTTTTTGTGTGTGAATTTAAGAGTGGATAAAAGTTTTATATTTTTTAGAGCCTTTTAGTTCTGAGTGTGGGAAGGCAATATAAGGTAATGTATCCTTGAACTATAGTACTCTTTCAAGAAATATAACAGTTAGTACCCAGAATTAAAGCTATTAACTGTTAATGAACTCCTTCTTAGTGCCGCCATTGTATGGTGACTGAGCAGAGGACTCCAATGCACAGATATGTGAGTTGAGGCCTGCAGGCCCATAACTATTATTTCTTTAAGTGTAGCAGTTGGCACAGGGAATTAAGGCACTGAGCTGTTAAGAAGCTACTTTCTGTGACACAGAATTTGATTCCCTTAGACTTCATTTGTCTACTGTGAAACCATGAGTAAGTCACTTAACCATACAATTTTTGGGGGCAACTGGAAATTTAGGTTAGAATCATTAAAAGCCACCTGGACTGCATGCCTCACAACTATTTATGAACTGCAAATGTGTACACATTTGAGAAGCATGTTTAGTTTCATTTTCTAAAAGTTTTACTGCTGTTCCACTGAAAGCAGTCCTATAGCCAGTGCAATTTACTTTTTTTACATTCTACATGATTTACAACAACTGCAGTTTTTATGACCAAACAATAATTACATTTGCTTTAGTTCAGTACCACTACTCTACATGCCACATAAACTTCTTCTATAGACCACGTGTCCCTCAGATAACAATAGGCCTGTATCAGTTTTTCTCCTGCCATTAGCTGCTGTCATGCATTCTAATCTCTAGCTTCTTTGGTAAGTCAGCTGCAGACACTGGTAGAATCTGAGTGAAGGTTAGCATGATCACAGGATCTTCACATCCTTGAGTTCCCCCTTTTACTATTCTACTTCATTCACATTCCATGCTGTCAGGTCATTGGTCCTGACATGGACTACAATGTGCAGCTTCATCTTACCCCTCACCAGTACCACCCTACCTTCTTCAATGTCTTTTCCAGAGTAAGTTCTGATACTGAACTATGGTCAGACCTGCTTTGTTTCCCTGTTCTCAGTGTTCCTATACCTCTTTGGTGTTAAAGTTCCTGATTATCAGTAAATTACACATGCCTTAATTTTAACTTCATCACCCTGCCTTACCTCCCACTAGATTAACAGCCCTCATCATCTCCTGCATTCCTACATCAGTGATTCATCCAGTGCTTACTGTAACACTAACCATTCTGCACATGGAAGACATTAATTTCCTACTACAACCCATAATTTCCCTTCTTCTACTCCTACTATTCTATCATTCCCCATTCTTCAACTTCACCATTTTTGACCTTCCTGGCCATTGTTGGGAGTGCTTTTGTTACTGCATCAGGAAGATAGCAATCCCACCATCTTTTTTATAGTAACCCCTACTGCCTACTGTCCGTACCATCCCTTTGTACTCATTCCCTGCATGCCTTTCTCCACCTGAGATTCTTACACTAGATCCCATGCACCCCCACTGCTCTTAATATTTTAAGGTCTTCAATTCCCTTCCCTCCCTACACCTTTCGCATTCCCTCCTATTCCTATAACCTACCAGTTAGGCTCCTGGCTCATACTCAACTTACCCCTGGATGTCTTCAGCACTGACCATCTCTATTCATATTCTCCTTTTACTTGATCCTGCCACCTCCTAGTTAATGCTACCTCTTTTCCTGATGCTCTCACTGGCCGCATGAGCGTCTACATTTCCCATTCTAACTAATTTGTCCTTCTGCAAACCTTATATCCTGGCCCACCACACAAATATCTGAGTATACCTGCCAGTGAATACCTGGAACACATCATTTACTTTTGTCCTTGCTGTCTCCTCCAGTTCTGGTTACACATATCTTAATAATCTACCTTACTGGCACTAAAAATGGTGGTGAAAAGTGGTGTTGTATAGGGCAGGGGTCTGGCACTTTCTCTTTCACCTCTCTCTGCCCTGTTTCCCATGATTCCCTCTTTCATGTGTGCTAGAAGGGATTTTTTAACTCTTTGAATAATGCTGATTAGTACTTTGACTTATTTACTGAGCTGGTTTGTGCTAGTATTGTTTAGACTACTGAATGTACTATGTAATGATACTAAATGATGCCTAACTGAGGATCTGAGATCTAAATATGATTTTTAAGTTATTTATTTAGTTAATTAGTTTTCCCTTCTACCTCTCCTTTCTGCTTTTATTCATCTGATTTTCCATTTGTTTACTTTGAATTACAGTGCCTGCCGAGATGCAAGTCCTGAAAAATGGCAGCTTCCTTTAACACACCCACACATACAACCAATTATCAGGCAAGACAGAAAAAAAGCACATGAAATACTAAAATAAAATAAAATTACAGGTTATGTCATTGCAGATTCTGTTAAACTCAATGTGACTAATTTTGACATTTTGAAGTACTTACCACAGTCTGCTAATGACTATACTTCCCCATTTCTTGTTACGTGTCTGCATTATTGAACATGTTCTTTTAATTTTCTGTTAAATTTTAAAAGGACAATAAAATAGTCACATCCAAATGAATAAAATAAAAATAGATTCCCATCAGAGTGTAGGATGATTTTCTCACAAAATTTATTAGTAACAACCACCAAATATAAGCACTTTCATCTCACAATGAGACTTCATCAGATACCTAGTATCTGATGAAGTCTCATTGTGAGATGAAAGCGCTTATATTTGGTGGTTGTTACTAATAAATTTTGTGAGAAAATCATCCTACACGCTGATGGGAATCTATTTTTATTAAATTTTAAAAGGACATGGGCCTTGGAGTTGCAGCTTTTTCCCCCAAATAATAACCAATTTAACAAATAAACAGGTGTGTGTGTGTGTGGGGGGGGGGGGGGTAGCCTCTCTTAAATACATAACTAGATCTGTGGTGTTTTATTCCACATTTTCATTGCTGTTTCGTATAACCACTGTATTAATTTAAGAGCTGTTGTTTCAATAATGCTTGTTATATTTCAATTGCTGTATCGTTAGGATGTTTATCTCATGTTGTTGTTTTATAATGGATGCTGTACATAATAATCACATACATAAATTGAATTTGTTAATTAATTAATTAAGCAATTGAACATAGCTGTGACAAATGTGTTCAGCATGTTACAACATCTCATAACCCTCCACTTGATACTGCAGTTGCAATGTGGACACTACTATTAAGCATCTGGATCTGCTAATTACACTGTAGTGGGTAATGTTATATCCGGTGATGATGTCACTTTCAGGTTGTAATTCATCCAGAGTATATCCACCACTGCCTTACAATCAGAGTTGGAATGCCAAAGGCTGTGCAAACTCTATTGTGGGGTTTTGTAGCTTAATATAACAAAGTAATTCCCTACAGAACATATGTACACCATCGTCCAAAGAATTAAAAAACTACAGCACAAATGAATGCAAACATGCTGGGCTGTTTAGCATACCTTAAAATGTCTTAACAAGGCAAATAATGGACTATTTGTAGTCTATCTGGTCAGCCTATTGGGATATCACTAGGTTCTGGTGCACTTCATTGGTCTGAAAAGGCTGACTGCTCATAAATAACTTTCCTATACAGAAACCTCCTTATTAAGTGTGTTTTGTATATCTGCTTTACAAAGAATTGCACCTATTACAGGACTTCTTTTCCCAGACATATAGTATATTTAAATCACAGACTGATGGAATCCCACATCCAGTGATCAGTGCTCAAACATTTGAAGTTGCTACTATCCCGTAACGTACCCTTCAAGATGGCTTCTCCTTCCATACTAGTCTGAAAGCACCTACAGAGCTTTATATCTGAATAAAGTCTACTTGAGCCTTCAGTTTTCTTTGCTTTTTGGCTGACCTGCTGTTAATCCTACCTCCTTCCTATTTTTTTCTGGTGCTTCCTGCTTACATTCCTTCCAATATCTTGAGAGGGTCAGACAGACATTTAATATGTCCTTCCACTTATTATTCAGTCATGCATCACTTTCTCCTTTTATCCATTTATTCTCACATTACATATTGTCCTGTTGCTGCTACATTCATGCCATCCAGTGTCCCAATTATTATTAGTCCAATCACTAAACATTCATTGTCATGGCACCATATTTCCAGTTCAATTTTATACTTTACTTACAACTATAAACAAAACATTAGAAACATACTGCCCATTATTAAGTTGTTAGCATCCATTTCCTTTCTCTACAATATGTCATTAACACATTCATTGATATCACATGGATTCTGTTCATTTTCTTCTTTGTCTCCTCCCTTCAGAAGTAGTATTTTTTTTGCTTTTATTTATAAGTAGCTCAATCTGTACTGTATAAGGTATAATTTTAAGACATTGAGTAAACAGATGTTGGCTATTGTACATACCATGTTTGGAACTAGTAAAACAAGAAATTGTACAATAGCAAAATCTTTATATATCCATTTGATTAGGTATAAGAATGGAAAATAATGTTAACAGGATTCTAAAAGCTGACGGCATCTCTTTTGTGGTCATGGCCTTACAAAGGTATTTAATATTCTTTGTTCAGCCATTACTGATGCATGAAAATTCAGATGCCTTCTATTTTAACAGCACAACTATATCCATAACATGCAAATGTGCATACTTCTTATTTTATTTTGCAATACACCCACATAGTTGTGCATACACACACACACGCACACATACACGCACACACACACACACACACACACACACACACACACACACACACACACACACACACACACACACACACACACACACACAAAGCAAATTCTGAATAATTTCTAAACATTTTACTTTTGCTCATCTTAGGTTAAGCATGGAGAAAATGTAACATCTGCATGCAGAGAGTTTTAAATACTCAGTCAGAAATCTTCTGCCACAGCTGTATGGCTGCAGCTTCTAATCACAGAAAACTGAATGTAACATTTGAAGTTACAACGCATTTACCATTTTAGAGTCATCAGATGAAGGATGTGATATCTAGTATATAGACAAGATTTCAGCACTTGCTCAGAACCGTTGTAAGATAAATGGCTGGAAAAGAAATTTGCTCACTTCTACAGTTGCAGCATACCAGATATGTTACATAGCCTGCTATGTTTCTAATATTATTTGTTTAAAAATATGAATAACATTTTTATGAATTAAAAACAATATATGTTAAGTTATGATGGCACTCTCATTCTTTTGACTAGAAGATAGTCTGTGCGGGGCAATAAGTATACAGTTTCATAAATATATTGGATTTGCGTTATTGATAGCCACATCAAGGGCAGCATCCCTTCGTACCTCTGTAACAGCCTGAATAAATATCAGGGAATTACATTTTGTTAGCTGCAGAAGATGACTGAAGTTTACTAATGCTGTTTTTAATAATTATATTTATATTTTGCTCTGATAGCTGCACTTTCATAAAGCTTTTTAAAGATTATTTTTAAAAGGAATTGAAATATGAAAATTCTTCTTCCAGAATGTATAGCCACATATTATTATTGTTTATTCAAGTACATGTTTTTGGATATGCATATGTCTATCTTCAGTTACTTGCACAACACGTTTACTGTTCCTTTAACCATATTGCCCAATTGCTTGCCTTGTCATTACATTTTAATTAGGTTGTTCTCCATAAAATGACATAAAAATTGATATGGAATATATAAATTTAAAATTGGGCACATTTCTGATTGTTTGAAATATATCACACAATGTACCTTAAAAGTTTGTCATTTTTACAAATTTGACTTAAGATTTTTCTAGCACTTTAAACAGAATTAGAAGAATCACATGATGAATAACAACACATGAAGGCATTTTATTACAGCTATCTAGGAAACCATAGTAAAAAATTATAAAAGTCAAGCTTATTAATGTTTCTAATGTACTTATGTGCATGGGAAGAAATTTTAGTCTGTGTGATGTATATTTTTAATTATTACATAATTTGATTTACATAGGCAAATGATGGTATTATACGGGGGGAAATCAGCAGTCAGTTTTATGATAACACAGTAAACTTAACTGCAGAGAAGCTGATGAGTTGCTTTTATGGTCACAGAAGAAGTGATTTGGTCATGAGATGTATAACATGCAACAAATTATTACAATGATGCAAACGTACATTCTATATTTATTCAAGGCGTCTGTATTTTGCATGGCCATTACATAAGAATATTTTTTATTCCCTCCAGCTGAGTATACTCATTCAGTTTATTTAGCAAAACATTTAAACAATTCTATTGAACAGTCTTTTCATTTTATCAAACAACTGTTGTAAGTTATTTCTATGTCCAGTTTCTGAAGTGTTCCCTCAGGTAAGAGTGCCGGATGGGAAGTGGGAGTAGAAAGACAAATAAATATTTCAAATGGTTATATGATACTATTATACCATGTTAATTTTTAAATTTTCCTAATTACAGCATTTCAAACTTTGAGTTTTAGTTGTCTTCTGTCAGTATACTGATCTGCAAAACAAATGCAAGGAGAGGAAGACTTAAGTTTTAATCAGTCGCTCATGCTCAGGAAATATTCTATGAGAGTAGCTTAGACTAAATAACTGATACATATTTATTTTTTTCTGTGCATACAAAGTATTTTAGCTTATTACTTGTCTCCTGCTTTTCTTATTGGCAATGGAAAGCATGGAGTAATTAAACATTTTTATAGCAGTACATTATACTTTAAATAGTGTACATGACACAATGCTGTAGTCTAAAATGCTAAGTAGCTTACACCACATCCAAGAACTAAGAATGCAGGTTTTATATCAAATGGAAAACCATAAAATAATACAGTCTACTACTGCAGCTTCTACAGAACACAGTAATCACCGCATTGCATGTTACCATTCTGCACACACTGCTTTTTAGATGTGACATAAATTGATACAGTGCCAACTTGTCCCCATACCATAGCTGTAATCATGTTCAGGAGACTCACAAATGAAATACCAATTCCCCTTTTGCCCTTGGTGTCACTCCTTTCAAAACCTTTTATGGTGCTTTGATTAAAAAGTAGTTACAAAAATATTGTGAGCCAGTTCCTTCAGTAAGGCCAATAAAACCCAGTGCCATCTATAGCCTACATCAACTAATGCAATGAACCAGTAAGCTATAAAAATAATTTCTCACCCTTGGGTCTCTTGAGCTTTTGCAATGCAGCACCATACAGAAAATGTCATACAGATGATCTTATTTGAGCTACATTATTCTGTGTTACACTATTCTATCAATTTTTAGCGTATCTCTTCATGGCAAGCACAATCTATCATATGTGCAATAAAATAAATAAATAAATCAAATAATCTTTTTAGTGCTCAAAATAGGAATGTTTTAGCCTTTCATTTTTCATAGCTTGGAGCACAGTGCAGTAAAAATATTTCCACACACATATGATGGACTTAGAGAAGAAAATTATAACAAGATGGAAGTGATTTCATTGTGTTATACAGTTTAACATTTCCAGTTTTTCCTATGTGGTAAAATTTTTTAAACATCTTGTGAAATGTGTTATGAATGATAAAATAATTTGCAATTAGATGATGTCTCCATGTGTGAATTCTCATTTTCTACTTATATTATTTCATTGTATTTAATTAAATAGTAAATTACAATTACTTTCTTTAACTTTCAGTTATACTGTTTTTTTTTTTTTTACTTTAGGATTTTGAAAAAAGTTACTGAAATGATCTCTCGGGCATACACAAACATATCCACACACACACACACACACACACACACACACACACACACACACACACACACACACACACACACACACACACACACACATTTATTTTTACCTTATATAAACAGTAATAAAATGAGACCACATATTTGATGAAGCCCATTTTGATTGCATTCTGGGTATAATATGTCTGCTATTAGAAAGCAGCTAAGTTATCCAAGAGAATACAAAATGGCTAAACTGCATTTCCTCACATGGGCAAAGATAAATACATCTATTGGGTTTTGTATAAACAAACACTCTAAAATAAAGAGACTGATGTGTGCACAGAGCAATTTGTGCATCAATGTTAATGAAATACAACACAAAAATGTGATAAGAGTGGGACTTATCCATGCTGTAAATATGAGACATTGGAGTGAAGGTTGTGATTAAAAAAAATGGACATGAAACTATTAGGCTACTAAAAATGAAGGGAATGAAAACTTCTTTCAATTGAGGTGTCAGCAGATGAAATAATAACGATGTAAGATCAGGTAATTCATATCCTGTACTGTCATGTGGGCTGTATATTTATGAACCTCTGAAAATGAACTGAGCTTTGTGTAGGTATATAAAGTAGCAGACAACAAGAGAATAATGACCAGGAACTAGTCAGACTGCCATTATTAGATGGAGATGCCAGTAATTAGAAAATGCACCATGATTTGAAGAAAGATACATACATATAATAATCCACTACAACGTTATACACAGCTGCGGCCCTTCCAAATAATAGTGAAAAATGTGAGTCAAAAACAGTGATGCAGAGGAGGGCACTTGGTGCAAATTTCTAAATAAAACATAAATCATAGCGCAGAATAAATAGTTTGGATTAGTATGTAATATCAAGCTTCAGTAGTGCATATATTACATTCAATAAACAATATCTTAGCTACAATACAACATACAATAGAAAATGAGTACATTAGTACACTGAATGGAGTACACTTGCCTTAGAAATAACATTTTGTGCTAGGCTAATCTGTATTCTGTACAGCACCTTATAGCTTCTTAAAAAGTATTTCTCATTTACAAGCAAAGGCCAATGTTTTATGTAAAACATTGTTTTAGATATTGGTATTTCTTTTGGTATCAACTTAAGTTTAAGCATTTGAGAAATTATTTTAATAGCTAAACTGATAAGCAAGGAGAAACTCTGTGAACAAGTATTATGAGATACAAACTCATGGAGCAAGATACCCTTACCCCCTGGGCACATAGGCTTTTGGAATAAGAATTAAGTGACTAACTAGTCAGTTTTAAATTGCAACTGATCAAATGCAATTGGGTTGCTAAGTGAAGGCAGAAATTAACATGGTTCTTCATCTCCTGTGGATCTTGAGTGTATGTTAATTTGTGGATTTAATAATATTCTTTTCCTGTGTGTGCCAACTTAGCAGATATGAAAGGACAACAATGTTTTTTTTTCTTTTCTTTTCTTTTTTTTTAATAGCAGTTTTGAGTAATTACTGAGTTACCACATGCGTATAGTAAAGCCTAGCCTGAAGAACCATCTGAGCATTTACGTGGCAGTAGGTATAGCCTTATTGGTTAAGTACTTACTAGGCTATTGATCTGTGCAGATTTTTAGAAGCCCAGCCTTACATTCCCATGGCAGTATTAGCCCTTATATTTACAGATATCCAAGAGATGGACAAAACAAGGATATTTTGGGGCATTTGCATATTTCTCCTGTTCATGAGGGACAGGTATACTGAAGAGGTGTCAAATTTATTGTTACCTATTTGTTCATCCAAATTATACTTGATTAGAGTAAGAAAAGTACTTTGCTTTATGTGGACTGGAAGACATTCCATAGAGGCAGTATTTTTGGTGATCAAACTTATCATTCCAATATGTTCTATTTATTTTGCAAAACAGATTGAGATCTACAGGGCTTTTGTTTATGATACCATTTTAACGTGTGAATGTGTAATAGGGTTGACAGAATAGTGTCTGTGAAGCTCTATGTACAAAGCACAAGTTACCTCTCGGGAGACTGTATGATATTAAGAAGAGAGACAAGGTTTTGAGATAGTCTATATAGATTTTACAAATTTGGTCTCCATTTTTTTTAGTGAGAAAGTACTTTGGTCATTCCATCTGGACAGGTACATACCAAAAGGGTCATTACACTCAATGAGCTGCCTAATGAGGGCTGAGAGGAACTATTATATCATTGGATATGGATGCAATACTATTATATGTAATCTGTGCAGTGAAAAAGAACTTTACAATAGTGGATATATGGTGATCAAAGGACAGTTCACTGCTGACATATATTCCCAGATCACTGACTATGGGATCAATTTTCAGGAGTCTATTGTCAATATGATAGTTACAAGGGTCATCATACTTGTCAAAGGGTGTGATTATACACTAACTGACATTTAGTTTTAGACAATGGTTTTGACAACAGTTATTTGTTTGGAAGTCATCTGCAAATTTGGTCATCCACAAACCCCTAATATAAGCTATTACCTATGGGAAATAAATGCCAAAGAGAAATGGCCCAAGGACTTACCTCTGGGGTACTCCCCTAGTGAAAGGTCTCTTGGATAAGTTACAGCCACCCATCCCAACTTTCTGGGTTCTATTTGTGTTATTCTATCCAATGAGTTATATAGGGATTGACATTTATCTGGGAAAGTTTATCTACAATTCCTGATTGTGAGATGGTGTTGATTATTTTTGCTTGTTCTAGACATGCAGTGTGCACTGTTTTGCCCTCATCCATTGCCTCAGTAACCTTTTTGAAAAAGCCAACCAGGTTAAGTGTGCACGACCTGCCTTTGATGAACCTGAACTGGGTAGGGTCGAGACTCTGTAGGTTATCTATAGCCTTATATATTAATTCCATGCTGATCCTTTCCATAGCCTTACAGATGAGACTGGTCAGGCTTATATGCCTATATGTACATGGCTCAATTGAATTCCCACTTCTGCACAAAGAAATGAATGTTGCTGTCCTCTACTCATCGGCCATGAATCCTATTTTGAGGCTGATATCGAATAGCTTCTCTGTCATGTTTTAGGTCTAAGAATTAAGCAGCATAGTATTTTATCTGGCCCAACTGTTGTAGTATTTTTGGCTTTAGATAGCACACTGAGAACTTGATCTTGGGTGATTTTTTGGGGGGAGTATGTATGAGCATATGATCTCAGAAAATTGGAGGGGAGAAAGGGTGAAGTTTGAGTTAAATTTGTCATAGACTGGCTATGTCCTCTGTGTGTTAGTATGCAGTATCATTTACTATTAGCTGTGCACAGTGTCAGGCATTGTTTCTGGCATTTTAACATAATTAACAAAAACGTTATAGTTGGCCATTGCCTGGATGACTATATTTACCTCATATCTGTCTTTTGTTGCTTTGATTGGGGTATATGTCTGACAAAATATGTATATAGTCCGATGCTTTTTTTCATTATTGTTTTGTGAGTGCCTCTGTGCACTCTGAAGCTGAGATTTCTGTCTATAATTTTAGCAAAGTGTTCCAGCTACTAACACGGTCATTGTTCCCTGATATTCCATGCATCTGGGTGAATGACAGTTATTGTACCTTTTGACTGATATTATCAAATAAGGTTAACCTGGTTTTCTTTTTTTTAAGCATAGGTTTGTTTGTTATGATCCAGCTGCTAATAAAATCAAAGCCATTGTTTAGTTCCTGCACATGTTTGCTAGAAGAGATCATGACAGAATTATGTGCATATTGCAGTAATTGTGTTTGTTTAGTGTACTTTTTGGTAAAAAGAGAGAAATAAACAGGAAAGCAGCTCAGCACTTCAGGAGGAAGTAGGTGTTATGCATACTTGGATGAGTTTCCAGGCTACAGATTCTGTGTCTTCTGACAGGTAGATCGTGAACCATGGAAAACTTTTGCAGTTGCACCTTAATATGGCCCCATTACACTTTATTCCACCACATAAGTACAACATATTTTGAAAAATATAGAAAAAAAATGCTGTAGTTTAAACAGCTTTGTTGCAGTTTGTCAATTTTGGGAGGCTGTACAGGTATTGTGCCTTGATCTAAATCTATGATTATTGCTGGAAAGGTGTTTTGTGAGTTGGTGATAAATGTCTTTTTCTAGTTATCATCGAAAATGCGGTCAGCATACTAATGAGTCTGTAGTTCTTCCCCTTTTGTGCATCTTCAGCTTTAAATAATGGGAAACTTTAGCTTATTACCAATGTAGGCTGCATCAGTTCCCTAAAGAAAGTCTGAGGGTTTTCTAAGCAAGTCACAAGTTAATGATCAAAAAACTTTAGAATCACAAGCAAGGCAGAAACGAATGCTTTTATCACAGATGGCAAGTCCTCTAGCACCCCCCTTATCTGAGGGACACCCCTTACGCTGTTCCAGTGTGGAAGGCTTCCCAATCACCACCTCTCCTGCTATGTATATATGCCTGTTCTGAGATCAGACTGTGCTAGAGAACAGACAAATCCCTGAGACAGTTTCAATCTTGATATATTCAGTCCCAAAACCCCAGATGTGCACATTAGTGATCACAATATAAGTGCTAATCCCTAGGCTGGTGATTATAAACCTGACACCAAGAGACCTTCATTTCCTAGAGTATTTATAGTTACTGTGAAAGCTTTAGTGTTCCTTGCGGTTTAGGAGTTAGTACAATGAAGACTGGATTCAGAATATCTGTGGAATGACTGCATCATTAAGTATGATCCTTTATTTTTCACGTTCTTGCGTAGCTTGAGGAATAGCTCTGGTGTAGTAAGTCTGAAACTGTACTAATGCGCCAGGGGAAAGTCTTCTGTGGAAAGAGGCTGTGTCATGCTTGATATGTTTTTTGGGAAGATGGCCTGTGATTGTACATCTCTCTCTGTCTGTATATTACATCATGTCGGTAGGGCTTGCAATCCAGAGTCTCACTGTACAGCACAGACCTTTGACTTTATGTATAAAGCTGAGAAAGAATGACAATTTTCAGCAAAAATCCATCGCATTCATTCCTTTCTCATGCTAAACTCTTATGTCAGAAACTTATCTTCTCATCTTTCAAAGTAAGTTAAAATAAAAAAGCTCTCTATATATGAACATATAGTGAGTATCTCGGTGGCAGCATATGTCTGTAGGGACACAGCCAACATTATGTATTAATCTTAACATTCAAATTAGTTTCTTCTCACTACTATAATGAGAATGAATTGTCAATGGTTTCCCCTGGGAGTCCTTCTTCAGCTGAAACTTAAAGTCTCAAAATGGTAAAATCCAAGCACTGTGATTGAAAAACAGCATTTTCTTCCAAATTCAATGATGAAAGAGAAAAGGAAATACCTGCTTATTTTGATGCAAACTAATTATTTTCATTTTCATTCAGTAATGATTACCTTGAAAGTGATTATGTCAAGTGTCAGGCAGATTCGGGGTACAGACCTTTAAATGACAGCTGGAGGGGCATGCACACATGATTTCAAGCAAATATGTCAATCCATGACCTTCTATTTTCCTTTTGTGCACTCAGGGTGGAATGATCACAGTTTTTAGAAGAACCCTTTTTTTTAGAAATTCTCACCCACTGCAACACATAAAGGAAAATTATTTTTAAAGTTTTTGGAATCAGATATACAGGCACACTTCTGATAACAAAAGACTTTGAAATACCTCAGTACAGCTTTATGGAGTAAGGGATGGAGGTCTCGGTACACAAGGGTCCAATAATTGGCCTGCTGCCTAACATCCAACTCTCTCCCCAAGAGGAATTTATGGGCTGAGAAGGTAATGACCTCATTAAGGAGATGAATGTCTATAGGGCACACACCCTGGCTGGTGTATAAATGGACATGGTTCTCTCACTGTAAAAGGAATGAATAGGTAAATAGGGTATACGAAGGGGAGACAGTGAATGAACCTCCTGGAAACAGAAACCTTCATTATGCATCTAATTTATTTAGTTTAATTGGCATAGTCCCAAATCACTTCTAGCACTGTACTAACCGTAAGCATGCTGGTGTTACACTCTTAACCAATTAAACATATTAGTCTGATAGGTAACCACCAAAATAGGTTAGATTTAACTTCTGAGTTCATTTGAAATCTCACTTTATGTTAGTCAGAAGAAATAATTTGCTGTGTTAGGTCATTACAATGACCCCTAAATGACTTACTCTGAATGTGACAAAAATACGTACATTCTGAAAGCAATCGTCTTAAAGGCAACTACCACAAAAAATATATCCAAAGAATCTATAAAGAAAAATAATGAATATTTATCTTAATCATGAGGTACATTGAGTGTTATGCAGAATTTCCACAAAAACGGCAAACATTTCTAAATCAGGGGCTCCAGAATGGTTCCATATCAATAAAGTGAAAATCAACGCACACAACACACATACTACAATAATATGTGCCACTTGACCTTTTTCTTTCCTCACTCCATCTTCAGCTTACTAACAGGAAAGAGAGATGTAGTCATTGATGCCACATTAATAAATTCTTCAGCTATTTGGCTCCATTTTTAGGGTATGATAAGCAAAATAATGCAATATTTCCTGCTAATTATTATTCTCAAAACTGAAAAATAAAATGTAATCAACAACTTACTTCTGATGCTGTTGCCATGAAATGTCAATAGTCCAAGGGTCTCCATCACTTCAAATAACAAGCATCTATCTGTCTATCTATCTATCTATCTATCTATCTATCTATCTAGCTATCTATCTAAAGATGCATTTTGCTTCCACTGATGCATCATAATTCCTTATAACTACATATACGTATATATGTTTATGTCAGATTATCGAGTTTTTGGAAACTCGAACTTCACATGGTCAAGAATATATGACTGACTTTCCAAAAACTCAAACAAAACAAAACAACCAAAATCTATATTTTTGCAGAGGAGAAGCCCCCCCCACTGCTTCTCTCACATGCCCCTGCAAATTATATCTACCAACTCTTTGATCACACTACAATGGGGAAAGGGGTAAATTTCTAGAACCTCACTGTACTGCAACCTCCATATAAATGCTTTGATTTTTCAAAAAATCTAACATATGGTCACGACAATATGAAGTTTGAGTTTGCAAAAACTTGATCACCCAACATAAATACTCCTACATCCCCATCACTTATTCAGTTGTTCTGTTTCTTACGTGCATTTGTATACCATACAGTTGCTACTCCCTAGGGTCTTACTTCATCCGTAATTGTTTTAAAAAATACAGCTTTCACTTTTACTGTAGCACTCCAGAAAAACAGGTAACATTTTTTTTTATTTTATTTTCTTATCTAAGGTGAAACACACCCTGGGATTCATTAATAATATTGTATGCTTTGTGACAAGCCGGCATGATTATAGCACATCAGCATGCTGAGCAGCAGCGCTCATTGAATATGCATGTTGCTCATCATGCTTACATATTTCAAAGCACCATTTTGTGGTCAGCAGCAGTGTTGGCAGCCATGAAATGGTGCTGGCAGTCACAAGCTCACAATGTAAACAAAACTCCTTATATGTAGGCCAATGTTTTATGTGAGCATGTGCCGATGGTTTATATGAAGTAAGGGTAAGTAAATTATAAGTATAAAGACGCAGGGGACATGAAATTGGGAGAGTGTAGATAGAAACAATGTTAATAGTGCAAAGATAATATGAACTGAGGGCAAATGGAAAGAAATGTGCTTAGTTAATGTATTCAAATGTAGTGATGCCACAAGAAACATTTTAAACAGAAAGACGTTCATAGACGTCCATATTGATGATAATGATAAATAATCCAGTTTCTCACATACATAACTTAAAAGCAGACATGCTAACAATGGCTGGGAGAGGGACAGAATGCCACATTGTAAGAAAGGGGAGTAAATGTCATATTAATATTGATAACATGCCTAGTTGAGATAGCAGTCAGCATGGACAGTGGATACAGGGGCTATACACATATACATTGCATTTACTGAATATGAATTGAATATACACAGATTCTATGTGTGATACCTGAATGTAGTGTTGTATCCTCTACTTCATCCTGTATAAACAAGGTATGAGATGTACAGCAACTGTGTCACACAGAGCAGAAGGAGAGATGTGTTACCATTTGATGTCAATAGACAACCATAGATAGGAGGGTTTATTACCTTGACTCCTGTCTTAGATAAGCATGTGTTTTATTGACATTTGCATTATAAACTAATAAAATACTGATCAAAATACACAATTGACAAATCATAACACTGATATTATACTATTGCAGCACTTCAAGGTCTCTGTAAATGGAGTACCACTAATGCACTGCCATAATGTAAACAACACAAACACACAAGAAAGTGTCTGAACACAGACCCCAATGAAATGTTATGATGATCTGGCATCATGCAATATAGAAAGACAGGTTAAATAAGTCCTCATGTCCTATGAAGCTATACAGTGTGAAGAAAACAATTACAGTAATGCATAAATGTTTGGAGTAAAACATGCAATACAACTCTTTCTTATTTGGAAACAAAGTAATGCTTGTGAACAATCAGTGACATACTCAACATTTGCATCTTGCCAGACCTGAACACATGCATGGTCAGGTATCAGAAAGATGCATGTCAACCTGAGACTCCAAAGAAACAGGCATACTGTGTGTGTCATGAGTGAACACACTTGAAAGGCTAACATTATTACCCTATTGTAATATGTATAAATCCCCTACCATGGGGGGGGGGGGGTTGATGCCTTAAAAATGTTGCCCTCTGACTGTGCAATAAATGCTTCCTTTTTCTAAGTGACTCCTGTCGGGCACAGTTATGTGACAGACACATGTTATAAGATTCGAACCGCTGCTTATCATAGTACACACTGTACAGAGCTGTGTATTTACTATGTCTTGCGAACAAAATAGCAATGGATCTTGTGACAAATAAATGAAATTAATGTGTGAGGTATTAAAGGACATTTGAGAATAATAAGTACAATATGATTTTGTCAGAATAATAATGAGCAGTTAAGTATGTTAATGCACACACAGCTGTGAGCATTGCGATATTAGTGTTTCTCAGCCAAGGAAGCTGTTCCTGTTGTTTTATCGAAAAAACATTCTCTCAAACATGAAACACACTGTATCTGTGCAGATATGCTAATCAAGTCATTGCTAAATGCACGTGACACAGGAGCAATTACAACATGACATTTGAAGAACAACTGTTTCAATTGCAGGATATTACAGAATGACTTTATATTTCTTTTCCAAACTAAAAATTGAAAATAATAACTTTATGCAGTGTTATTTGTGTAATGTCAGTACATATGAAGAATGTTGCCCCGGCTGTAATTGAACAGCAAGCTATGGAAGTTTGCTGACTGTCAACATGTGTATAAATCACATGTGCCACAGCAGACGTCTTAGCAAAGTTGTGAGACTCTACCTATGTGAAGTTATTATATGATATGATTGTGTTGCAATTTGCATGAAATAAAAGGACTGGGGAGGTTTCTCCCACTGTAATAGTACACATTATAACACTTGGGAGCGTAAAACAGCATTAGGACACACAATTCTTAGAGTCAACCAATGTGGGATTTGAACACCTGACTATGTGATGACAGAAGTTACCTGATATTTTGAAGAACAAATGTACCATGGTGCCAATAGTGCTACAATTGTGAGATATTTGAGTCTTTGAAGCTATGGCATCATGTTATTGCTACAAGGGATATATATGTGCTTGCAATTTCTTTAAAAAACTGTTGCTATATTTATCTTTCTCAGACAACATTGTCTGCTGAGAGGTATGGTCAAACACATGTGATGTGTAATACAGTCATCAGTGTGACAGGAGAATGGCAATCATGCACAATCTCTAGATAATTATGGATTTGAACATGACTTACTAAGGTACCAGCATACAGATCAAATCCACAGGGGAAAGCCTTAGTAGTTTTCATGGAAAAGCCAAATGCCATCCCATGCCATCATCATTATCCAATAAAGCATTTCTGTGTGAAAAATGAGCAGAAGTTTTTGTCATAGGAATTCCCAGACGTACATGTACATGGCAGATAGCTGGGTGACAAATTTATTACCTACCTGCAGATTTATAGACATACTGACAAGTGATTCTAAGGTATAATGGCTGCATTTGAACATACTACCTAACATCACCAGGTACAGAACACTGACTGAATCACATGCACCACATGAGACACTGTTTTACAGTTGTGACAGTGCACATTTGACTGGATAATATCACCATTCTTTCATACATTGATGTTCTTTTAAAATATATTAAGGTGGTTGAAATGCACAGTAACACTACACAGTTACACATGCTACATGTATTAGAAGCCTTCTCTTCACAGCAATTATTGCTGGATTCAAACCTCCTCCATCTGTAATTGTGTAGTCTGGAGAGCACAGTATCAACAGCCAGCACCACAGGACAACTCATAAAATCACTTCAACATAGTTCATGTTTGATAGCATGATATAAGCATTGTGTTTCCAAAATTGTTTATTGCTTGCCTGGGGGTAATATCAATTGAGAGGGCAATCCTCTGCAAGTGAATACATGTGTCTGTAGTGAAAGTTTACATAAAGTGTGTTGTCACAGACACAGTTGTACATGACTGGATACACAGTCACATTAGTTAACCAATACTGGATTCAAGCTCATTACCTAACTATTTACACAATAAATAAAACACAGGATTATCTGCAAGTGCCACAGGAGAAATCTGAGTTGTAAGGGCACAGTGTGCACTTTTGACATGGTGATCTCATCAGTGTGATGCAGAGAAGATGTTTGTGGGAAAAGTGAGATCAGGGAATGGGGCAGCCTCTCTCATGATAAAATCTTCTCCTGAATGGAAACTGAATCAGCACATCTTTTCTAGAAACTATACATACCTGACACTGTAGCCAGACACACACACACAGACACACACACACACACACATTTATTACACATACACACACACACACAAATTCCACACTGTGAGATTTGAAATTCCTATCTAGTTACACAATCTAGAAAATAAGTGCCACAGGAAAAGTTTGACTCTTAAGGGGAGAGAGTGCACATTTGACACGAGTTCAATAGTGTTCATAGGATCATAGGAACATAGGAGGTTTCTAGGCTAATAGCCCTGGGGCTCTTAGCCAAAGTTTATCCCCCAAAAGAAACCTCAATCAGCACCTGTTACCCCTGTCAGTAAGGGACACAGGTGGAACCCCTGGGACAAATTTTTGTTTTTCCATCCACTCATCAAGGTAGCGCTTGAAGAGGGTCAGCGACATACTTTGTTTGATATGTATAGGGAGTCTATTCCAGAGATTGGTGCAGTCTCTGGGAGACAAACCTGTCTCTCCAGCAGGTTTTGTTAATGTTGCATAATAGATTTTGGCTTTTTGATTGGGTAATACATGAGAGTTAGACTTATGGATATGGATCATCTGTAGTAGGGAAGGGTCCAAGATTGCCTTGTAGGTGAGACACAGACCACCTGTGAACAGTCTGTATGATACTGAGTAGAATGGTAGTGATTTGAGCCTGTCAGCATAGGACAGGTGTTGAAGGCCATAGATTCTCTTTGTGAGGTATTTCTGTGTCCTTTCCAGTTGGCGCAGGTGTTTGGAGAGATACATACCTAATGGGGTGTTATACTCAATTATTGGCTTAATAAGGGAGGAGTACAGAGAAGTAATAACCTCCTTTCCTCTGGATGCAATCTCTTTACTTATGAGATGAACCAAGTAAAAGGCTTTTCTGACCACTGCTACTACATGACGGTTGAATGCGAGATTATTGTCAACCTGTGTACCCATGTCTCTCACCACAGGTTGTGTGCTTAGGGGAGTGCCGTTGATGTGGTTAACAGTAGAGGATGTGTTTTGCTGAATGGTATGATAATACATTTTTTTTGCATTTAACTTGAGGCATGACTTTGGCACCAGCCATTTGTTGCTGTGAGACCCTCTTGTAATATGTTAACATCATTTGGGGAGTCAGTGACAGCACCCAACTTACAGTCATCCACAAAGTTGGTCAGCCACAGGCCTTTTGTCTTTGCCTGGACCTCTGAGAAGTAGATGCCAAATAGTAGGGGTCCCAGAACAGATCCCCGGGGAACACCACTAGTGACAGGTCTGCTGTCGGATGTAGAAGCACCTATTTTGACCTTGTTGGTCCTATTGCTGAGCCAGTTGGCCACCCATCTGATGAGAGAGGTATTTATGCCACTTTGTGTTAGCTTTTTGATGATGTCTGGGTGGGGGGTTGTGTCAAAGGCTTTGGCCAAGTCAAGGTAAGCAGTATGTACTGACTTTCCTTCATCCAGAGTCTTGGTGACACTCTCAAAAAAGTCAGCCAGGTTTAACAGGCAAGATCTGCCCTTGACAAATCTGAACTGGGTGGAGTCCAGTGCTTGGAGATTGCCTATGTCCTTGTTTATGAGGTCCATAATAATACACTCTATGGCCTTACAGGTCAGATTTGTCAAGCTAATGGGGCAATAGTTTCTAGGGTCAGTAGTGACGCCACCTTTGTGCAAGGGGATGACAATGGCAGTTCCCCACTCTGCTGAAAGAAAGCCTGTACTTTGGCTATGGTTGAATAGGGTGCTCCATGGCGAGGCTAGTTCTTGCTGGAGATGATGCAGAATACCACCTGTGATACTATCAGGTCCCATGGAAGCTGTGTTTTTTGCCTTGGATAGGGCCTTTAACACTTAATCTATGAAGATGTGAGGTGTGGGACAACTATTGGGGATGTTGAATGGGCCTTTTTGGGGGAACAGGGGAGAGATATTTGCACTGGACCTATCTGCTAGCAGGTTGGCTGTCAACAGGTCAATGTAAGTGATACCATTAAGAAATAATTCAGAACAAACCTGGGCTTTGCCATGGAGGTTCCTGATGTAACTGAGGCTCAAGTCTCTCGAGCGCATAGCTCGATGGGATTTGGATTTTCTGAGGTGCAGCATGTCCATTAATTCCAGGTTGGACATGGCTTTATACTTCAGGCACAGATCACCTCTGAGCAGGTGGTATGCCACCGAGTAGAGATGGAGTTTCTTTTACCAGGCAGCATATGGCATCTGTTTGAGCCCTATGGCATCTGTTTGAGCCTTTTGATCCTCTTGGTGAGGTACTTTTGGGATCTTTCCAGTTGCTGCAGGTGTCTGGTAAGATACATCCCAAAAGGGGCATTGTACTCAATTATGGGCCTGATGAGGGATGAGTAAAGAGGCACGATGACCTCCCCTGATCTAGATGTGAATCCCTTCATGATTAGGTGGGCTATATAAAATGTTTTTCTAACCACTTTGGCCACGTGGTTGTCAAATGAGAGATTGCTATCAACTTGGGTCCCCAGGTCCCTAATTACTTCTTTTGTACTTAATGGATTACCACCTATGTGGTAATTTGTGGGCACTTTGTTTTTGCCAAAGGGGATGACTATACACTTTTTGTCATTTAGCTTGAGGCCATGGCTCTGGCACCAGTTGTCTGTTTCTATAAGGCCCTTTTGGAGGATGCTTGTGTCGGCTGGAGAGTTGATTATGGCACCCAGTTTGCAGTCATCTGTGAACTTGGTCAGCCACAGTCCTTCCGTGTTGGCCTGTACCTCCAAGAAATATATACCGAACAAGAGAGGTCCCAGGACTGAGCCTTGTGGGATGCCACATGTAACTGGTTTGGAGTCTGACATGGCTCCAGCAATTCTAACCATGTGGGTTCTGTCCTTCATCCAGTTTGCAACCCATCTAGTGACATAGGGGTTTATATTTAAGCTGGTGAGCTTATCTATAATGCCTGAGTGGGGTATTGTATCGAAGGCTTTTGCGAGGTTCAGGTAGGCTGTGTGGACCACCTTCCCCTCGTCAATGGCCTTGGTGACTGTTTCAAAGAAATCGACCAGATTTAAGAGGTAGGATCTGCCCTTAACAAAGCCGAACTGGGTAGGATCCAGTGTCTGTAGGTCTCCAATATCTTTATTTATGAGGTCCATGATGATCCTTTCCATAGCTTTGCAGACCAAGCTAGTCAGACTTATGGGGCGATAGTTTCCAGGATCTGTTGAGGCACCACATTTGTGGAGAGGGACCACTGTTGCTGTACGCCACTCTTTGGGTATATATCCTGTAGTAATAAACAATATTCACATACAGCCATGTCTAAATCTGATGGAATATAGAACAAATGTATGCTATGTTCATGTTTCAGGTATCATGATTTACACATTTGTTATGCCAGTTGCAGTTCTTTAGTCCTTATATGTATGCTACAAGGTTATTATGACATAAATGAGGGACCCAGCACATAATTGCTAATGGAAACATGGCTAATGGAAAAAAGTTTTGAATCAATGATGTTTATATAATGACATAGAATGGATGGGAAGAGGTGGACCACTGGTGACAAAAACGCACACAGAAACACAGTAAGACATTATTCTGTGTTTTATTTCTGCACATGTTTGTGTTGTGCTGTATTGTGTTGAGTTGTGTTACTCTGCTTTATGATCCTAATTATTCAAGCAAGATCTGTACAAGACAGGCATCACAATAATACAACATAGGATCATGGTTTGTTAAGAAAAGGTGTAGCAAAGAGTTACAACCATAGGAATCATACCAAACATTCAAAATACTTTGGTATACATCTGGATTCGAACCTTGATAGCATTCGAAGAAATCTCTACAAACAGGCACATTATCTAAGAGACCACATAAGAAATCCTACTTCACAAAGTTCTAATATGGCAGCAAATTGCAGAAAAAAAAATATATATATATATATATATATATATATATATATATATATATATATATATATATATATACAGCTGTATGATGAACATTCAATTCTTCAGCTTGCTCAACAGAAGAGTAGCCTGACTAAACAGAGTTAAAGTACTGAGAAGGGCACCAGAATAATGCCACCAAAGGAAAAATCTCACAAAACTTTGCCATAAGTCATGTACTTCCATTTAGTTTCATTTGCTGATTGGCACCAAATATTGTCCAAATGCAGTTGAGGAAGACAAATGACATGGAAAGGGGAAAATGCACAAACAGGAGAAGAGGGAGGTAGGGGCCAAGTAGCTTATGCCAGAAGTAGAATATTGGTGGCTCATAACAATATGTGGTCAGCAGCTACACATAAAACAGTGCACTAACCACAGTCAGTAACACTATGCTGATGCCTGGATTAGAACCCTTGAAATTATGCAAAAATCTGTCTATCGTTCTGAGCAGTATATCATCACATCACATGGAACTCCTACACCACACCCTTTAAATCACACAATTGAATGACAGAAACAACTTAGTGAAGCAGAAGTGATGAAGAAAGAAATCGACTGAGAGAGAAATAGCAACAATATTTTCTCTGGGACATGTAGGACCATCTGTGTGGTGTGTTACTCTTACTTATTACCTCATTATTAATTTGTCATGCTCCGTACAATAAAGTGCTTGTTATAGGGAGCAAGAAGGAGTAGGAGAGCAGAACCAGCATTAAGACATAAGCAGGATACCGGTGGCTTGCTAAGTATCCCTGTTGGGTATGGAATGTTTTTGAAATGGTTTTGTAATGCACTACTATAAATGGACAAAAATGCAAATGTTTGCAGTTAACCATATGATAGGAATATAAAATGTCATCAAACAATACAGCTGTAATTGAACATATGACACTATGCAAAAACATCAGTGTACAGAGAGGGAAATTGCCTCAACACACCAGATAGGAACTTGCGTTCATTACATCCAGCAACCTAAGAACTACTATTCAGTAATTGTTTCACAGTAGTGCCTTTAGTCTGCCTTTACTCTGTATTCCCATAGCACAGCAGGTTTAAGCACATTTGCACAAAGGTAATCAGACTATTATGGCTGAAAATAAAATCTTCAGCTTTTGCCATAGGAAGTTGAGCTGCATTAACTGTCACTCAACATTGGTACATGATGCCAACCTTTGAGTTTGAGTCTATTTTTTTGACTAGATTAAATGTGGGAAAAGGGGTTGATAGGACAGTGGTGAAAAGGAGTGTGGGAAACAGAGGTTAGGACATGGGGAAAGAATACAGGAATTTTTAGGAGTGTGGTGGGACGCACAATATCAATCCATTTCTTCAGAACATAAATATAGTATTGTACACACAATTTCATGACTTTGGAGAGTCACCACACCAGGAATGGGTGACAACAACAGAATAATACTGAATAACCAGTTGGACCAAATCAAGTGTGCTAAATGAGGACACATAAATGAAGTTGAGAGCTATATTTGGAGTGTATTTTTGTGGGATAGGTTGACAGGTGCCCATTTTGGAGAGAGAGAGGTAAGTAAGGTAGGTTAGGTAGCATGTGCTTAAACACAGGACATATGAGGCTGGCAGGGATGGTGATGAACACAAAGGGTTGGAAGACGCCATGATTAGGGATAGGTAGGGTACCACAGAGGTACATCCACATCCAAACCGAGAACATTGAGAATCCAGTCCTCACCCTCAGAAGTGTCATCACTGTCTCCTGTGTTAGTTACCAGTGTCAATGCTGAATGTGGCATCATTTTTAGCATACAATGCCAGACCTCTTCAGCCCTGCCAATTTGGTTAATGCAGCCCCTCTCCTTAATACCCTCTACCACCACCTGTCAGCTCCTGATGGGTGACAAAATTGCCACCTCCACTACTACTGCTTCTGGAGGGTACTACTGCACCAGCAGCAGGGGCAGAGCTACCTGACACAGGTGGAGCAGGTAGGACAGAACTTCTGAAGGTAATTCTGTCAGGCTGCAACCCATATGTGCTGAATGTCTGTGCTGTCTTTGGTGATGCCTCCACAACTACTTGTGGAAATATGGTGGGCCAAACCCCAGGGATCATTATACCTTTCACCACAGCCACTTGTGGAGATATGGTGGGCCAAACTCCAGTGGTCATTACATCTTCCTGTGCTCATGGTCATTTTGTTTTCAGCAACAATGCATTATAAAAAAAAATAACTAATAAAATCGAAGGAGAGAAAAAGGGTGGGGGATACAAAAAAGAGAATTAGATTAATGGCATGTCACATTTCTTAATTATTTCAATTCATAAAACAATGCGAGAAATACATAAGTACACCTTCTTCGCATCCAGATATTGACGGAAAGCATCAATTTGTCACAGAATTGATCATTCACAATGGTATATGACTAAGAGAATAATGTATTTTACTGTGTTCTGTCAGATTTCTGGTTTCTAAGGTAAACATTGCATTTACAAATATTGAATTGTTAATGTCATACAGTACTGAAGTTAAAATATCTTATAAATAGTAGCCTGTAAAAAATCAAGTATCTTTTTCTGAGTATTGATTCCACACACAATTACTCTGATGTACGTGTTGAATAATGTAATAACCAAGAGCTTTTGGAGCAGGCATGTAGGCTTGATATAAAACTTAAGGTATGCCTGTTCAAGATGATATAAAGCGATGGATTGAGAATACGTCTGTACCTTGCATTTGGACCTGATGCATATTTAACCTGTGCCTCTCTGAGGTGAGTAAATCTTTGCTGGTGTACCTCACAGAAAATAAAAAATATATATATTTGAAAGCATGATGAATAACTGAGTTGGGTGACTAATTAATGCCATATCATAGACAGGTGACGTGTCAGTATACTTACACAAGTGAGGAATGAATGCAGTCTTACGTTCATTCTGCCATCAGCTCAGGAGATCCCTCTTGTGCCTCTTCATGTCACTTTAGTGGGACAACATTACTCCCCAGTGCATGGGATGCTTGTTGCATTGAAAACAGCCTTGGCCAAGCTATTTCAAGACTCAGCTTTATACAAAAACCTGGTATATTTCCCCTGAAGTGGCCTCTGGCTCTAGTGCTTCACAAGGAGTGCCACAAAAATCCTGGTGTTTTCAACACCCCACATTTGTGCTTTAAATCAAACACCATCCCTACTGCCTCTAGCCATATATGCAGCAGTCAAGCTAGAATTATTGATCTGAAATGGTGCCCAATTCAAAACTCAGATGTAAATGAGGTTTGAAACAAACCATTTTGTCCTGGGACATCTTCAGGTTGGCTAGATGCATAGATTAGCAGGAATTAAGACTAAAGGGAAGATAAGGTTAAATGGGATGGAGGGATGTTTAGGAGGAAATGAAGTAAGGGTAGGGTGGGGCTTAGAGGGATTTGTCAAGTGTAACTGAGGTAGGAATCACATTTTGGTGTGAACTTGCTACAGCAAGTTTATGTCCAAGATGACCTGCGAGTGGTCCTGAGGGGCAGGTGGGCCTCAAACTCCTGGTTGGTGGAAGTTGGTTAGTAAAGGTAGTGTGGTGGGTATAGGCATATATTATATTTATACATATTTGTTATTGGCGATTTAGTTGTGGGCAGGTTTTTATATATATATATATATATATATATATATATATATATATATATATATATTCCAGCCTCTGGTTGATAGTTTGTTGGAGGGGGAGCTGGCCAGAATTTAAAAAGCTGGGATTTTTGCTGTGGTTTTGCATTGGTTTCTGTGTTTAACTGCGGTTGTTGTTTGGTTCTCTATGCACCTTTGGCTTTTCTGAGTCTTCACCACCGGGAATTTTGAAGTACGCAGTGCAGGGTTCAGAGGACATTTGCATTGGTGGAGATGGGTCTTACACTTGCAGCGGTACTGGTAGTCTGGAGTTCAGTGCTCCAGTTCACATAAACAAGTAAATACAGAACAGTAAACTATAAGGGTTACATAACCTTGTGTTAGCAAATTATAAAACAATCACACTCTTTTATTTACAGTGTTCTTCTGTGCATATGATTTATATACCTTTATATGTTAATAGGAAAAATTGGAGAAATATTTGGCATATGAAAGGAACAGATGAGCATAAAAAGATGGCCGTTTCGTGGGCTGCGAGTTATGTGAGGGGGAAGAGTTTGCCACCGCATGCATGGTGTAACATAGGTGCCTGTAAAAAAAAAAAAAAAAAAAAAGAAATGGAGGCTGCATGTACTAGGGTAATGGAGCAGACCAGGCATGTCTCTCAAAGGTTTAGTTTTAGCTGGATGTCCTCCATTTGCCTCATTGTTAACAGGCCATGCTTAGTGAACAGGTTGATTGAAGTGCAGAAATGGAAGTTTTATGGCTTGGCAGAAGTGATGTACTGGTAGGCTGATATGGGCGATTTGTTGAAGTACATGCCCTCCTTGGTTGACAAGTTTTGTGGGATTCTTTTGAAGTAACTATTGACTTTGTTTGCTTTGTTCCTACATGGGAGGTTGTCTGGCGCTGGCGCATTGTGGTTGCTGTTTTCTCACTGAGGCAGGCCTGTCGGGTGAGGAGCATACCTCTCAACCTCTTAGCACAAGAGGTCTGGACAAAGCTTCACTAAATGGGGGGAACAAGTGTCCAAAATAGAGACGTATTTTAAATATTGTTCTTATAAACAGAGAAACTTGCTAGAATAACAGGATTGGTATAACAGGCATTGTCTGAAGGATATGAAGTCTGAAACTTGAAGATATTTCATTATTTAGTGACCTTAATCACCCCAGTGGTTACTCAATAAAAATAATAATAATAAAATGCAATCTTATGAGGAAGAAATCAAAAATATGAGACAAAAATCTGTACAGTTGTGAGGTATGGCAGGGGATGTGGGCAAAGAGGGGGAGTTTTCCTGGCCTTGTGGGGTGTTGAATTGACTGTGCTTTCTTTGCCAGTGGGGGGAAGTTGGATGGCTTTCTCGGTGGATGATGAGGAAACGCAATGAGCCAGACTTTAATGATGGAAGTGTAAGTCTATACATTTTGGGTGCCCTCTACATGTATACAACAGGGTCGATTTCTAGTACTATTGTCAGGACTTGTGAAATACTGGGTCTCTTGCTGTTGTGTGGAAAGTTTTGGTTAATTTCACTTGAGAGTCATTGATGGCGGTAGGGACTGTGGCAGCCAAGACTTCCTCGCCCGAGTCAGTGCATTCTGATGCAACCTTTGGCTCTGCCATTTTGGTAATCTGGTGAGCAGTAGACAGTGGTGGTAAAAAAAAAAAAAAAGGCAGGAAGGGGTTACCTACCTGGGCTACAGATACTATGCTGTTGAACGGATGCTGTTTATAAGAAACTATGCATTGCTGTCTGCTGTGAAAGCCATTATTTAAAAAAATAAATAAATAAACCTTTTTCAGTCAAGCGGTAAGTTATGAGGGGTCAGCCAGCAGCCTTGCCAGAGGTTATTTATTACATTTTCTGCTTAGCAAGTTTCTAACAGTTCCCAAAGCTCATCTGAGAGGGCTAAGTGGCAGATTCAACCCTGAGTGTGTAGCGGTTTCTGAAATCTTATCATATAAAATGCTGGTAACTGGTGTTCAGACACAAAGGCATTGCTACCTTTCTGAGGGAACCAGTAAAGGTGAGTGGCTTCTTTCACATGAAGGGTTGTGGATCATAAGGTCAGGTTCCTTGTTACCGCTATTGAACTCAAAAGTGTTTTGGAAGACAAGGATACATGGTAGGAAGAAGTATCGTCCTTGGTGAAAGAGGAAATAGTGGGAGATTACATGGGAATTAACGCTTAGAGGGGAATGTGGATGGGGGAGGGGTGAAGCTCAGAAACGATTATGAAGAGGTTGGGTGTAGTTAACTATGACTATAGTAAGTATCTACTGAATTCTGAAAGCTATCTGCGTCTCTCTCTCTTTCTTCTTCTACACCTAATCATATTGTGTAGCTCATGTATTTGTAGTTTGTTTTAAGGCATTTACAGACAGGTGTCAGAATTGGTGAATATGCATGGGTAGATACAATGTCATTCTAAACTATTATTGAAAGTTTATGCATCTGGTATTCTTACGTTATGAGGCTAATTGAGTACAACACCCCTCTTTTGGCATGTATCTTGCTAAGCACATGCAGCAGCTGGAGAGACTACAAGAGGTTTCTCACCTGGAGAATCCAGGGGCTTGTTGGATACAGGTTGCAGTTATAGCCTTTGTTGCTAAAGAGGGCTCATAGTGTTAACTCTGAGGCATACACATAGAGCATAAGGTTAAAGCTCATTTTGTGCATTCTTGAAAAGAGATTTTGTTTAATTTATTTTCTGTTGCAGATTGCAGGATATGGAATTGGAGCAAGTATTGGTTGGTGACCAGATGAAAAGGTGTTCGGAAGGTGAATGAGAGAGTTTCAATGCATGTCCCAGTTGTTCAGGTGGTGCACAGAGATCACAGATGCTGGGGCACAGGATGAGCAATGGTCATTGCCCGAATGAAAATGGAATGGACAGGTAAATGGATTTTGCTTGCAGGGATGTTGTTTGTTGGAATGGTGCACAATGAGGTTGAAAGTAATCTGTCTGTCCGGGTCATTAGGGCACATCCAAGTTGGAGGTGGTGTAGAGGTAAGTTGAAGTATAGGCAGGTGGGGGACACAGTAATGCTGGGTTGGGGATTGTTTGGGGAGTATGGGGCTCCACTGACAGGGTGGAACAGAATGATCATAGGATCATAGATGGCAGTTAGGTTAATTCTCTAGGGCCTTGCTGAGCTAGCCAAGCAGTGGTTTTCACATGCTGTGCCAATGGTCTTTCAGGAAGGGAATGGGTGGGACCTCTGGGGTGATTTTATAGTAACCATCTAGTTTTCGGTAGATGGCTAAGGAGGTGTGTTGATATGAAGGGGAGTTGTTTCAATGTGGTATTTTCAGAGGGATAAACCCTTTCAAACATGTTTTAAGCATGTGGTACAATCAGGTAAGGTTTTAGAGTGAGTAGCGCATGTAACATTTGATTTCTGGCTATGTGTGTACTACGGGTATGACTTTTATGGGTGGATAAGGTTTTGTTGGAGCATTATGGATATGGGGGTGTTTGAAGATATGGGTGCAATCAGTTATTTTAACAAATCAAAGCACAGCAAACCAATAAAGGGATTAACTCTCCTGCATCCAAGTATAAAAATACTGATAAAATATAAAGTGTCCACATGCAGGTAGAGACAACAGCCTGAAATATCCACAGTCTCTGTCACTTCAATTACGAATTCCAATTCCAGTAGGGTATAAAAAGTTATTTATTCAGCTAGCAAAAGTTAGCGCTTTCACCAAAAAAAATCAGTTATTTTGTTGAGAAGTCAGCAGGTTTATGCCAGGCACGGTTTTGGATTCTTTGCAGACGTATGACAATTTTACTTACCAAATATGTAGGTGCCAAAGAAAAGCTAAGGCCAAGCCACTGATTATGGATGTTCTCAGCTGTGTGGGTCACTGACATTGCATGTTGGTTAGTTAACTATGTTGCTGGGGTAAGGGTTAATAAGTTGGTATGGGTGGCTATTGGGTTGTATCTAAGAAATTTAAGGGGATGACACTTGGGTCAGATGGCTAGAGGTGAAATTTAAGGGGATGTCACTCGAGGCAGATGGCTAGGGGTGGTCATGGGGATTTAACTTTGTTTATGAATGCTGGGGGAGGTGTTGATTTTGGGGGCCTAAATTGGGGGGGGGGTTGTGGCCTGTGGGACGACAGGATGGAAGGATAATGGGATGTTGGATATTAGGTTTTTTACTTGGCAATAAGTTTGGGGGAGTTGGGGTTTAGGCTTCTTGTGACAGTTGTATGGGTCATGTTTAATGAGGTGTGTCAGGTTGCATTTAGGTTTAAAGCTGGGTGCATGAGTTGGGACTCCTGTTAAAAGTTAAGCATATGGTAGGGCATTTGCTAGTTTGGTTTTATGTTTGTTACAGTTGGTTATCGGTAGGAGTTCAGAGAGAAGTGTTATTTGTCAAGAGTGGGAGCAAGGTAAGGCAGTTCACATTTTGGCGTAAACTTGCTACTGCAAGGAGCATGTCTATGAAGACCTGTAGGTACTGTGGTACAGATCACCCTGAATGCAGAGGGGGTCATGTAGAGTTGGTATTATTTGGGGAATGGAGAAATGTGGACTTGACAGGTGAGAGAAGAAGCTGAGGAGGGTTTCAGCTGATGGATGGAGTTGTTGGTCTGTGGTGTTTTTTCTTCCCTGCAGTCACAAGGTAATGTCTTGTTTTGGTGATCTTGTACATGGAGCGTTGGGGTTATATTTTACACTGTTTTATGGGTAGAGGTGGTCTTCTTTGGAATGGGTCAGATGGTGTTGCAGACATTAAGGGTAGGGGTTTAGTGGGTTGCAATGTGTGAGTTAGGCTTGTGAGCTAGATGGGGGTTTTTCTGATAGGAATATTTAGCTTTGAGGTACAGCATTCTCAGGAAAGGCTCGGTTGGGTTTATGCAATACATTCTGGATGGTAATAGTGTGTCACAGACCTTGTGTGACCTGGTGGCATCAGGCTTTCTCTAGTTTGTTGGTATATTGTGTTCATTTAGTCTTGCCTGGCTTGGTTTACTGTTGGTGGTGTATTTGAGGTTGTACTGCTACCAGACATGATGGTGGTTTAAGTGTGTTATTGTTTATAATGGGTAGTTGCTATAATGGCAACATTTTACTAAATTGAATTTAAAAGAAATTTAAGAGGATTATCACATTCACTGAAGAAAAAAAAAAAAAAAGAAATTCAGTAGGGTTGCAATGTGGCATGGTGGTATGCATTTGCCTCAGCATGGTTTTAGTGGCAGTGGGCTTAGTAGGGGTGATGTAGTAGACGGTAATGATCTTGGACTCATTGCGAGGCATTCATTGGTTGGGTGGTATGGATTAATTAGATCATGCACAGTAGTTCTGATAGGTTATGAGATTATGGTTTGCTACCTTAGCATAGGACAGGGGTCAGTGGTTTGTTTTAAGCTGTTAGGTAATTGGCTGTTTTTTTGTTTTTTTTGTTAATTATGTATAGGGTTAGGAAGTAATGACTTTGATACAGCTTGATTGGGGAGGATGGGTGCACCGAATGATGTTTGGCCTAGGGCCTTACTGGTGGTCTGATTGCTGGAAGTTTGGTCGGAGAGAGGGGGAACAGCCTGGACAGGACGGTGGGTGGAGAAGAGTGGCAGGCTTGCCCTCTTCTGTTCCCCCTTTTGGTATTGGATCTGCAATTCAATAAGTTGGGAAGGAAAGTGATCGGTTGCTCTGCTGGATAAGTTAAGAAGCAAGAAGAGCTGCTTATTTGGATGGTGGTGTAATTCAATAGATTGAAGGTGAGTGGGAATGCTGCCTTGTTAGCGCAAAGATAAGTGAGCATGTGGGGAACACTGCTTATCATGGGTGAGTGGTTACACTCCCCTTATGATTATTTTTGTTTTCTTGCATGGATGCTATTATCACCCGTGTCATGTTTTGGTTGAAATTTATAATTATTGGTTGATAGGATTGGGAGCTCCTCCACTGGTGGGATTTTACTGTCTTTTGCAACAGTTTCTTCTTTCTGTTGTAGAGTTTGTTTATAGCAGGGGACCACCAGATTAGCCTCCTTTTTTTTGGAGAATAGCATCTTGGTTCTGCTAGGGATAACATGATCCATGCACTCGTGTAAGTGCATACAGAGTGCATTTGTATAAGATTCGGCAGTCGTATCTGTATTGTCCATCTGCAGGGATGTTGTGAAGTTTGCCACTTCTGTCTTAAGAAGCACAAAGTTGTCTTTGGAGAAAATTTTTACAGTGGTTTCCTTAATGGGGGGGTGGGGTGGGATGTGGATATCTATGGTGATTAGCTTATGGTCGGATCTGACCAATGAGGAGTTGACTTCAGGTGTGGAACACTGGTCACTCATGTTGGTAATGACTAGGTCTGGGATATTACTGCCCCTGGTGGGGGTGTGGATAAGTTGATCCAGGGCATTGGAGTTTATGAATTCTAGAAAGCGTTATGCAAAGGAGTTGGTACATGAGTAGTTTTCCCAGTTAATGGTGGGGTAGTTGAAATCGCCCATTATTAGGGTGTTTGGTTGAACCCTGATATTTTCCAGTATATCAAGAAAAGAGGAGTGGGAATCCTGGGGCATGGTGGGGGATCTGTAGCAAGCTACAATATGGACTGCAGGTCTGCTCAGAATTAGTTGTACTTGGATAATTTTGGATGCATTATGTTGGGCAACTAGCCTGGAGATATGGCTATCCTTAATACACTAAGAACTTGGAAGTCTCACTCACAGAACAGTGACACTGAACAGGTTGTCCCTCCACATACTACACCTCCTGCACAAACCACACTGTCAACACATAAACCATCATATGCAGGGGTACTCACCAGAAATTTACCTAAACACCAGAGACCTCTGAAACACAAACATGCTACACCTAATAAAGTATCTAGAGCACTCAATACACATAAAAGCACAAGCACAAGTGTCTCACCAAACATGACCCTAAGGCAAAGCACATTTAAACCAAATTGTTTGGTCATAGGTGACTCTATATTGAGACACACAGATGTCCAACTCATCAGGCTCGACAAGGAGAAGGTTACGGTCAGCTGTCTATTGGGTGCCAGTATCCAGCATATCACACACGCACTCAAGTCTGTCCACAACAAGTACCGTTACGACTTTTTGTCATAGTTCATGTTGGTGTGAATGACTTGAGATGTACCTCACTGGACTATATGAAGACAGATATGACTGAGCTCTCTGAATATGTGTCTCAGGCAGGTATATCCCTAGCCTTGAGCAGCATTCTAACTTCACCTAAGATGATACTACAATATAAAAAAAAATGATTGACTTCAACAATTGGTTTAGTTTCTGGAGTCATTCTAAGGGGATCCAGTACCTGTCAGCCTGGGATAACATGGTAGATAGACCTGTCTGCTTTGCCAGAGATGGTCTTCATCTGTCACCTCTGAGATTTCGGTTACTGGCTAAGGCTCTTGCCTCCCCCATGGTGCCTTTTTTAGGCAATGTCACAACAACAAAGCAATCTCAAGATTATGCTGCTAAACAATAGGAGTCTAAACCTAAACCTGCACTCACAGGAATCAGTCCTCACCTTAGAAGATTCTGACATCTGCACAGTAATAGAGACTTGGTTTAAGGCCAAGGAAAGCACCCCAGCCATACCTGGTTATAATGCCTTCCACACATTCAAACCACAAACTGAAAATGTGAGAACTAAAGGAGGTGGCATATCAATATCCATCAAAGATAAATACACCTCTTAACTGATTAAACAAAACAATTACCTTCAACTAATCAATATCCGATTGATTGCAGGTAAGACCCTCTCCAAGTTATTGCCAATTATAGGGCCCCCTCCATGAACCATAATACCTACACTGCATACTTGGGTCTACTTGAATTGCTCATGATACCAAACCCCCTGGTTTTAGGGGACATTAACTACCCATGCATAGATTGGGTAAATTAAAGGTGTCCTAATGCACTTGCCCAAAGGTTCTTGGACTTCATCAATTCCAGTGCCCTGGACCAGTTGATTGACACCCCCATAAGGGGCCCAGACATTCTGGACCTGGTGCTCAATAACATGCCTGATCGTTACACCACTCCATGTGTGCACCCCTCCCTAGTGAGGTCTGTTCATAAATCAGTCTCATTAGAAGTAACAATAACATCTGATCTCCCATTAGCAGCAACTTGACTAAAAACCTTCTCCAAAGCCAATTACAAGCTAATACGTGACAGCTTTAATATCTTCATAGCCCTTGCCTTCACTGATGGCATGGACACCTATACTGAGATTTACACCAATGCCTTGTATAGGCATCTATATAGATATATTGACTCAGCCATACCTGGTAGGTTCAAAACAAGATCCTGAAGAAAGAACAAGTCTGACTGGTGGACATCTATCATTAACAGGTTCTACAAATAGAAAAAGAAATTGATGTCCAAGAGCAGGAAGGAACTGTCTCTGAATTGGAAGCATTCCCTCCTCGGCTTATATAAGCAAATAAGACACCTCATAAGGGATTCTAAAGCTAACTATGAATCCTAATTAGCCTCCTTCACTAAGGGTAACCATAAGTCCCTCTTTAGCTACATCAGAAACCTTAAATGAAAAACCCAGATCTGCACAGAACTGGTTGTTAATGGCACCACATATACTGAGACCACAGAAATAGCCAACCAATAGCTGACAGGTTCAGTGAAAACTTCTCCTCCATCCCTACCACATATCCCCACAAAGCATCCCTACCACCTGTCCTCCACTTAGTATCTCCAAGGAGCATGTCATAAACACTCTCTCCAAAGCCAAAAACACAGACTCTATTGGACCTGATAATATCCCAGAGTGAGTTCTAAATGGATTAAAACAGGAAGTAGCTGCACTGCTGGGTACTCCTTTGACCCACGGTCTAAACACTGGCTTTGTACCTGCTGAATGGAAAACATCAATCATCATCCCATTACATAAAGGAGATGCCACCACAGACCCTAGGAACTATAGACCCATAAGCCTGTCCAGCCTAATCTGCAAAGGCTATGAAAAGAATAATCAAGGATCTTATCAACAAAGATATAGGAGACTTTCAAACTCTCAACGTGACCCAGTTTGGCTTTCTTAAAGGGAGATTCTGCCTCTTGAACTTGGTGGACTTCTTTGAGACAGTCAACAAAGCCCTGAACAAAGGCAAATCCATGCATACAGTCCTACTTGGACCTGGCCAAGGCCTTTGACACAATTCCCCACTCAGACATTATTGATAAACTCATCCAGCTGGAGATCAACCTGTAAATTGTCAGCTGGGTTGCAAACTGGCTTACCAATAGAACAAACACAGTCAAAATAGGTAACTCAAACTCCTCCAGCCAACCCATAACCAGTGGTGTTCCACAGGGATCGGTGCTGTTGTGCCTATTTTTTGGAATCTACTTCTCCGATGTACAGGCTAAAACAAAAGGCCTATGGCTGACAGTTTGCTGATGATTGCAAACTGGGTGCAGTCATCGGGTCCCCAAACAATGTCAACATCCTACATAAGGGACTTGCACAGACAAACAACTGGTGCCAAAGTCATTTGCTAAAACTCAGTGCAAAAAAAACATTATCATTCCCTTCAGCAAGGGCGACATCCCTGCAGATTACCACACTTATAACAACCCATAATGTAAGCACTCAATAAGTGATGAGATTTCTGGGCACACAGGTTGACAGCAACCTTTTTCCTTGATTACCACATCTCCACAGTAATAAGAAAGGCTTTTGACATCACCTACCTCATAAGTAAGGGCAATGCATCCAGAACAAAAGAGGTTATAACCACCCTGTACCCCTTACTCATCAGACCTATAATAGAGTACAATGCTACCTTTGTTATGTACCTTACCAGGCACCTGCAGGAATTGGAAAGACCTCAAAGGTTTCTTACAAAGAAAATTCAGGGTCTTCAGCATATTTCATAACTGACAGACTGAAATCACTGTCACTATACTTTCTGTCTTACAGACTACTCAGAGGTGACCTCTACCTTGCATATAAAGCAATCTCAGATCCTGCTCTTATGGAAATGCTGCATATTCGTGAATCAAATGATATAAGATGCACTTTCTCTAGTGAACTCAACCTAGTATGTGACATCAACAGGACTTGCTGGAGAGACAGATATGTCTCACAGATGTTACCTCTCCTCTGGAACAAACGTCTAATTCAGGTGAAGCAGAGTCCCTTGCTGACCCTATTTAAGCATAATTTGGATGACTGGATGGGAAACTGCAAATTCACCCCAGGAGTTTCACCTGTGTCCCTCTGGGACAGGGACAGTAGTTGTTGACCTAGTTTCACTTAATAACCTTGATATTCTTAGGAACAGGGGTTGTACTTTGCTAGGCTTGTAAGGAGCCTAGGGTTATTAGCCTAGTAACCTCCTATGATCTTATGAACTCAATAATTAGAACAGACTCTGGAGACTAGAATAGATTGCCCATACATGTCAAGCAGAGTGCCTCTTTGGCCCTCTTCAAAAGGAACCTTGACGATTGGATGGGAGAAAGGAAATTCACCCCGGGGATCACATCTGTCGCCCTGCTAGACAGGGTCCAGGGAAGTAAATAATGTTGGAAGAAATAGCCAGGGAATTGTTATGGCTTGGCTTGTATAGGCCCTAGGGCTGATAGCCTACTACCAACCTATGAACCTATGAACCTATGAAAAATATTGTGCACATCATACTAATGTATGTGCATTCTGCATTATATATGATCATTGTCATGTTTAATATAATTTGCACACATTATATTGGGCTTCTATAGCAAGCAGTAACGATGCATTTCTTGTATTAAACATAGTTATGATATTCATGTGAATTTATTGTGACATCCTCAATCAATTTTATGTGACAAAAAGGGCATTCTGACACCCTAGGTAAAAAGTACCTGTCAAATGGATTTGAACCCTCCATCAGCTGTCTTCATCATTTAAGATCACTACACTTCCTTGTACCACAGGAAAATGTATCAGCCAGGTGGAATTTCTTCACTGAGTGCTATCCAGAGTGCTGACAGCCATACAATGCTACTAGGCTCATTTGTATTGCAAAAGGCAGCCTAAATTGTTTCACTTCTTTTCTTAGGGAGTGAATCATATTTGTGCACTGTTGAGTTGAGTAAGTATTTAAAAAAATGACAGAAAAAAAGTCTGACAGGAAAATAAATTCAGTCTAAGGGTATACCTAGAAATGACCAGAGAAAGATGTGCATTGCAATGACATATTCATCTTTCTCACATCTTCTTGCACCATCAGAAATGTAATTTCTTGCATACTCTATCAGAATTATAGTTAATGCCAAATAATGTGAAAGTGGACAGACAACAGTTCACATGCTGTTAGCAACACTGAGAATGGTTGAGTTTTACACAGCAACACACTGCCCTAGCAAAATGTATGTACATATCTATTCAGAAATCTCTCTGTAAAATTATCAGTTAACTATATTCAACTCAAGGAACAAATTCAATCCAGAAACCAGGAACAGTCACACTGGTGGGAAAAGACTTCAGAGTCGAGTGCTGCTCAAAACATAAATTTATTACTTAAAAAATGTGTTGTTTTATGAGTTTTTTTAAGTAATAAATTTATGTTTTGAGCCGCACTCAACTATGAAGTCTTTTCCCACCAGTGTGAATTTTTTAAGTAATAAATTTATGTTTTGAGCAGCACTCGACTCTGAAGTCTTTTCCCACCAGTGTGAATGTTAACTGTATTCAAACTTTGCATCACTTGTGTTATTTTTCTAAAGTCACTTCACTTATACATTGTGCCACAGACAGAGTTATCTGACAGGTGCATTTTCTTCACTGTGTACTATCCAGGGTGCTGATGGCCTCTCACTATTACCAGTCTCATTTGTACTACAAAGGCAGCCAAAATTATTATTATTATTTTTTTTTTTTGCTTTTTTTTTCCCCCACAGGAAATTAACCTTGTTTGTGCACTCCCAAACAGAGTGCAAATGTAAAAGGCATTAGGAAAAATCAATAAATGGACCAAATTAGCACATTGAATTCATATATGTATCAAGGAACAAAGCTGTTATAACATTTCTTTTCAGTGGCAGCTGGTGACTTCAAATTACAGGGGGGCTGCAGGAGACAGCTGAATGGGTGGGGCCAATGGGAAGGGGTGTGGTCAACTAGAAAGGGGTGGGGCTATGCTCAAAACCACAACAACTGGAACTTTAATTAAATACGCTGCCCTGGATGCCAAACCATCATTATGAGAGTCCAATCAAGAAAAAATGAAGTGTAGAAGAAAAAAATATTTCAATGCATTGGCTACATGACAACTTACTTAATATCTAGATGGAAACACAAAAGTTGTGAGGCATGAAAAAATAAATTTATTTTAAAATACATTACTGGAATGCCAGTCAAAATCAAGTATAACAAGAACAAGCAGTACTCAGCTCAAACCACTTCTCCTTGCACTGCAGTTCTAGTTATAATTTATATTCAGCATTATAAATTACCAAGTAACATGCTGAAAGTAGCAATCTCTGTGATACCCCCACTTGTAAAAATGTTTCTTATCCAAAAAAGACCTGCTGCCTGACAACAACTATCTACTTGTTTCATGGGGAACACATGATCAAAATAAAAAAATAAACAGCAAACAAGAAACAAGCTCAAGATAAATTGCTTAAAGGATTACTGCACAAGTTATGGACCACACATGATAGATTGGCATTCCGTTTAGTTTATGGGTAAAGCCTGCAAAGATAACTGCAATTCTCCAGCAAATGTAATGAGCTTCTGAAAATACTGTAATCCTGTCCTTTATTACAAATACTGTCATATGCATTTCAATACCTAAGGCTTATACGTTATCTAGTTATGTAAATATTCTCTGCATGGCAACAATGAAAAAGCTTTCAATGTTGGTAATTCTTTAACAGTATGCTTATTAAAGCTTACTTGCATCGTACAATCTCCGACAAGCTTACCTGATGGTCATTAAAGCATTGCTACTTTAATACAGAGCAACAGGGCACTGCAACAGCATGCATTTTCTGAATAATAAGAAGCATAAATCAACAGTATAAAAATATGATGGAAAACCAGAACATTCTGCAAAATCAAGGACAGATGAAAAGCCACGGTCGTACTTGTGGTCTACCTTGGATGGGGGAATACTCTGCACACTTACACTGCATAACTGTTCTTTGCCTTGCTTGGACACATCCAGAGCCACTACAGTGGGGAGTGGGGTGCAACAAGTATGTCACAATTTGAAATGTCTCTGGCTGATAGTGATGGCTCTGACATTCATACCTCTCAAACTCCGAGCAAGAGATCTGGACAAAGCCATACATAGAAGTGGGATACAGGCCCAAAAATAAAGACAATTTTTAAATATTGCTCTTATAAACTTAGAAAGATAATAGAATAGTAGTAGGTCTTGCATTAGTATACATTTTTGAAGGGTATGAAATCTGAAACTCAAATGTCTGCCATTATTTTCTAAATTCAGTCTTTAATGATTTGCTACTAATTTGCCAGAAAACCACAATTTTATGAAAAACAGACCAAAAATGTCATGCAAAAATATAAAATTGCCACACAATACAGTTGGGAGCCTGTCAAAGAAGGGACACCTTTTTAAAATTAGTACTGTTAACTAGAGCAGCTGACAAAATAAGAGCATCTACATGCATTTCTGAAATAAAAGTAATCTATAACTGATCATTACAGTTATTTACAATTATAAACCCTCCACGTTTTCTTCCAAAATTGCCATTTTGCAGAGGGATTATTAAGGGGAGAGCAAAATTTTGAGCCAAAATCGGGGACAGTTGAGAGGTTTGGATATTCCTAATTCTATAAAGCGATTTATTTGCACGTACCTCTCAACCTCTTAATGCAGAAAATCTGGACAAGGCCAAATACATTGGGGGAACTTACAAACAGTACTAAAAATTGCTCTTGTATTAACTTAATACAGTTGATAGAATAACAGGTCTTGCTTTAGCATACATTTTTCTGAAGGTTATGATGTCTGAAACTCCATGTCTGTCATTATTAAGTGATTTCATTCCTAAATGATTTGGCAGAAAACCACAAACTTTTTGAGGAACAAACCAAAAATAAGAAGCAAAATTATATTCATTCTGCAAAATTCTGGACAGTTGAGAGGTATAGTTCAGCCTTGGCTGTCTGACTTTGCTTCCCTTCCCCCCTCACAAAATCATGGTCAAATGGAGCGTCCCCCCTGCAGCCATTCCAATGTCCCATTCCTTAGTTATTTCGCCCCATTTGCCATAAACACTATAATGTGCATACTGCTTTACTTCTGCGATGATATGGATTTCATTTGAAACTTTTATTTTATATTTTACAGCATAAACCCTAATAGATATCTTCTAAACAAAGCAATGCAGTCTCACAATGAAAATAGACTTAGCATTAAAACTTATCTGCCCTTGAAACTCACATTCATTGGAACAGCATTGAAACCCACATTCTAAGAAAATACATTTTGCCAGTGGCAGATAAAGATTCATTTTGGGCTGTTTTCAAATCATAGGCCCCTTGAACACAGAACATACACATGCTCTTTGATACACCTTCCTGACCGTATTAAATTATATTCCTTATACAATAGAGTACAGTTCTTAGATGGCATTTTAAATGTATTGTTTTGAACATTTTTCCAGTAAACAATGAAACAAAATGAATGCACCAATAATGACAAAACTGCCCATTTCAGAACATTTCCATCATAAAAGTCTACTCAAACTTCTACAGTCCACCAGTATCAGTAAATATGCACGATCTCTGAAGAAGTAAAAGTCATCTAAATACTTCCACATTACAGAAATCTGTTAACTAATGAAGAGGTTCCTGCTAGCAAACAACTTTATATGTCATTGTTTCATCTACAAATAAAGTGCCTGTTGCCCTTGAGGAATAAATTGCCTATGTTGCATTAAAAAAATGATAAGCTAGTAATATTGCAATAGGGAATGGATGGCAAACTGATAACATGGTTCATAGTTACTAGATATCTTCACCAAAGAGGACTGCAGCATCCATCCCTTTTACAACAGAGTACAGTATCAGTAATGCATCTATCTACAGTGGGAGTAGAACCCACAGCCTTCTGCATCAAAAGCAAGTACACTACCTGTTGTGCTATTAACAATTGAAACAGACTGAGCATAAGCAGCACTAAACTTTTGTTCCCCTGCAGCTCTCAGCTCTTTGTAAAATCTAGTCGACACTCAGCTGTATCTCTGAACTTTGCAGCACAAGAAATCTGGAAAAAGCCAAAATTTATTTGGGGGGGGGGGCAAAAGCCCAAAAACCAGGGACACGTTTTAAACATTGCTTGTATAATGTTGGAATGTTGCTAGAATAAAATGCTGTTTTACCACCATACATTTCACTGCCAAGTATTGAACCCAGGACCCTGTGCAAAACAGTCAGAGCAACATACCACTATGCCAAATCATCTACTTTATGAAAGAAAGGAAGACTGAAACTTAAATGGCTACCATTTAGTGAATTCGGATCTCACCATAGCTGTCAACATCTTAGCACAAAACACCTGAACAAAGCCAATAATGAGGGGAATACAACCCCCAAACATATTCAGTGAGTTCAGTTATCACCATAGCACTCAACCGTGGCACAAAAAACCTGGACAAAGCCAATAATGAGGGAAGACAGTCCAACAAATAGGGACAAATATCCATTGAGGACACCAGAGCAAACCCATACAAACACAGGAAAGATATGCAGACTCAACACAGAAGGCACCCCAGCCAAGAATCAAACCAGACAACCTGTAGCTGTCAGGCAACAATGCTACCACTACATCACTACACTACTGGTTGTGTTAAGTAACAAAAATACAGAAACCACAGATTTTGTGAGGAACAGAACAGAACAAATATGAGGCAAAAATCTGCAAATGTTTTACAAATAGTGGTGGGTAGGGAATTCAGGCTCTTGTCACTTGGGCCTAAGGCACAGGGTTCAAGCCTTATTCTCTACTCACCACCATATAGCAATGGGGGCATTTTATACCCACCACCATGTAGCAACTGGAGCATTTTATACACACACACACACACACACACACACACACACACACACCTGCAGATCCTGTCTCTGTCCTCCATAATGGCCTGTACACACATCCTACCTGTAGATCCTGTCTCTGTCCTCCATAATGGCCCGCACATGCTGTTGGGTCTCCCACGAAATGTGAGTAGGCTGAAGCTTCCTGCTGTTGGGTCCCCGCGAGACGTGAGTAGGCTGGAGCCTCCAGCCGATGCAGTCCGGTGACCTTCCGGTCTGTGCGGTCATCACCGCACAGCCCTCTGGGCTGGAAGGGTGGAGTTTGATGCCTTCCTTATCCAGACTGCCTAACAGAGCAGTCTGGTGTTCAGGAATGAAGCACGCATGAGTGCATGGAGTTCTGGTCTGCCTAAAACAGCAGTCAGGAACTAAGCATGCATGCAAGGAGTCCGAGACTACTCGTGAAATCTTTTAATTTTATTTGTTATGTTCTACAGTGGGGGGAATTTATTTTATTCATTTTACAGGTGGGGGGGCTGCAGTCCTGCAGTCCTATAGCACAAGCCACCCCTGCATCTTTTTCATATCTGCTTGTACTATCACAAGTAGCATTTAGTTCACACATAACCAAGATTTTATGTAAAGGCAATTGTTCAGAAAGGGGACACACAGACAATGACAGGAGGTCATTCTTGCTACTGTACATACAATTACTCATGACATCAAAGTTTATAATATATTGTATAAGTATCATGATGGCGCCTTGTGAATTATGAATAATTTCTCCAGCATATATGACACATATGTCCACATTACTCATGATTCCACATTTATCATACCACACTATAAAAAAATCAGATCTTATAACATCCATAGCATTTATTATTAGTAATGAGAAAACATGAGTGTACAACAAAAACACATATGTGCCATACTTTCACATAGACTACAAATAAGATATTTACCATGTATCACAAGCTTTATCCAGTTCATTTCATATACAGCATTGGGTGTCAATAGCTATTCTGAATCCAGTAACAAAACATTCCTGTAAACTGGATTCAAACCCTGCAACACCTGTCTTATGTCTCTACACTCATCTCATGTACACTTTGTACCAGTGCTACTTACCAGACAGATGGAATTTACTCACTTAGTAGTATCCAAAATCCAGATGTCCACACACAGGTGCCAGGCAAATATGTGCTTCAGAAAGCAGCCAAATTAAATTGTTCACTTTTTTTCCTTAGGAAGTGAACTGTGTTTCACTGCTAGGGACAACTGACAGTCCAGAGTGTACTATGCCAAATGGAGCACAAATGATGAATAGAAAGGGAAAACAGACTACTGAAATAGAGGAAACATTATGAAACAAGTAATTAAAATGTACAGTTCTGATAGTTCCTCAGATTTGTTGTGTTTCAACATAAACTTATGCTACTTAAACATCATTATCTTCACAAAAACACAACCATCTCTGGATCTGAACCCCAGGACACCAGTGAATGCACAAAACACACTTGAGATTCTTATCAATATGTGCCAGACATGCATACTAGACTGGGAAGATGAACAGGAGGCTACATAAACTGAAGATGTGACATAGTATCTATTGACATTACCAGGTGCAACAGAAAAAGTTGTGATGGCCTGTCTTTATCCAGGGCCAGTAATCAAGAAGTGTCAGTCCTCACCACTGACACTGGTAAGAGATGGTCACTAAAAACAAGAATGAACTTACACAGTATTTTCAGATGTAGCTCTCTGCAACAAGCACAATTTCCACAAGAGCACACAGGGAACATGTTCCAGACCAGGGACTGGACTCTCTATCTGTCCAGATCCCAAACCAGACTCACTTTGGAGCAATGTGTCCCAGTTCTAAGTACCTGACACACCCATACCTGTGTATTTGATTTTAAAACACACACACACACACACACACACACACACACACACACACACACACACACACACACACACACACTCATGGGAAATGTACTGTACCCCTTCTGCCCAGACTATAATGTAACTATGCTGCCACCACTCAACCACACTCTGGCTCTTACAAGGGTATCCAATTAAACTGAGTAAAATTAGTACTAACATAAATGTTAGAGTATAACCAAAGCAGCCAGGCTTTCAGGAGTAGTCAAGGCATCACTAAAATAAGCACAAGCACACAGCTACAATGAAAAGTATAACATATTTAATAATGTTGTTGTCTTTTGGCTTTTCCTGGTTAGGGGTCGCCACAGCAGAACTCCGGTCCGCTAATGATTGGCAGTAGATTTTCACGAATGCCAAGGTGCCAGCTTGACGTTCAACCTTCAACGAAGGCATGCCCATTTACGCATGTCTTTTGAACACCCACCCAACTGCGGGGAGGACATGCAGACTCCACACAGAAGGCACTCCCTGCACTCCAGCCAAGAATCGAACGGGAGAACCTCTTGCTGTGAGGCAACAATGCTACCACTGCACTACCGCGGAAGTATAACAAATTTAATAATAAATAATAAAATAGAAAATCTGAGAATACCAAATGTCTGAGTACAATAAACACCAGAGTTTCGGTCACAAGAGAAATAAAAATAACACAGTTGGACAAATTCAAACAGATGCAAAAAACACTACTTAACTAATCTCACTGTATTCCCTGACTGTGTAAAGAATAACTGTTCCCTAGCTAACTTAATTAATACAGCAAGGCAAGATTAGATGCTGAGATGCTTACTCCCACAAGGCAAGATGATGAGATTCTACAAGACTAAATTGAACAACAACTGAACTAGCTCAACTGACTGACATACATTTTTATATCAGGTTCCAAAGAAAACAAAACAAAACACACTGCTGTGAGAATTCCATCTTCTCAGTGTTAGTTATAGAATGACATCACATTTTATCACCTGAGTCTGGTACAATACACACTCAGAGTTTGCTTAGAACTGTTGCAGTATCTGAAAGCTATTGAACAATTTAAAAATCTTCTACTCTTCCCTACCACAATTATTTGTTTAAGCATAAACATTTAGTTATAATAACACTGTTGATACATTTTTAATACAAGTATCTATACAAGTCAGTGTGATAGTCAATTGACACAAAACTATTCCCAAAACTGCAGCCAGCCATGTTGACATATGCCGCACATGCACTGCCCCATTCTCTCCGTCAGAGAAAACAACACCTCATCATCACGGAAGTTCTGAACTTTGCTCTGTGTAATTTGCAGTTAGATGAGTTGATGGCTGTTACACTGACAACAGGGAAGGTAATCTCTCTTCAGAAAATATAAAATAAAATAAATGAACACTGAACCTCTTTTCTTCTCTTTATTTTGCGAACATCATTTCTATATCTATGCTTCTCTAACAAGACTGTTATGTGCTTTGCCTTGCAGTTGATATATGTTTCAGTGATTAACCTACTTCCTTAGAATGGCAGACTCAATTCTACTCAAATCCAGAAACTGTTGTCATGAACAATTCATATAAATGTTAGGAATGCTGCTGTCCTAAGATAGTCAGTGGTAGTCACAACATTTCTTAAAAGTTTCTTCTCCCTGACACGCCCTTGTTAAGTGTACACCAATGGCGGAATATAGCAATTTTGTTGCCTGATAAATTTATGTCCAGTTTCATCCCCTGCTACCCCCAGCCGCCCTAGGAAATACATTATACCATTTCTCCCCAACTATTGCAAAAGAACAGGTCCTAACTGCACTCTCCAGAGCTAGAAATACTGCATCAATGGGCCCTGATAAAATCACAGTATGCCTCCTAAATAGCTTGAATCATGAGCTGTCAAGCCCACTAGAATCTCTTTTCAACCTCAGCCTCCAGTCAGGGTTTATCCTGGGAATGGGCTACAAGTGGACCATCAACAGACCTGGGGAACTACAAAATCATAAGTTTGACTAGGCTTATATGCAAGGCCATGGAAAGAATTAATGTGGACCTGATAAATAAAGACATAGAAAGTCTTCAAACACTGAACCCATCCCAGTTTTGTTTTGTCACGGGCAGGTCATACTAACTAAACTTGCTGGACTTCTTTGAAAATGCCATTAGAGCTATGGGTGAGGGCAAAATGATGCATTCTGCCTACCTTGAACTGGCAAAGGCATTCAACACAACGCCTCTTTTGGGCAATATACACAAACTTCTTAAATAGAATGAATAAGAGGGAGAAACATGGCTAGAATATAAAAACTTTAATACAGTTAGCGCTTTTACATCACAGATGCTTCTTCAGACCATGAATAAAACAAACTAAAACCATTTTAAGTATACTTCATACTCTGTTAAATCATTGTCAATCAATTAATTACATCTGGTAAAACCAATCAAGTTAAAGGAACAACATAAAAATACATCTACATAATCTAAAATATATTGCCAGCCTAGTATTTCAAAACATTTCATAACTTAAGAATAGATAGAGCAATCAAGCATGAAATACAGATAAAGGGGAACATATAAACTGGATCTCATAACCGTCTTGTTTTTAGATAGGGTTTAACTGATGTTCTATCATTCAGCCCTGGTTCTTTTTCGGCCTGTAATTCAATAATCCATTTTATCTATCTCAGTTCTAGTTTATTTTTCATGTCTCCCAACCTTAGATCTTGATAAATACATTCAATAACTTTAAATTGAAAATGATGCATTCCCCCTGCACAAATGACATGTTTAGCTAGGGCACTTCTATCTGGTTCATTATTCCTGATGGCTATTAAATGTTCTCTGACTCTCTCTCTTCATGAACGAGTAGTCATGCCAACATAAAAGGATGGACAGACTAAACAGACAGCCAAGTACACTAAATTCCTGGTTTTACAATCTGCCTTTACTCTAAATTCATACTTCTTATTGGTTTTGGGATGTATAAAAATCCTGTCACTCAAAACATCACAAACATTGCATTGCCCACATTTACTGAGGCCATATACCTCATCCTTTGGCCTTTTAGTTTGACATAGTAACCTCTTAAGATTCTTTTTATTTTTATAGCAAAACTTAGGTGTCTGACCTACTATCCTAGCTATCTTAGGATCTGACTGCAAGATGGACCAATTTTTATCAATCACATTTTGTACTTCTCTAATATTCCCAGCATACTCTAAGTGAATAGGCAGGTTTTTACTAGTAGAACTTTCTCTGGGTGGTTGGGATAAAATTTCATAAACACCACCAATCCTATCCTTCCTCATAGATTTAACCTGATGAATTCCCACATCTATTTCATTTTTCAGATATTTCCATTGTAACAATTCATTCCTAAAAGTTCCCATATCCTGATCAAAGTGTTCCTCTTCCCTATATAATCTAGAGCTATGCATAGTCTGACCTTTAATGATGTTCCTATATATAGGTAGGATGCATACAATCTCAACTCAGGACATTATTTCTTCTATGTTTCTTTCTAAACAATCTAGGAGATAACATCCCATTAGTATCCTTAAATATTGTCACATCCAAAAAAGATACTTCTGTAGAAGAAACAGAATGAGTAAATCTCAAAAAATCAGTACTGGTATCTAAAAATGTAAAGAATTCACCAGCTTTACTTTCTGTGCCCCCTCCCCCCACACTAATAGGAGATCATCAACAAACCTCCTATATAGAAGAATTCTGCTAGCAAACCTAACATGTGACTTCTCTAAGCAGTATTGTTGACTGCTAAACATATATTGCTAGTGGCCCTGCAAATTGGATAATTAAGGAATATATTTTTGTTTGACTTGCACACATTAATTTCTTTGGTGTCAGGCTTGCCCTTCTGCCCCCCCCCCCCACACACACACACACGCTCTGTGCAAGTGATGATTATTCCCTGCCCTTTGTGCAGTTCTTTGTGACTTTGAGTTGCATATATGTCTGATCTACAGAGTAGATAAATAATGTTTGTTTAGTGCTTACTCAGAACCTTCCATTAATGAATCTGTATTGCAGAATAAATGCTTTTAATTATAGTTCTTAATCAGTTGTGCATGGTTGCTACTGTAATTGATGACACTCACTGTATTTCCATTACTCTTGCAGTCAAAATAGCAGTTTAAGTCTTGTTTACTGTTACACTTGTGCAAATTATGATACCCTTGACCTGTTCACTGGTTTATATACAATGGCCAATTGAAATGCTTGATGCACATTCTTGGGCAAAGTCCATAGCTGTATATTGCAAACATCAGTCATAAGATATTACTGACATTACTGTACACTTGGGACATGTATCATCTTAGGGACATAAAAAATTCTGCATAAGACAGTAATCATTTAAATAACTGTATTGCTTTCTATAAATATATCCAGGCTTTTCTTGGTAATAACGCAGATGCTAGATGTATTTTCTGAGGTTACCTTGTCCGATGCTAAAAGAATACAACTATCACATGGTTAGATAAAGGTTGTACAGTTTGGCAGACATCATTTTTAATAGTTTGTGCTAATGCTCTTATTCTTTCTTTTATGTATTTATTGTGTGCTGTCCTTTGCCTCTTAGCCATAGCTGTTGCATATTGTGCAAACTACATTGGCTGGCAGCATGTGTGGCTGGTCATTCTCCTTCAGATTCCTTGCCTGTATCTTCTAGTGCTGCTGGCCCTGCTGTGGTCATGCTCCTAGTTGTCCTTGTTGAATGTGTTTCCTGACAGTGATATTATGTAACATGGAACAAACTGTGAGTATTTTGGCAGAGGTGGCTGGGTCATATTAGATGTTTAGACAGAATTTTTTTTTTATACTCAAACTTTTATTTTTGTTTTACAAGAAAAAGAATAATTATGATTACATTTTCTAGTTGAATAAAATAAAGTAACATTCTATAGCGTCTATATCAGCATTTCAAAAATTGAATAGTTCGAATCACTAAATGTCGAACTGACATGATCGAACTATCCAATTTTCAATTGCTGAAAAAAAAAATAAACAACAAAAAAAAAAAAACTAAAGGGTGTAGGCATAGGGGCAAGTCCCCCTGCACCCCCCACACCCTCCACTACTTAAATATACCAACTCCGAGACCGCACTACATTGAGGTAAATGGAAATCTCCCTTTATGGAGATTTCTGTTTACCCATTCGACATTCTGCCCTTTCGGCATTCTCAAAGCGACAATATCAAATTCAATATTGTCAGGGTTCTGATAGGGACCCCATTCTATATACAATATTTACAAAAGGCCTAAATAAGAAAGGAAAAACAATCTGTGAAAAAGTTAAAGTTGCACATTTCAAATGATTTCTTTGTCTCTTTAATCTCTTATAAAAGAGACTGTGTCCATTTTTAATATTTCAGTAAGATAAATAATTTTATTCCTAGGATTATTGATTCATGTTTTAGGCAAGATTCCTTGACTTTTATTTCCTTTAGCACTGTTTCTTTCATTAAGTTCAAGAAATCTCTAATGGTGGGTTCGGAGGAGGATTTCCATTTTCTTGTGATGCACTTTCTAGCTACTGCTATTATGGGTCTATACTGAATTCTCGAAAGCCGACAATGTTAAATTTGACATTGTTGGCATGAGAATAGCAAAACTGCAGAATGTCGAAGAAGTAAACGGAAATCTCCATAAGGGGAGATTTCCATTTACTTCAATGTAGTGCGGCCTCGGAGTTGGTATATTTAAGTAGTGGGGGGTGTGGGGGCGCAGGGGGAGCTTGCCCCCTGCTTGCACCATTTAGTTTTTTTGTTTGTTTTAATTTATTTTTTCAAACGTTCGATGTTTTAACAGTTCAATTACTAAGGGTTGACCTTTAGTGATTTGAACTGTTAAGTATTCAATGTTCCACTATAGACCCTGCTATTATAGTCCATAGGAGATAATGATAATTTTTGTTCATTTCTGTTTTTTCATTAACATTTAAAAGAATTAGAGACTTTGTTAATACAAATGAATCTGTATAGATGGCTTGAAGAAATTTACTTATCTCTTCCCAATATTTTTTAATATTATTACAATCATATAAAGTATGTGACTAGTCTGCTTCACAACTTAATGAACATCTCCAACATATAACGTTTTGGATTAATTGAATTTAGCTATCTTGCTGGGTGTATAAAAGGCTCTATGCAGAAATTTCCATGTAAAAATCTTCTAAACTTATAAGTTGGATGTTAATTTAATAAAGTATAATAGATTGGTTTTGCTTTCAGTTGATACATTTATTGATTGTCCTTTTGTTATGAAGTTCCAGTAATTCTGATTGGGTTTAACTTTATAAGTTATTAGGATTTTATATTATTTTGATATTGAATTTGTCCAATTATAATTATTATATATTACTTCGCACATGCAATTTATGAATTTAGGCTTAGTTTTAAAGGATGAGTTATTAATTATTCTGCATAGATCTTGAGCGTAAGATAGAATACTTTGAAGCACTAGCCAGTCTGCATTTGATATATCAAATCTATTTATTATTTGTTGACTGCATAGTACTTTCTGATCCTTTATAGAGTGCTGCCAGCAAGTAATTTTTTTTTGTTTCCCAATTAGTAAGAGTATTCTTTTGAATTTTATTAATACTTTTTTTTGTAGTACTAAAGGGCATTAATAGCTCAAGCCATAAATTTGTGTCTACACTGGTGTTAATAAAAATTCTAAATAAGTTGTAAATGTAGTTTGTATAGTATAAATTAGTGGGTTTTGTTGTGTTATATTGGAAGTTGACACATAATATGTGCCACTGTTTATTTTGATCATTTAGTAACACATTTTTGCTATTTTATTTTCATTTAAAAAAATAATAGTATGCAAAGTCTTCCAAGCAGAAGAAAAGTTTAGATTTATCCAATGTATGACTATTTTGATGATAGATGCTTTAATATAGGCCTCTAAATCTAGAAAGTTAATTCCTCCTAATTCCCAAGGTCTAATGTGATGTGAGAAGGCTATTCTGTTTCTTTTTGAGAACCAAAGGAAGTTTAAAAGAATTTTATTTATCTCTTTAAAACATTTTTTTATTGGGACTCATTGGAATTGCTTGAGCTATATAATTTATTTTTGGGAGTAATACCATTTTTATTAATTGCAATCTATCTTCTAAATTTAAATATAATTTATTCCAATTTTCTGTTTGTGTTTTTAAAGAATTTATAATATTATTATAGTTTAAGGTTAAAGTTGTGTCAGTGTTTTCAGATAGGATAATCCCCAAATATTCTAAAGAAGAAGCATGTTTACTAATTATATTATTTGTGTTTAAATGGAAATCATTTTTCTTATTCAATAACTTATAATTGGATTTTAATTTGTTAACACGAAGACCTGAATTAAGAAAAAATTGTTCAACTTGTTAAGTCTAATTCCCATATAGATTCTTCTGAAACAGAGAGGGTAAGGAGTATATCATCAGCAAAAAGCATAATATTGGAGTTGAACTAGTTATATATATTTATGCCTTTTATTTTTGGATCGCAACATATTATTGATGCAGATAATTCTATTGCTAGGACAAATAAAATGGGGGACATTGGACAGCCTTGTTTTGTACCTTTGGTTATTTCAATGGCTTCTGAGGTAAATTGACCAAGTTTTACATAAGCAAGATTATTTATATATATATTTTTTATTAGATTAATGAAATGGAGGGGAAATTCAAAATGTCTAGAGCTTTGAAAATATAGTCCCATTTTAGTATATCAGAGGCTTTTTTTATGTCTAATGTAATTATAAGGGCTTCTTGATTATCTTTGTTTAGAATGTCTATAAAGGTTAAAATTCTTTGAATATTATCATACATATGCCCATTTTTAATAAATCTTGTTTGGTCTTCATTTATGACGTGTATCAAATATATTTTTTTAATTCTATTAACTAAAATAGACATACCCCGGGATTCATGAAACTCGGCGCAAGGCCGGCGTAAGGCCTGCGCCGGCGGTGCATGGAATATCCGGAGCAGTAGCGCCATATACATATTAATGAGAGTGCACCGGAATCACAGACACGTGCGTAGTGTACGTGAGCGAGCCCAGGTAGGATGCGTCTGGAGGCGTGTCTAAGCCGGCATGAGGTGAGCAACCTAATGTGCTGACAGCCACGGTCCGCCCACAATAGTAATGGCAGCAGCCAGGTCCCGTGCAGAATGAAACGCACGTACAGTACGCAACATAGTCCCCGTTCCAAATTAACGGAGAAGCAAATAGAAGCCACGAAGGCATAAGTGTACCCGTCCAAGGAGCAAAGGATACGCATAAGACCGCCTTCGTCCTGCAATGCACTGTCAGTGTTTACACTCAGAGAAGGTGTACAGCCGCATGTCAGCGCCGCACCGACATAGGAGCAGCGACTAAGGTCACCACCTGTCCCACTTTGGTTGGGCCAGTCTCTCCATGGACAGTTGTGTCCCGAAAAAACGTATTAGAAATGGCTGATGTGCTACGATTGTAGGACACAATGATATCCCGTATGTAATGTAATGGTAGCATGAATTGGTTATTTCTGAAACAGAAATACCGAAATGACACAATAAACAGAATAAGCAAGGAAATTGCCACAATAATAAGCAAATTATTTAGGCAAACAAGTGAATTTCTATGCTATATAGTGACCGTTTGTATGTGTCGGCCTGTAAAGGCAGATGTGAGTCCCGGAAATATCCCAGATCGGAAAATGGAAAAGGTGGAAACCCCAGCAGCGACATGGGCATGGTCACCAGGGTTACCTGCTGTCCCAAAGTGCCATGGACAGTCCCTGATTGGACAGTCGTGTCCCTGCAACAATCGTAAAAATGGAAAATGACCTCAGCATCCCCTGCCACGCAAATTCCCGCAATATACATGTAAATAGTAGCATAAAACATATACATTACGGTATGGAACACAGACATGGCATAAGAAAATAAATAAGGAACCCAAACGCTTACAGAATAGGCTCATAGTATGGCAAACAAGTGAAGTTCTGTCTACTGCACTAGCCCTGGGTATGTGTAGTCCTGCAAATTTCGAAGTGTCCACATAACATGCCCCACTATGGGCATTGGAAAAGGTGCCAACCATAATGGTCACAAGCAGTAGTGACAGTACATAGCCGGGTAGCTGTGCCGACATAACAACAGTAAGGAAGCAAGATACCCCAAACACAGGCAAACATGTGCATAGCAACATATCCCAGACCCAGCAACATCTCTGTTGCATACACTGGATGGTGTATGATGAAGTGTAATATCCAGAAGCAGAACCCATGCATTTGGATGTACTACACAATAGCCTCATTGTACATGTCAGTCACACCCATGTATACCCCTGCACCCAAACCTGCTAGCATCCGTGTGCAGCTATACAACCACACACAATGTGCATACCTGAACTGTGGTAAGATGTTTGTGTTAGGCAATGCCACGCTGGCAAATACGCATTACCCACATGTCAGCAACCCACCGCAGGTACAGATATGTAAATGGCTGCATGTGAATGTGTCAGCAGAATGTGTACATCCGGCATGTAGTATGTACCCGTCCAAACCATCTAGGTTTGCATACGACACGGTGCACATAAGTGTGCACATGTGGACAAGTCGGGTCGTTGGACCACCGCATCAACGATTATCTTTGCAGTGAAGTCGATCACATATAGCGGAACAGGTGCCTAACACACAGGACATCCTAACAGGGTGCTACAGGCAAAGAAGGGGAAACTGGGACATCACATGTGGAGATTAGCGTGGCTGGACGGACAAATACACATGGTCAAGGTAAAGGATGGAACAACATGCATATGGCTGGATGGATGTTGTTCGTAAAATATATAGAAACACATATGAAGTTCCAGTTTACACTCGAAATACTATATAATGTATTGAATTGTACGCTACAATATGGCAGCAGAACTAAGCCTGCATGTAATTGGTGAAGCTAAGCTGTACTGTGATGGAATTCTGAACCTGGCAGTAAGCAGGACAGCAGGCTCATGTCTGTCATCATTAATTATTTGCTGGGTTACAGAACAATAAATGTATGTACATGCATAACAGCACTCCTTCCCCAGAGGAGGATGGCCTTGTGAGCTCAATGGAAGATAGCAGTACAACTCCCTACCAGACAGACAAAGCAACGATTAAGAAATTAACTGTCCACTGTATCGTAACAGTCTAGGGTCCTTGAAACAGCTACAATCACAAAAGGATACTGTAATGTACAAGGTGCCTTGCAAGGCTGTGTTATTCCCATGAGAAAACAATTTAAAAGCACGAGCCCAGCACCCACGTATGTATAGACTATTGCGGACCATAGTGATGGAAATGCCCTGTGACCGACCACGCCAGTAAGGTGGGCAAAAGCTGATTGTAAACACTATATAAAGAAACTGCTTACTGTATAGAGTCAGACAAAACTCTCATACTTGGACTGTACATTATTTAGCCTGCCTGTGTACACTACTAAAACTGTCCGAACCCGAGCCTCCTGTGTTATCGGCTGTCACTTAGAAAAGCCTACTGATAACTACAGTCTGGTTGTAACAACTTATTTCACATCGTGATCCTTGTAATCCGAATTCCCTTGGTAAGCTACAGGTCAGAGTGCATGGCTGGTTAGACATGTACGCTGGAGAATATGCATAAATGGTTCTTCTTGAATGAAA
>NC_056727.1:1018422048-1018584548 GCF_019279795.1 Protopterus annectens
TTCAGTGCCCTGGTTTTAGGAGGGTATACCGTGTTGCTGTTTAGTGCCACGTGTTTCCTCTCACTATTGAAAATATTTATATGAGGACTATGGTTGTGCCTGGTTGCCAGCTTTGCTAGGGCAGATTTCCTTTTGGTGTCAGCTTTATGTCTTTTTCGGGCTGTCCATTGTACTGAGGTACTTGCTGGGAAGATTGTTTCAGTCTCTTATTTGTTGCAGCAGCTGCAAATGCGGTTATGACATAAAGGGTAGGGGTGGGGTGGGGTGAGCAATCTACTTACTTGTGCTTGTTTCTTCTTTTCTTTGCATAACAAGAGATTTTTTTTTGATGACTGTGTTGTGGTGTTTTTATCAGTCCTTTTGGCGTTTTAGGTGTATATCTCTCCTGTTTTGATTTATGGAGTGTATACCACCAGCTAGAGTGATCCTCTTTTACTCTCCTTGCAGCCTTTTCTTTTTTTGTTCTGTTTTAACAGTATTACATAACTATTTGCATTTGATTTACTGTTCCTTTCTTACTTTTATCTGTTTGGTTTCTTTGGGGTGTGTGTTTGGATAGTAGTAAGATTTTGCCCTTTCTTAGGTTTTAATATCCTGTAGTACTGTTTGGTATATTGTTTCTTTTTTTCTGTTTTTTTTTTTATTATTTTCTTCTGTTTGTCAGGCTTTTTGCCAGACCTTCTTTAGTCTTTGTTCTTTCTGATTCTCAACCTTGTAGGATTTCTTATGCTTGCTGTTAGGGATTTTTTTCCTTAGTCCTTCTTTTTGTCCTAAGGATCATGTTTTTGTTTGGGTTTCTGGTTCTGGTCATACATAGCTGTTGTCTCTTTCTTTGTCAGTTTTGCAAGGTATTTTGCTTATTTTCTTTCTTTTCTTTTCCGGGTCAGTATGACTCCAAGCCTTAGACCAATCACCCTTCACTAGACAGATTCCAATCAGTGTACTTCTCTCACAAGGGTACACAATCAAAGATGGCTTAGAAAATGTTTTCAGAATACAGCAGCCACTACAAACAGAACCAGACACAGCAAACCTGTATCTGGACTATGCCACAGCTACCAGCCACACTAATTTAGGCAGGAAACATTAAACATTCTTTAAACAGCAGAAAAACAGCAAGGATACAGTAAAGAATGCTTTAAACAGCAAACAAATCAGTTATTCAAAACTCTGCTTGGTAGAAAAACAGAACAAATATAATAGATGCTTTGCAAACAGTGAAAAGTAGCAACAATTACTTTGCAAACAGTGAAAATAGCAAAAAAAACTTTGCAAACAGTAGAAACAGTAACAAATGCAATTTAACAGGCACGGTAAGGCAGACAAATGCAGTACAAACAGTGCAGTTTAGTTTACAGTATTAAAATGCAGTATTAAATAAGCAGAACACAATAAAAAGTGCAGTAAATAGTATAATCAAGGAAAAAAAGTTACCAGGCAACTTTGGGAAGCTCAGAAGTCTCAAGTCATTTGGTATCTCAGCTCAGAGCTGTGCCTGGTAGTCCACCTCAGTTCAGCTTGGTTCAAACTAGCAGAAACCAGCTCAAATGCAGGGCTTAAATACCAGAAGCTAAAAACTTTAAAAAAAAATAAAAAAACTCAAAAAAAATCAATAAGGGTGCTTACTCCAAGTCCCAGGTCAATCACCTTCACCAGACAGGTTCCAGACAGCATATTTCTCTCACAAGGTTGCAGAAGAGCCCCTTCCAATCAAAGATGGCCTGGAAAATGTGATCTGAATACAACAGCCACTACAAACAGACTCAGATGCAGCAAACCTGTATCTGGACTATGCTACAGCTGCTTGCTTCAATAATTTAGGTGTGAAACACTGAAATGTTTTAAACAGTAAACAAATCAGTTATTTAAAACACTGCTTTGGTTTTATTTTTTTTTACTCAACTTAGAGTTGAGATGTTCTAGACTGAGAAATGCACTAGGTGCTAGATGAGCCAGGTATAGCTCTGACTGTGTGTAGTGTCATTGTGTGCGCACACACACACACACACACACACACACACACACACACACACATACACACACACACACACACACACACACACACACACACACACACACACACACACACACACAAAGATATATGGACATCATCTTAATCTATGCAATTCAGGTGAGAGAATGTCATTCTGTTCCCCACATAATATGATATTAAAACAGTTCAGATGCGGCAGACTTTTTTTAAATATTCTCCAGAAAATAAAAACATTCAGCAGACTGTATATAAATAGTACTCAAATTCACTCTGCAATGTAATATGCCAACCCACCCTACGACCCCCATAAACTGATTAATATTATCAATTTCATATATTTCTTATAGAAAATGCATCTTTGCATTTATTTTTAATAGCATTATGATACACAGTTTGAGAAATTCATAGGCTGCAAGTCTTGATATTTCCTTCCTGCTTTTTATTTAAGCAGATTACTTGCAGGCAGAAAACACAGTATTTCCTGCTCTGTATGTGTGAGAAAAAATATTTATTCATTTATTCATTAATTTATTTAATGTATTTATTTTTCTTAGAGATCCCATACATGCCATTGACATTTATAAATGCAATTTCAGGTGACAACATCAATTATTCAAAATAAAGTTGAAAAGTGATGAAAAGCAATATCTACACTCCAACAAACGTAATGTGACATAGGACTCCAAAAAGTATCACACAAAGAGAATCAAAGATCAATCGAGCATCAGTCAAACATCAGACGTGTGCTCTTCAAACCACACACAGCTTTACTAGAAAAAAATCACACTTTTTATTCCAAATGCCATTCACAACGACGCAAAGATATTTTTTTGCTTTACTGATTATAAGGAAAGATCAACAGAAATTGAGATGATTACATTACCCTGCAGAATGGTTTATTTTGTATGGTTGCAATGATAGCTAATTCCTTCTCTGAGTTTCTAAGAAATATCACAAATATGGGACAAGGCTGGAATGATACTTTTGTTACTCTATAAACTTTATGGAACTTATACTAGGTAAAGATATTAACCACCCCTTCTTGTATCATATATATTAAAATGTGTTGTCTTTTATACTGAAGCTTCCATCCCAGGATTACTATCCTGACTCTCTGTGATCCCTAATGTTTTTAAATTCTTCTACCTTGCTCATGTCTTAAATATAGCTTTTGTTCTCCATTTCTCTGATGCCTGTTTCATACTAGCACCATTTTGGTTTTTCTCATTAAAATTTACACCCTGGGACAGGGTCATTTTACTCCTTTTTTTTCAGATGCCCACTGTGTGCAAACTCTATCCAGTTATTCAGTATTTGTGGACACATCCTATACAACTACCTTCAGTTTCATCTGTTTCTCATATAAACCTTATTTAAACAATTGCTGCCAATGGTAATCCATAATGTCAGTTAATTATAGGCAATGAATTGCAGTGTCCAGCATCTGTTTTGATAGATAACAGTCATTCATATAGTAACATTCATAAACTTCACTTTCTTGGTCTAAATCACATAAACCATTTTGTTATTGGGCCAGATTCAGGAAGGCTTACACGGAGTTTAAGAGTAGTGTAAGCCTCCGTGTAAGCCTCCTGATTCAGCAACAGCCCAAATCTCCGTGTAAGAGACAGCTAACACGTCTCTTACACGGAGTGGGCGTGGAAATGCTCAATACCTCATTTGCAGCTCCAAGATATGCAAATGAGGTATGTGAGCGATCCACGAAGCCCAAACCAGTCCGTGTAACGGACGTGTTAGCTGCAGAAATGTACTCAGCTGACAACTGAGTACATTTCTGCAAAATTTAAAACGGAGCTATGTCAGCTCCAAATAAAGGGTGCATTTGTTACATTAAGCATGCCAATGGCCAAATATGTGGCCATTGGCATGAAAAAGTGTTGCAAAAAAAAGTTATATAACTTTTTTTTTTTTCACGGGATTTATGTGTTTAACTGTAGCGCACACCCGCGCAAACGGGGTGCGCTACCTAAAACTGAAAACCGAAGCTTATAAGCCCACAATTGTGGGATTTATATATTACATGAAATGTCAATGGAGGGACTTGCAGAGCAAAAACAATATGGCCTCCGTTTAGTGGTTGTCAAGGAGGGGAAGCTCCGTGTAAGATATGTAACTAAGCATTACTAGGCAATCCTATGTAAATGAGGCTTACAATACTGAATCACACTGCCACATAAGTAATGAGCACTTTCTGAGTCGTGTAAGAGTTAGAGAAGGGGGAGGAACAGAGTAAGAGGTAGGTGACATCATGGGGGGGAAGGATAGAAAGAAATGTACCAGATTGGAGGGCAATGTAAGGTAAGAGATGACAGACAGACATCAGGGAGGGAGGTGTGTCCCAACAGAACACTGGGAATGTCAAGAAATTGAGGGCATACGCTATCCCTACACTCTAAGTTTCTTGATATACGTGCATGCGCGCGTGTGCGCGCGTGTGAGGCAGGTTCTACATGTGGGAGCGTGTTGCAAACTGTTTACAACGGTTTGCGCGGGCGTGCACGTGTGTAAGGCGGTGTGCGCGTGTTTTAGCATGAATCAGCCTAGCTAACACCGTGTAAGGATGTGTGCGCGCGTGTAACACCGTGTAGGGATGTGTACACGTTTAAGTTACTGTGAGCGTGTTTAAGCCGGTGTGCACACTGCTCCCACTCAGGAAACAGAGAGGAAATAGGAAACAACCAAAATACAGGGAAACTGCCAGAAGATACTACTAAAGTTAATTGGTGGAAACAATTAGAAGCAGGCAATTACACAGGCAGACTAGAAGCCCAACCCAGCACTTAAAACACAACAAAGAGCAGTGCAGGCTGTTTCTCACAAGAGATACTGCCAGAAACTAAGCTATCAGAGTTGAAACCTGAAAAAAGCTGAACTCAGAGCAGAAATGCTAGGGGCTGCCATAGCTGTTATAATCAGACATAGGCGAATTGCCGAGGGTGGTGATAAAGCAGATGCTGACAGACAACCCAGAGTGAGGAGAAGGAGAAGAGTATACAGGCCTAGGGTCACCTACCATGGGTTACATGAGCTGGAGATAGTAGAGCGCTATAGAGTGGACAGAGAGCTTCTGCAGCAGATTGTTGAGCTGTGCAGGCCACGCCTCACACACAGAACCAACAGAGGGGAACTCATCCCAGTGGAAACCAAGGTATGTGTTGGCCTAAGAATACTAGCAACAGGTACCTTTCAGAGACCAACTGGCGATATGATGGGGATATCACAGGCATCAGCCTCCAGGGTACTGCACCAGTTCCTGGATGCCATGTCACCACATGTCAGTGATCATATATATGTCCCTAGTGACCGTGAGGTTGTGTCCAGCAATATGCGTCTCTTCCAGCAAATAGCGGGATACCCTGAGGTGCTGGGTGCAATAGACTGCACGCACATACGCATCAAGGCACCAGCCGGTGAGCGGGGTAGAGTCTACATTAACCGCAAGGGATACCCCTCCATCAACTGCCAGGTCGTGTGTGATGCCCAGGGCATAATAATGAATGTGTGTGCTGGCTGCCCTGGTAGCTACCACGATTCCCACATCTGGCATCTGACGCAGCTGTACCAATCATTTGCCAATGGGGACTTCCCACACGGACACCTAGTGGGGGATGCTGATTATGCACTTGAGCCGTGGCTGATGACACCCATCAGAAATGCACACACACCCGAACAGGAACGCCATAATGAGGCACACGCACAAACACGTAATATCATAGAGCGTGTGTTTGGGCTGCTCAAGTCACGGTTCCGGTGTCTGGACACGTCTGGTGGAGCTTTGCAGTACACACCAACTACATGTACCCAAATGATCATGATATGTGCTATGCTACATAATATGATCCTGCGGAAACAGCTGCAGCAGGACCAGCACAGGGCTGGGCCAAACATCCCCACCATTGCCAAGGCCACCACAGGCAGGGGTGACTTGGAGGAGGAACAACCTGACCTTGTCCCAGTAGGCAGAAGGAGGCGTGCCCAGTATGCCCTGGCCTTGGCAAAGAGGCAACGATAGCACATATGCTTGGTCAGTAGGAACACTGGGACCGATACCCACTCTGACTCACTCATACAGTAACAGGGATGCCTAACATGACACAACCTGCTTCCAAATGTACAGGGAGTGTAGTATGTGCATCCGACAGAGGCAGCCCTGCAGCACCACCCGAGGCATGAATGCCATGTGTTAAGTAATGTAATACCATGTATCATATGCACACCTGAGGACCATGACTAACATCCACCCTCACCAATCATAAACCACAAAAACACAAACCCACCTCATAGCTATCACAAGGGATAGGAACCTAGATGTAATGCTACCCAATGGCAAAGGTATAAACAGCAAGATGTGTGCAGTGTAAATGCACACAGTATAGGAATGCACATATCAGTGCTGTAATAGAAAACAGGGTCAAAGCGCACATCAGCACCCTGACACTACCAGGGTCACACCTCATACAGTGATGTACATGTGCAAAAACATGGAACAAGATACAAAATGAGGGTGACTACCAATAAATGGCATGGATAACCACACACCCCTGTTGTTACCACAACAAGAAGCAACATGCATTAGCCATGGTCAAACACCAATGGCTAAAACTGACTACTACTATATAGCTTGCTGCAGACCACTGTCCTAATAGCAGCAACTGCCCCAGGCCTATGTTCACAGGTTCACAGGTTCATACTAGGCTATCTGCCCTAGGGCATTTATAAGCCTAGACCAGAGTTCCGTGGAGTCTGCCGCACCTTCACTCTGACGGATAATTTGCCCATTATATTGCTGTGCCTCTGACAAGCAGTGATACTGAGGTTATCCCTGGGGCATACCTGCAATCTCCCATCCATTGATTAAGATCTCACTTGAACAAAGCCAGTGAGGTACTCAGCCTCACATGTACCAGGATGTTGTTCCACAGCATAGGGACTCTCTGGTTGAAGAATCTGTCCCTCCAGCACATCCTATTAATATCTGTGTTGAGGTTTAAATCTCCTGCCACTGTAGTTCTGATGGATGTAGAGGTCTTGAGGTGAAGCGTGTACATTAACTCAGGTTTGGACATGGCCTTGGATGTCAGGCACAGGTCACCTCTGAGCAGACGGTAAGTCACGGAATCAAGCTGGAATTCCTCCAGTCGGGCAGCATAAGAAATATGTTTGAGACCCTTTCTCCTCCTGTCGAGGAATTTGTGGGCCCATCCAATTGCCATAGGTGTCGGGTCATATACATGCTGAATGGGGCATTGCACTCAATCAATGGTCCGATGAGTGAAGAGTACAGGGGAACAATGACCTCCCTGGATCTAGATGTGAATCCCTGCATGATGAGGTGGGCAATGTAGAAGTTCTACCTAACTACCCTGGCAACGTGAGTGTCAAACAAAAGGTTACTCTCAACCTGGGTGCCCAGGTCCCTGATAACCTCCTGTGTGCTTAGAGGATTGCCATCTACATGGGAACTAGTGGTAACCTTGTTCTTCCCAAAGGGTATGGCTATGCATTGTTTAGTGTGTAATGTAAGGCCATGGCTCTGGCACCAGTTATCCGTGTCTATGACACCCTTCTGAAGGATGTCTGTGTCAGATGGGTGTCCAACTATGGTTCCCAGTCTGCAGTCATCTTCAAACTTTGTCAGCCATAATCCTGCTGTGTTTGCTTGTACTTCTGAAAAGTAGATGCTGAGCAATAGTGGGCCCAGGACTGAGCCCTGTGGGACACCACTTGTGACAGTTGTGGAGTGTGACATGGCACCAGCAAGTCTGAACCTGTCTGTTCTGTCACGTAGCCGGTTTGCAACCCATCTTGTGATGTATGGGTTCACATTTAAGCTGGTGATGTTTTCAATGATACCCAAGTGGGGTATTGTGTTGAAAGCCTTTGCCAGGTCAAGGTAGGCTGTGTGGAGTGCCTTGCCCTTGTCAATGGCCTTGGTGTCTGTTATGAAACAGTCAACCAAGTTTAAAAGGCATGATCTGCCCTCAACAAAGCCTAACTGGGTTGGATCTAATGTCTGCAAGTCCCCTATGTCCTCATCTATGACTTCCATTATGATCTTCTCCATAGCTTAGCAGACCCTGCTTGTCAAGCTGATGGGATGGTAGTTTCCGTGGTCGGTGGAGGCACCCCATGTGAAGTGGGTCCACCATTGACATATGCCACTCCTTGGGAACATATCCTGAGTTGAGGCTAAGATCATACAGCTGCCCTGACTGCGGGTTTAATTCTTGAGTGAGTTCATGGAGCACAAAACCAGGGACACCATCTGGTCCCATGGATGCTGCGTCCTTTCCCTTGGATAGAGCAGTTCCCACCTGAGCATTTGAGATGTTTGGGGGGCTACAATCCTCTTTCATACATATCTCTCCAGTTGTGGTGGAGGGGTGGGTGGAGAAATCTGCACTGAACCTGTCAGCCAGTATGTTGGCAATGTCTGTAGGTTCAGTGATATTTACAGCATTCTGAGCCTATTCTGAGCATATCTGGGAGTTTCCTCCCAGGTGTGTAACATATGTATAAAAGGCCTCATTGTTGTCCCGTGAGCCCTTAGTGGGTTTACTCCCAATATTCGCCTTGGATGATTTCATGGGGGAACTCAGTGTTTCACCTATATTGAGCAGGGGTGTTTACCCTTCCACGGATATCGCTCTATCTTGTAGTACCTCCTTCCTTGTGTTGTAGTGCTTGTTTATGGCTGAGGTCCACCACACTGGACGCTTGCCTCTGGTACAACGAGTCTGTGTTTTGTTTGGGATTGCCTCATCCATGCAGTCTTGAAGGTGCTGGTAGAAGGCAGTTGTAAGTGATACAGTGGCTTGGGTAATGGTGTCTGCTGGCTTGGGGCTTTGAAAGAGACCACAACAGTCATTAGAAGTGTGTAGTCGGCTTCTGAGAGGTTCTGCACTGTGATCTTTTCTATCTGGGGTCCGGGTGGGATGTGGACTTCCACTGAGAGTAGGTCATGATCTGATCTCACCAATGATGGGTATACCTCTGGTGTTGAACATTGTGAGCCCATGTTTGTGATGATGAGATCTACTATGTTGTCTCCTCTTGTGGGGATGGTGACTAGTTCTTCCATGGCATGTGAGTGTATGAACTCTAGGAACCTGTGGGCTGGAGTGTTGTGGCTGTAGTACTGATCCCAGTCTATATTTGGATAGTTGGGATCACCCAGTGTGATGGTGTTTGCAGGTACATGTATCCCCGCCACTGTTTTCATGAAAGCTCTGTGAGGTACCTGAGTTTCAGAGGATGGCCTGTAACATGCTACAAACTTCAGAGCAGTCTTGCCTATGGTCAATTGCACCTGGATGGTGTCCAATGCATCGTGTGTTGCCACCAACCATGAGGTGAGGGTGTCCTTGATGAATATTGCTATTGCCACCCCTCATAGTGGTAATATGTGTACTGCATAGATACGAAATATTGTGCCTCTGACTTAGTAGTGACACATTATGACCACCTTACATAATTGAATAATGTGACTATGCCTCTGTCCAGTATGTGCCCCTGTCCACATGCAGCTGTCCAGATGTCTCTTGAAGAGAGTCAGTGAGGTACTCTGTCTAACATGAACTGGGATACTCTGCTAGAGTTTGAGATGCCTCTGAGTTATGACTCTGTCCCTTCAGCATGTCCTATACATGTATGTGCTGAGGTTCAAATCTTTAGCTCCCATGTTTCTGGTGGATGTGGATTGCTTGCAGTGGAGCATGTCTACCAAATCCTGATCGGACATGGTCTTGTATGTCAGGCATAGGTCACCTGTACGTATGTGGTATGACACTGAAAAAGCTTGTTTTAGTTATTCTGGAAGTATATGACATGTGTTGTAGATCCCTGATCTTCATGGTAAGGTACTTGTGGGGTCTCTCCAGCTGCTGCAAGTGCTGGTTGAGGTACATACCAAATGGGGCGTTGTATTCAAGCATGGGCCTGATAAGGGAGAAGTATAGTGGTACAATGACCTCCTATGGTCTGGATGGAATACCCTCCATGATAAGGTGGCCAAGATAGAAAGTCTGTCAAACAGCTTTGGCAACATGGGTGTCAAATGAGATGTCACTATCTACATGTGTCCCCAGCTGTCTGATTTGTTTCCTGTACTCATTGGGTTGCTGTCTATGTACAGATCTGTGGGTACTGTGTTCCTCCCAAAGGGGATGGCTACACATCAGTCGCAGTCAGGTTTAGGCCATGAGTCCAGCACCAGCTATCTGTCAGTGTGACGGCAGTCTGTAGGATGTGTGTGCTGGCTGATGTATTCACTATGGTGCCCAGGTTGCAGTCATCTGTAAACTTTGTCAGCCACAACCCTCCTATGTTTGCTTTCACATCTGAAAAGTAAATACCAAATAAGAGAGGTCCCAGGACACAACCTTGTGGGACACCACTTGTGACTGGCTTCGAACCTGACAAGGCACCTGCAATGTTGACATTATGGGTTCTGTTTGAGCCATTTTGCAACCTATGCTGTGACATATGGTGTTATATTTCAGCTGTTGAGCTTGTCTATGATGCCTGAGTGGGGTATTGTGTCAAAGGCCTTAGCCAAGCAGGTAGGTTGTGTGGACTGTGTAGCCCTCATCAACGGCTCTACTGACAGTTTCAAAGTAGTCAACTTGGTGCAAAACGCAGGATCTGCACTGTACAAAGCTGAATTGGGTGTGATCAAGGGTCTGTAGGACACCAATGTCTCTGTGTGGAAGCTCCATATTGACCCTTCACAAAGCTTTGCAGACAAGGCTGTTTAAGCTTGTGTGGTGGTAGCTGCCAGGGTCTGTGGAGGCATCTCCTTTGTGGAGTGGGACCACTGTTGCCGTAGGCCAGTGTTCAGGTACAGATCCTGTAGCAAGGCTAAGGTTAAATAGGATCTGCATATACAGGTTTATCTCCATCTGTAGTTCACATAGCATGCAACTGGGGATACCATCAGGTCCCATTGATGCTGTGTACTGCGTCTTTGCTGACTGCGGCTCTCACATGGACATCCAGGATGACAGTGAGGTTACATACAGCTGTGATAACTATCATGTCTTGGGGGTGAGGGAGGGGTACATTGCACTGAACTGGTCTGCCAGGGTGTCAGTAATATCTGTCAGGTCCCTGGGATATAAGTTGTTGTGTACCAAATCTGAGCATATATGAGGGTTCCCACCCAGGCGTCAGACATAACTGAAGAAAGCAGTGTGGTTACCTTCATCGCCTGTGGTGATTTATGTCCCCAAGTTGAACTTGGGTGTCTTTATGTGAGAATGTAGCTTTCTACTACTGCTGATCACAGCTGCCTTACATTCTGGAGATGTAGCTCTGTCTTGCATTAGTATCCTTCATCTGTTATACAGTTTGTTTATGGCTGGGGTCCACCAGACAGGCCACTTTCCCTTGGTGGTGAAGGTGTCATTCTCATTTGTGATTGCATGGTCCATGCTTACTCGGAGATGTCCGTAGAAAGTGTCTGTGCAGGAGTCACCATTGTGTGTTGTGGTTTCCACTGGCCCAGTGGGCTTAATGGATACCATCTCAGTCCGAAGAAGTGTGAAGTCAGCTTCTGAGCTGTTTGTCACTATACCCCTGATATCATACTAGCACTGACACAGGTGTAAACAATTCCCCAGAATCCATCAAACAAAATGGACATGCAGGCTTACAGATGCCCTAGGGGTAGCCTAGTATGAACCCATTATGATACAGATTGTACAGGACACTACAGATAACCCCAAGGCTGTTGCAAATGATGGTAGTAAGCATGTTGTTGATTCCTGGATATGCTCCGGATCACACCGATATTACAAACAACATACCAGACACACACAGGTATGGCCAACATACATCCTGACATGTGCAGTGCAAACTCCCATAATGCCAAATCCCTTCCCCAGCAGACTGCCGCCTCCCTGACATTATGTCACCCTTACCACAGGGTACCCAAAGAGCAGTGTACAACAACAGTGGGTGTTCTCAACAAAGGTGTCTCCTGAATGGATAGGAAAAACAACCACCACAGAATCATGAGAGGTTTGGTCTGCACAGCTATGGAAAGGACCAGCATGTACCACAGACATAATGATATTGTGGATCTATTGACACCCGACCCTACCCAGTGTGGGTTTACAAAGTGCAGACCCCACCCCTAAACATGTGTGACTCAGTTGAAACAGTACTTGAAGTCAGTGATGAGGGCAATGTGGTCCACACAGTGTAGCCGGACCTTGCAAAGCCTTCTGTACAATACCCTATGTGTTTCGTATAGATTTGCTCACCAGCTGATATATACACCCCAATGTCATGGGAGGGGTTGCAAACCAGACCAACGACAGAACTGACATGGCCAGACATGCAGCAGCCATGTCAGACTACAAACCACATATAACAGGCATCCCACAAAGCTTGGTCCTGGGACCTTCACCATCTGGTATATATGCCCCATAGGTACAGGCCAACAAGTAAGGACTGTGCTGGAACATGTTTGTAGAGGACAACAAGCCGCCTGACATATCTGATACACCAGCTGACACAAGCATCCCATAAAAGGGCCACATAGAAACAGACAGCTGGTGCCATAGCCATGTCAGCATGTTAAATGGTGAAAACAGTATAGTCAGCCTCTGTGGATAATCCAGTAAGTGACCACCAATTCCCACATAGGTGTCGACCCATGACATACCTAACATGTAATGTCAGAATGGGGGACACAAGGTGATAGATATCCTGCATTGGACAAAAATGTGGCTGTAGGGTTAACAGCAACAATCCATATACCAACCTAATCATGAGGGTTATGACATCTAGCTAAGGGAGGTCATTGTGGTTTTGCAGTTATCTTTCAGCAGCATTACAAATGACCACAACAGCGCCTGTGTGGTGTACCTCAGCAGATACATTCAGCAACTGTAAAGTCCACAACAGTACCTCACCAGGAGTATCAAAGAGCTGGAACACATGTAATGTGTCGCCTGATTAAACAGAATGCAGTTCCACACACTGCCATGCTGGCCACCCAGACACAAGCTGTGCCTGATGTAGAAAGCCATGTCCAAGCTGTCAGCAATGCACATGCCGTACCTTGTACAATGTGAATGGCAGGAGATATGCACATGAGGGACCTGAACCCCAGCACTGACATACATAGGACAAGCTGTACTGCATTATCCATAAGACAGAAGCCACCACCACGCATGAGTAAACTACCAGTACAGGTTATCCATAGAGTCACTCATTTATTCTACTCAACAGGGATCCTAACGAGTGGATGGGAGATGGTAGGTATACCCTGGGTATCAATGTTGTGTCACAGGTAGACAGAGGCACAGTATACAAAACAAGACATATGTCATGCCAAACTGCACTTATGATGTGTTGATGGACAAACACACTATCCAATAACCATTAGAAATGGCCTTGGGCACATCGGTAGTGTTTGCCAATGTACACCCATGTTGTGGAATACACTACTGCAGTTGGTTGAGGCCGTTGTAAGTAGTTCACATCTGAACATAATGCAACATGGTCAGATAGGTTCATAGGTTCATACTAGGCTATCTGCCCCATGGCAGTTCTAAGCCTAGTCCAGAGTCTGGTTGCGTACGCCACCCCTTATATGGAAACAGTACTGTGCCCATTAGTTTGACGTGCCTGTCTCCAGCAGTGACACAGTGATGATCCCCGGGGTAAACCTATGATTTCCCATCCACAGGTCAGGATACCTCTTGAACAGAGCCAGCAAGGTGCTGTGACTCACATGGACCGTGATTGTATTCCACAGCATAGGAGTCTCCGAGTGATAAATCCACCCTCCAACATGTCCAATGTACATCCCTGCTACGGTGTAAGTCACTTGCACTAGTGGTTCAGGTGGATCTGAAGATTTTGAGGTGGAGCATGTCCATTAATCCCTGGTTGGACATGCTTGCATGTCATGCACATGTCACCTCTAAGCAGACAGTATGTGACTGAATAGAGCTGTAGTGTTTTCAATCTGGCAGCATATGACAGATGTTGGAGACCCTTTATCCTTTTGTTGGGGACATTCAGGGTCTCCCACTTGCTGCAGATGTCAGGTGAGATACATCCAGATAAGGCAGTGTACCAGATCACCGGTCCGATAAGTGAAGAGTACAGGGGAACAATGACCCACTAGATCTGGATGTGGATCCCTTCCTGATCATGTGGACAATGTAGAAGGTCCTACTAGCCACTTTAGCAATGTGAGTGTCATCAGAACAGTGACTGTCAACCTGGGTCCCCAGGTCCATGATAACCTTCCTGTGCTTAGAGGATTGCCACCTATATGGTAGCTTGGGGTTACCTTGCTTTCCCTGAAGGGTATGACTACACATGTTTTGCAAGTTGACTTCAGGCCATGGCTCTGGCACCAGCTATCAGTGTCCGTGAGCCCCTTCTGAAGGATATCCGTGTCTGATGCACTGTCCACTATGGCACCCAGTGTGCAGTCATCTGCAAACTTTGTCAGCCAAAGTCCTCCCATGTTGGACTGTACTTCTGAGAAGTAGATAACAAACAATAGTGGACCAAGGACTGAGCCCTGTGTGAGACCACATGTGACTGGCATGGTGTCTGACATAGTGCCAGCAACTCTAACCCTGTGGGTCCTGTCCGTAAGACAGTTTGAAACCTGATCTTGTGACATATGGGTGTACATTTCTGTTGGTAGGGTTTCCTACAATACCTGAGTGGGGTATTGTGTTGAAAGGGTTTTCAAGGGCAAGGTAGGCTCTATGGACTGTCTTTCCCTCATCAATGGCCTTAGTTACTGTTTTGATAATGTCAACCAAGTACAAAAGGCATGACTTGCCCTTGATCAACACAAACTGGGACAGGTACAATGTCTGCATGTCCTCCATATCTTTCTTCATGAGCTCCATTATGATCCTCTCCATAGCTTTGCAGACTACACTTGTTAAGCTTATGGGGCAGTAATTACCAGAGTCCATAGAGGCACTGCCTTTGTGCAGACATGCACAACTGGACCCTAAAGAGGCTGTTGTGCACAGTATGGAAATGTAAATCAGTGATAGGACTAAAGCCCAGGATAATGTCCACCACAGTGAAAGTACTGAACCACTACACTATACAGTACAACAGTGCTAGGTCAGTATGAATGGATGTTAACAATTGTATGCAAAGTATCCCATGCAAAAGCTGCAGGCACAGTATAATCCCTGTTGTGTTCACAGGAAGCATCTGGACAGTAACTACACAACATGTCACAGAACACACAACCTTAAACAGGAGTTATTTTTTGGAGTTCACACTCATCCACAACTGTGATGGGCTGCATAGTTCAACATATGGAAATCTCACACTGGGCATGCTCACACACTTTGATAAATGAGACATCATTCACACAACATGCCATGGGAAGGCTGAAGTGGGCATGCTCACACACTTAGTTCAAATGTTCCTCTTAACAACTGTGAAAACACACCACAGGATGCACATTCCCCATTCCAAACAATGAAGATGTCAGCACCCTATAAGTAGATCAGTAGAAATGCTACCTCCCAGTAATCTGAATAGCGCGCTCTGCTAATGCGTCTGTCTCTAGTGTCATAACATAGTTAGGTAGGGGTTTGAATCCAGCAAGTGGCATGTGTGTGTGTGAATGGGGGTAAGTGTCTGTATAAGTGTGTATGAGAAGCACATCCCTTTTGGCAACTGTGGAAACACACCACAGGGAGCTCATTCCACTTTCTAAACACTGATGATGTCAGCACCCTATAAGTAGATCAACTGAAATGAAATCTCCTAGAAATGTGAATAGCGCGCTCCGCTAATACGTCCGTCTCTAATATCATAACATAGTTAGGTAGGGGTTTGAATCCTGTTACGGGAATGTATGTGTGTTAGTATGAGTGGGGTTTGTGTGTGTGCATAACGCTGTGGAGGAAAGGTGCCTTTTGCCAACTGGGAGAACACACTACAGGGTGCACATCCCTCTTCGTAAACACAGATGATGTCAGCACCCTCTAAGTACAGCATTGGAAAAGATTGCTCCTACTAATGCAAATAGCACACTCTGCTAATGTGTCTGCCTTTAGAGTCATAACACATCTAGGTAGGGGTTTGGACCTTGCAAATGGAACGTATGCATTTTACTGTGGGTGGGGTTGGTGTGTGTGCACAATGGCGGGGGTGGGATGTCTCTTTTGCCAAATGGGGCTATGCACTGCAGGGTGCACATTTCCTTAACAAACAGTGATGTTGACAGCACCCTGTACAAACAGAACAACAACACAGAAGGTGTTGTTACCAATGATGCATGTAAGGTTACACTTCAAGTAATGTCCACAAAACAAAGTAGGATAAACAAATGCTCCTTTTACTCTATCCAAACAACATGGCAACAGACAACTGACACTACTCAGTATAGTGCTACATGCTACTGTAACATGCAGATGTACCAGAATATACCTAGATAGTGTTTTGAAGCCTGAATGTGGCAAGTGTGTGGATGTGTTATGTTACTGTGTGTGCATTTCCGTATGGAAAACATGTTTGAGATATTGGCAATATTGTTGCAGACAGTTTAGGTGCAGATATCCCCCATTCTCCTACACAAGTGGAATTAGTTATCACAGATGACTGTAACCTCCCTATCCTCTCACATGTCCAGGTGAGGGCCACCCTCAACATTGCAGGACACATAGCATCACTGTTACAGAATGGTATCCCTGGATGTGTGCTACATTCACCCCAGGAGGACATGGCACCACATTACAGACTGATATTACTCCCTGGCCATACTACAGGATGTGTACCTGAAGAGTGCCATACATACACAGTGGTCCCACACCAATGAGGAGTAACCTCTACTGACCCTGGTATGTACTGCATCATATGCACAACTGGCCTTCTGTTCTAAGCTACGGAAGTGTCACGTATGGGCAACATGTACAGCAATATTACATATGTGTATATTTCAGGACTATGCACACAAAACCTATCTCATGGACAGAGCTATAGATAGTGAACTATGATACATTTGGAGGTGTCACAGTAAACACAGTATTAACCTGCTACTTTGCATTACCTGTGTTTGTGGCAGCTGTTGCTGTGTCAGTGGTGCTTGCTTGCTGCTTGCTGTTTGCTACTCATGGTTTTGCTGCTGGCTGTCTGTATATTTTCTCTCTCTCTCTCTCTCTCTCTCTCTCTCTCTCTCTTTCTCATTAGGTTTGTGCAATGACTGTATTGCATGAGTGGAGTGTGGGTACTGAATGCTTTTGTAGGTATCTGCATAGGTCCATGTGATGGCCCCTGCACCAATTGTAAGGCAGCATTTGCTAATTGCATGCAGCCAGGTGTGTGTTGATTGCATGTCCCACTGTGATTTCAGGACACTGCTATAAAAAGGTATGTGAGATAGGCGTAGCCCTTTCAGATTGTAGGGCGTGGACGATGCTGGTATGCTGTTGACAGTGTTCTGTGAGTGTGAAGGTTAGTATGGGAATCCAGTGATTTGGCCATTAAAACTTTGCCTCACATGCTTTGGATGGTACATCTCCTATATTGCCTTTATACTAATTCCTACTATTGACTGTTATATTTATTTTAGCAGAGTGCTTTTGTATGGCTGTCATGGCTTAATGGTAGGTCATACAGACTAATGTTACCAAGGTCCTGGGTTCGAGACTGGCAGTGGGAATTTATTTTTGTCTCCAGACTTTCAAAATGAGTACAAGACATGTCAATCAAAGTGCCATAAAGGCACTTTTAAGCACTTTAAACCAGGTCTGCACTCGTTAGCATGAATGAAGAAGGAGGCGTGCCCAGTATGGCCTGGCCTTGGCAAAGAGGCAACGCATAGCACATATGCTTGGTCAGTAGGAACACTGGGACTGATACCCGCTCTGACTCACTCATACAGTAACAGGGATGCTTAACATGACACAACCTGCTTCCAAACGTACAGGAGTGTAGTATGTGTATCCGACAGAGGTGGCCCTGCAGCACCACCTGAGGCATGAATGCCATGTGTTAAGTAATGTAATATCATGTACAATATGCACACCTGAGGACCCCAACTAACATCCATATCCACTCATATGACCCTGTGGAAACAGCTGCACATCATACAGTGATGTACATGTGCAAACACATGGAACAAGATACAAAATGAGGGTGACTAGCAATACATAGCATGGATAACCACACACCCATGTTTGTACCACAACAAGAAGCAACATGGAATAGCCATGGTCAGAAACCAATGGCTAAAACCGACTACTACTATATAGCTTGCTGCAGACCACTGTCCTAATAGCAGGAACTGCCCAAGGCCTATGTTCACAGGTTCATACTAGACTATCTGCCCTAGGGCATTTATAAGCCTAGCCCAGAGTTTTGTGGCTTCTGCCACCCGTGCAAGTTGATGGATAATATGCCCATTATTTTGCTGTGCCTCTGTCAAGCAGTGATACTGAGGTTATCCCTGGGGTATACCTGCAATCTCCCATCCATTGGTCACAATCTCACTTGAACAAAGCCAGTGAGGTGCTCAGCCTCACATGTACCAGGATGTTGTTCCACAGCATATGGACTCTCTGGGTGAGGAATCTGTCCCTTCAGCACATCCTATTAATATCTGTGTTGAGGTTTAGGTCTCCTGCCCTTGTAGTTCTGATGGATGTACAGGTCTTGAGGTGAAGCATGTTCATTAATCCTGGGTTGGACATAGTCTTGTATGTCAGGCACAGGTCACCTCTGAGCAGACAGTAAGCGACTGAATACAGCTGGAATTCCTTCAGTCGGGCAGCATATATGAAACATATGAAATAGGTTTCAAACATAGGTAAAAAAGGCCTCATGATTGTCCCTGGAGTCCTGAGTGGGTTTACTCTCTAAACATGCCTCGGATGATTGTATGTGGAACCCAGTGTTTTACTCACAATGAGCAGGGGTGTCTTCCCCCATACGGATTACACTCTATCGTGTAGTAGCTCCTTCCTTGTGTTGTACAGCTTGTTTATGGCTAGGGTCCACCAGACTGGATGCTTGCCTGTGGTACAAAGAGTCATTATTATTTTGGATTGCCTGAACCATGCAGTCCTGGAGGTGCTGGTAGAAGGCATTTCTAAGTGATACAGTGGCTTGGGTAATGGTGTCCGCTGGCCTGGGGGCCTTGAAAGAGACCACACCAGTGCTCAGAAATGTGAAGTCGGCATTTGACAAGGTCTTCACCGTTTCTTTTCCCATCTGGGGTGTGGGTGGGATGTGGACTCCCACTGAGAGTAGTCCATGATCTGATCTCACCAATGATGGGTATACATCTGGTGTTGAACAGTGTGACCCCATGTTTGTGATGATGTGTTCTAGTATGTTGCCTCCACTTGAGGGGATTGGGACCAGTTGTTCCATGGCATTTCAGTGTATGAACTCTTGGAACCTTTGTGTTAGAGTGTTGTGGCATGATTAGTGATCCCAGTCTATATGTGGATAGTTGGAATCACCCAGTAGGATGGTGTTTGGAGATACATTTATCCCCTTCAGTGTTTGCAGGATAGCTGTGTGAGGTACCTGAGTTTGAGCGGGTGGCATGTAACATGCTACAAACTGCAGAGCAGTCTTGCCTACGGTCACTGGCACCTGGATGGTCTCCGATGCATAGTGTGTTGCCCCCAACCATGAGGTGAGGGTGTCCTTGATGAATATGGACACCCACCATCCTTCTTGTTGTTGTCGGGATGCTGGTGCCGGAATGCATGAGATGAGGTAACACCCGATAGTGCTGGGGTGCTGTCAGAAACTGTGAACCAGGTTTCAGGCACAGCACAGACATCAATGTGCTACATACTGAGAAGGGCATAGAGTGTGTGCAGCTTGAGGTAGAGACCTTGGGCATTGAGCAGCATCAGCCGTAGTGTCTTTCCTTTACTGTGTTCTAGGGTGGTAGGTGTAGAATCCTATTTCCAGTTGTGATTGTATGGTCCATGCTGTCTGACATCTAGCTAAGGGGAGGTCATTCTGGTTTTGCAGTTATCTTTCATCACCAGTAGAAATTACCACAACAGCCCCTGTGGGTGTACCTCATGCACACACATCCAGCACCTGTAAAGTCCACAACAGTACCTCACCAGGAGTATGACAGAGCTGGAACACATGTAATGTGTAGTCTGATTAAACAGAGTGCAGCTCCACACACTGCCATGCTGTCCACCCAGATGCAAGCTGTGCCTGACGTAGAAAGCCATGTCCAAGCTGGAATCAATGCACATGCTGCACCTTGTACAATCTGAATGGCAGGTAGCTATGCACATGAGGGAACTGAACCCCAGCACTGACATATATAGGACAGGCTGTACTGCATTATCCAAAACACAGAAGCCACCCCCACACATGAGTAAACTACCACTACAGGTTGTCCATAAAGACACTGGTTGAGTCCCCTCAACAGGAATCCTAATGAGTGGATGGGAGATGGGAGGTTTACCCTGGGTATCAATGTTATGTCACAGGTAGACAGAGGCACAGTATACTAAACAAGACATATGACATGTCAAACTACGCTTACAATGTGTTGATGGACAAACACATTCTCCGACTAGCATTAGGTCAAGATACCTCTTGAACACAGCCAGCAAGGTGCTCTGCCTCAAATGGACCAGGATTGTATTCCACAGCATAGGGAGTCTCCGAGTGATAACTCCATCCCTACAACATGTCCAACATACATCCCTGCTAAGGTGTCAGTCACCTGCACTAGTGGTTCAGGTGGATCTTCTGAGTCTGAGGTGGAGCATGTCCATTAATCTCTGTTTGGACATGGCCTCGCATGTCAGGCACATGTCACCTCTAAGCAGACGGTATGTGAGTGAATAGAGTGTGAGTGTCTTCAATCTGGCAGCATATGACAGCTGTTGTGGTTCCTTGATCCTTTAGGTGGGGACAGTCAGGGTGTCTCCAATTGCTGCAGATGTTGGGTGAGATACAGCCAGAATAGGGCATTTGACTTGATCACCGGTCTGATAACTGAAGAGTACAGGGAACAATGACCCACTAGATCTGGATGTGAATCCCATCCTTATCAGGTGGGCAATGTAGAAGGTCTTCCTAGCCACTTTAGCAATGTGAGTCTGAGAAGAATGGCGACTGTCAACCTGGGTCCCCAGGTCCGTGATAACCTCCTCTGTGCTTAGAGGATTGCCACCAATATGGTAGCTTGGGGTCACCTTGCTTTTCCTGAAGGGTATGTCTACACATGTTGTGCACTCTGACTTCAGGCCATGGCCCTGGCACCAGCTATCAGTTACTGTGAGTCCCTTCTGAAGGATATCTGTGTGTGATGCACTGTCCACTATGGTGCCCAGTGTGCACTCATCTGCTAACATTGTCATCCAAAGTCCTCCCATGTTGGCCTGTTCTCATGGGAAGTACATGACAAACAATGGTGGCCAAGGACTGAGCCCTGTGTGACACCACCTGTGACCAGCCTGGAGTCTAACATAGTGCCAGCAACTCTAACCCTGTGGGTCCCGTCCTTAAGCCAGTTTGCAACCCATCTTGTGACATATGGGTTTACATTTCAGTTGTGAGGGCTTTCCACAATACCTGAGTGGGGTATTGTGTTGAAAGTGTTAGCAAGGCCAAGGTAGGTTGTATGGACTGCCTTTCCCCAACAATGGCCTAAGTGACCAATTTGAAGATGTCAACCCAGTACAAAAGGCATGATCTGCCCCTGACCAAGCCAAAATGGGATGGGTACAATGTCTGCATGTCCCCTATATCTTTGTTTATGAGCTCAATTATGATCCTCTCCATAGATTTGCAGACTACACTTGTTAAGCTTATGGGGCAGCAATTAACAGGGTCTGTAGAGGCACTGCCTTTGTGCAGATGTGCACAACTGGACCTTAACCAGCCTGTTGTGCACACTATGGAAATGTAAATCAGTGATAGGACTGAAGCCCAGGATACTGACCGCCACAGTGAAAGTACTGAAACACTACACTAGACAGTGCTACAGTGTTAGGTCAGTATGAACGGATGTTGACAATTGTGTGCAAAGTATCCCATGCAAAACCTGCAGGCACAGTATACTCCCAGTTTTGTTCACACAAAAAGCATTCGGACAGTAACTACACAACATGGCACAGAACACACAACCATACACCGGAGGTATTTGTTGAAGGTCACACTCATCCACAAATGTGATGGGCTGCAGAGGTCAATATATGTAAAGCCCACACTGGGCATGCTCACACACAGATAAATGAGACATCTTTCACACAACATGCCACAGGAAGGCTGAACTGGGCATGCTCACACACTTGGTCCAAATGTTACCCCTAGCAAATGTGAAAACACACCAGAGGATGGTCGTCCCCCTTTCTAGACACTGATCATGTAAGCACCCTATAAGTATATTGGAGACAAGGATTCTCTCAATAATCCGAATAGCGCGCCGTGCTAATGCGTCCGTCTCTAGTGTCATAACATAGTTAGGTAGGGGTTTGAATCCAGCAGGTGGCAAGTGTGTGTGTGAAGGGGGGTAAGTGTGTATGAAAGAAACATCCCTTTTGGCAACTGGGAAAACACACCACAGGATGATCATTCCACTTTCTAGACTCTGATGATGTCAGCACCCTATAAGTATATTGGAGGAAAGGATTCTCTCAGTAATCCAAATAGCGCGCCGTGCTAATGCGTCCATCTCTAGTGTCATAACATAGTTAGGTAGGGGTTTGAATCCAGCAGGTGGCAAGTGTGTGTGAAGGGGGTAAGTGTGTGGGTATGAAAGAAACATCCCTTTTGGCAACTGGGAAAACACACCACAGGATGATCATTCCACTTTCTAAACTCTGATGATGTCAGCACCCTACAAGTATATCAGGGGAAAGGATATTCTCCAGTAATGCGAATAGCGCGCTGTGCTAATGCGTCCGTCTCTAGTGTCATAACATAGTTAGGTAGGGGTTTGAATCCAGCAGGTGGCAAGTGTGTGTGAAGGGGGGTAAGTGTGTATGAAAAACACATCCCTTTTGGCAACTGGGAAAACACACCACAGGATGATCATTCCACTTTCTAAACTCTGATGATGTCAGCACCCTACAAGTATATCAGGGGAAAGGACATTCCCCAGTAATGCGAATAGCGTGCTGTGCTAATGCGTCCGTCTCTAGTGTCATAACATAGTTAGGTAGGGGTTTGAATCCAGCAGGTGGCAAGTGTGTGTGAAGGGGGTAAGTGTGTATGAAAAACATCCCTTTTGGCAACTGGGAAAACACACCACAGGATGATCATTCCACTTTCTAAACTCTGATGATGTCAGCACCCTACATGTATATCAGGGGAGAGGACATTCCCCAGTAATGCGAATAGCGCGCTGTGCTAATGCATCCGTCTCTAGTGTCATAACATAGTTAGGTAGGGGTTTGAATCCAGCAGGTGGCAAGTGTGTGTGAAGGGGGTAAGTATGTATGAAAGAAACATCCCTTTTGGTAACTGGGAAAACACACTACAGGATGCACATACCCATTTCTAAACGATATCACAATTATGTATGGCTTTTGATTACAGACATGCCATGTGTGTTGTGCACACACAGAATGCCCATGTGTGTGGGTTGTCCCTCACAATAATGCATGACATTGATTACACCGGTTATGGCAATGAACACATGATGTATGTGTGTGCCAAATACACATATGTACCTGAGACTTTCAATATTTACCATGTGTGATGCCTGCCACATGTGAATACATGGTATATGCACAGGGTAACATTATGACCGTGGTCTTCTGTGCAGATGCTGCATATGGGATGTGTATATACAGTGTGAGATGTAGATGCTATCAGCCTAGTAGTGAGGGATGCACACCTGGTCTGGGGCATAAAGTCTACATGTTGTTAATGTACAGGAGCTGCATGTTCTCACCTTTTGTGGGAGTGGTAAGACAGTATTCCATAGCAATGCAGTGACTGCATGCTAAGAACCATTCAGCTATGGTGTTGTAGATACACTTATTCATTAGCATTCAGTAATTTGTCGGAATCCCTGGTGAGGGTCTGATGCCAACCAAGGTCAGGGGTCTACCAGCCTGTGTCACTTGCTCAGTGATCCCTTCCATGTTCCCTATCACGTATCCCAGTGAGCGACATGCCACATCAGCTGTGGTGGCATGGACAATGACTGAGTCATATGTGTCCATGCATCAGACTGACTTGTATGTTGCTGTTACAGTTTGGCCATGTGTTTCCATCTCATACATGTGGTGTACATCAATGGGTAGGGGATAGGGTTGACTGTGTACATGTGGCAGCTGTGACATTACTACATGACACACATATTCCACAACTGTGCCATAGAGGTGACTGACAACTGACCTTTGCACATGCTACCGGAGTATTGAGATTACATTGGTGATTGACAGCACATAGGGCCAATGGTGAAAAAGAGACATAGGTCCATAGGTTCGTACAGGGATATCTGCCCAGGGCATGTATCCACCTAGCCAGAATGTGTGTGCCTTTCAACATGCATTGTGAATGTGTCTTGCTATGCCCTTTTCCAAGGTTAGTATACTGTGCCTCTTTCTCACAGTGACACATAAGTGATACCCAGCGTAACCCTACAATGTCACATCCAGTCATTACTATCGCTCTTGAAGATAGTCACTGAGTCAGTCCACCTAACCTCTATTGGGATAATAATCAGGAATGAAGGGTGCCTCTGAGTTGTGAATGTGCCCTCCACCATGTCCTATGTATATCACTCCTGAAGTTCAAGTATTTCCAGTGTGTATCCTGGTGGGATCTGGATATTCTGGGATGCAGCATGGCCATTACATGAGGGTATGACCTGGCCTTCTATGTCAGGCACAGATTGCCTATGAAGAGGCAGTATGTCACTGAGTACAGCTGCTGCTACTTTAACCAGTCAGTATGTGGCATCTGTTTGAGCACTTTGATCCCCTTGTCGAGGTAGATATGTGTTAGCCCCAGTTGCTGCAGGTGTCTGGTAAGGTGCATGCCGACAGGTTCATCATAGTCAATTATGGGCATGATGAGGGATGAGTAAAGGGCACAATGTCCTCCCTGGCCTACATGTGGATCCCATGATGATGTGGCCCATATCACATGCTTACCTAACCACTTTGTCCATGTTGTTGTCAAATGGTAGAATGCTATCAACCTGTGTACCCCAAGGTCCATAATTCCTTGGTCTGCACTTACTGGATTAAGACATATGTGGTACATTGTGGTCATTTAGTGTTTGACAAAGGGGATGACTAGACTCTTTCTGTCATTCACGTTGAGGCCATGGCTGTGGCACAAGTCATGTGTTTGCAAGAGTCCCTTTTGGAGGATGCGTGTGTTAGCTGTTGAGTTGATTATGGTGTTGAGTCTGCAGTCACCTGTGACTTGCTGAGCCACAGTACTTCCATGTTGGCCTGTACCTATGACAAATATATAATGAACATGACAGCCCCTAGGGCTTTGCCTTGTGGGACACCACTTGTACCAGGTTGGAGGCTGACATGGCTCCAGCAATTCTACCATGTGTGTTCTGCCCTTGAGCCACTGTGCAATACCCATAGTGACATAGGGGTTAATATGTACACTGGTGAGCTTCGCTAGAATGCACAAGTGGGGAATTGTAGCCAAGGCTTATGCAAGGTCCAGGTAGGCTGTGTGGACCTCCTACCCCTTGACAGTGGCCTTGGTGACTGTTTCAAACAAAGCAAACAGGTTTGATAGGCAGGATTTGCCATTGACAAAGCCAAACTGTGTATGGTGACATGTCTGTAGGTCCACAATATCTAGATATGTGAGGTTCTTGATGATTCTTGCCATAGCTTTGCAGACAAAGCTAGTCAGACATATGGGGCGAGTAGTGTCCAGGATCCGTGACGGCACCACCTGCATGTTGAGGGACCACTGTTGCTGTATGCCACTCTCTGGCCACATATCATGTATTAAGGCTGGGATTGAACAGTGGTGTTATGTCTGGGTGTAGCTCTTCTTGTGGTTCATGTAGGACACAGCCTGGGACACTGTCTGGTCCCATTGATGCAGTGTTTACTGCTTTGGGAAGGGCATCTCTTACCTGAGCATCTGTGATGTCGGGGGGGGAAGCACTGTGATGCGAGACATATGTTCCCTTTGGTGTGGTGGGGTGAGAAGGCAGCATTGAACCTGTCCACTAGGATGATGGCAATGTCTGTGTGTTTTATATTTTGTGTGACATATTGTATTACCTCTGAGCATATCTGGGTAGTACCACCCAGGTTACTAACATAACTACAGGCAGCCTTGTGATTATCCTCAGTGGCTTGTGGAATCCTCTCTCAAAGATGGCCTTAGACAATCATATGGGTGCCTGTAGTTGTCTTCCAATACTCCTCAGTGGTGCCTTCACATTTTGGGAGGTTGTTGTATCATGTAGTGGCGCCATCCTTCTATTGTATAGTGTGTTTATGGCTGGTGTCCGCCCAGGACATCTGCCTTTGGAGAATTGGGTCATGCGTTCATATGTGGCTTCATGATCCATGCATTCCTGAATGTGTCCACAGAATGCCTCTATACAGGTATCTGCAGTCTGGTCCATATTTTCAACAGGCCTAGGGCCTTTGAAGGTTTCCACATCATTTATGAGGGGTGTGCAGTTGCTTGACATGAGCTGTTGACAGACGTGCCGCCCTCCAGACAGAGCAAGGGGAGGGTCACAGTCAGCTACCTGTTGGGACGTACCTCCCTGGACCACATGGAAAGAGACACAGAGGAGCTCTTACAGCACCCTCTCAAACTCAGGTCTCCCACACAGCCTTCATGCTGACACAGGAGAGTTTAGATTACTCTGCAGACACCATCATACTGGGTGATGCCAGCTACCCGAACAGACTGTGTACATTACACAGGCCACAATACCCAAGCTCTAAGATTACCATTGATCAGACATTCTTTGGCTATGGAACAGGTAACCAACCTTCCCACAAGAGGGGCAGATATACTACAGCTGATCTTTACAAACATGAGTAAAAACTAATCACCACTGGGAGTATATCCTCATTGTTGCAATCAAACCATATACTAATCACACTGGTGTTCTGGATCCCCACATATGCAAACCTCCAACACATCGATGTGTGTGTGTGGAAAATGTCCCTATTAGCAACCGTGACAGTATCGTACAGGATGCAGATCCCCTTTGAAATAGTGATGATGTCAGGACTGTATAACTATATCACCTGTAGTAAAGTCCTCCAGTAATTTGCATAGCGTGCTCTGCTAATGTGTCTTTCTTCAGTGTCATAACGTAGTTAGGTGGGGGTTTGAATCCTGCAAAGGGAATGTATGAGTGTGGTTTATGTGTGTGCACTATGCTGGGAGGGTTAACTGCCTTTTGCCAACTGGGAGAACACACTACAGGGTGCACATCCCTCCTCCTACACACAGATGATGTCAGCACCCTCTAAGTACAGCATTAGTAAAGGTTTCTCCAGCTACTGCAAATAGCACACTCTGCTAGTGTGTCTGTTTCTACTGTCATTGCACAGTTAGGTGTGGGTTTGAACCTTGCAAATGGAAAGTATGTGTTTTACTGTTGGTGGGGTTAGTGTGTGTGCACAATGATGGGGTGGGATGTGGCTTTTGCCACATGGGGCTATGCACTGCAGGGTGGTCATTACCCTTAACAAGCAGTGATGTTGATAGCACCCTATACAAACAAAACTACAAAACAGAAGGTGTTGGTACTGATAACACATGTAAGGTAACACTTGTTCAAGTAATGTCCACAAAACAGAGTAGGATAATAAAACATTTCTTTTATTCTATACAGACAACATGACTACAGACAACTAAGTGCCAGTACTCAGTATAGTGTTACATGCTACTTGAACATGCACATGTACCGAATATACCTAGATAGTGTTCTGAAGCCTGAATGTGGCAAGTGTGTGGATGTGGGATGTGTCTGTGTGTGCATTTCCGTATGGGAAGCATGTTTGCTGTGGCAATCAGGGTACTACAGTACCTGATGCACATTACATCTTCCAACTGATGAGGTTGCCTGCACCCTGTGAGTACAGGTAGAGAAGGGGATGCCAGTAGTAAACAACATAGTGCACTTCTGAAATGTGTACCTGTCATGTATCAACAGCTACTCATGTAGGGTGATAAATAATGGGAATGGCAGGTGAGCGTGTGCATGTGTGTGGGTAGCAGGGTGTGTATAAATGCATGTGTGACAGAACAGATACATGTAGCTGAATCTACATAACAGCACAAGATGCACATTGCCATAGTCAATGTTAGCATGTGATTGTGTGCAGCAGGTACACTTTGTTAAGTAGTATGGGTGCAGATAACAATTGAGGACATTCATACAGTTACTGCAGCAGGACTGATGGGATATACACACATTTATACTGCAACACACAACAGTTACCAACATGTTACTACTTATACACATCTATGTAGTCACCCTGTGCATCAGCAACGTGTTTACCTTTACCTGCACCGATGTTGTAGTATGCAGGAGGTGGCACAGTGTCATCATATGCACAGGGTGTGGGTTAGATATGCCCAAGCCGGCCACTGGTAACACCAATTGACATGTGTGTGTATGTGTGTTTGTGAGGGGCAGCAGTACAGGGTAGATTCACATGACGGGAAGGCATCTGTTGTCTGCAGTGTTAAGATGCTTCACATTCACCAAATTCACAGATATTGCCAACAATTTTGCAGACAGTTTAGGTGCAGGTACCCCCCCCCCATTGTCCTACACACGTGTTATTAGTTATCCCAGATGACTGTAACCTCCCTATCCTCTCACATGTCCAGGTGAGAGCCACCCTCATCATTGCAGAACACATATCATCACTGTTACGGAATGGTATCCCTGGATGTGTGCTACATTCACCCCTGGAGGACATAGCACCACATGACAGACTGATATTAATCCATGGCCATACTACAGGATATGTACCTGAACAGTGCCATACATACACAGTGGTCCCACACCAATGAGGAGGAACCTCTACTGACCCTGGGAACTACTGCATCATATGCACAACTGGCCTTGTGTTCTAAGCTATGGAAGTGTTAGTTATGGCCCACATGTACAACAATATTACATATGTTTATATTTCATGACTATCTACACACAACCTATCTCATGGACATACCTATTGATAGTGAATTGTGATACATTTGGAGGTGTCACAGTATACACAGGATTAACCTGCTACTTTGCATTACCTGTGTTTGTGGCAGCTTTTGGTGAGTCAGTCGTGCTGCTTGTATTTTGCTGCTGTTGCTGCTGCTGCTGCTGCTGTTTTGCTGCTGGCTGTCAGTATATTTTGTTTTCTCTCTGTCTGTCTCTCTCTCTCTCTTTCTCATTCGGTTAGTGCAATGACTGTATTGCATGAGTGGAGTGTGGGTACTGAATACTTTTGTAGGTATCTGCATAGATCCATGTGATGGCCTCTGCACCAATTGTAAGGCAGCATTTGCTAATTGCAAGCAGCTGGGTGTGTACTAATTGCATGTCTCACTGTGATTTCAGGACACTGCTATAAAAGGGTATGTGAGATAGGCGTTGCCCTTTCAGATTGTAGGGCGTGGACCATGCTGGTATGCTGTTGACAGTGTTCTGTGAGTGTGAAGGTTAGTACATCTCCCATGCTTCATGCTGTGTTGTAGATTCAGGTTGCTGCATTTATCTTGCCTGTTCCCTGTAGTGAGTGTGTATGCATACTGACACCTACAACTATATGTCATATATATTGCTATATGAATATATATATATATATATCTGTGTACATATACATACTTTCATATATGTACATTAGCTGACATTATTGGGTACAAGCTAACAATTAGCAGGGCTGTTTCCATTAACACTACTCTAGTATGGGAATCCAGTAATTGGGACTATAAAAGTCTGCCTGACATGCTTTGGGTAGTAGACATACTATATTGCCTTTATCTTCATTCCTACTATTACATGTTCCACTTATTTAGCACTATATTCCTGTATGAGAGTCATGGCTTAGTGGTAGGTCATACAGACTAGTGTTACAATGGTCTTGTGGTAGGGCCTACTAGTATGCTCATATTCTGCTTTTGAGTTGAGTATAGGGCCTATCAATCACAGTGCTAGAGGCACCTTTAAGCAGTTAAAGGGCTTAGTAGGTCTCACAGGAGCCAGGCTGTGTTGCAGATTCTGGTTGCTGCATATATCTTCACTGTTTCCTGTAGTGAGTGTGTATGGCTACTGAGACCTACGATTATATTTCATATGTATTAATATATATTTATATATATGTATGTGTTGATATACATACCTTCACATATGTACATTACCTTACATTATTATGTACAAGCTAACAGGTAGCAGTGCTGTTTCTGCTCACACTGAACTAGTATGGGAATCCAGTAATTTGGCCATTAAAACTCTACCAAACATGCTTTGGATAGTACATCTCCTATATTACCTTTATACTGATTCCTACTATTACATGTTATATTTATTTTAGCAGTGTGTTCTTGTAAAGCAGGCATGGCTTAGTGGTAGGTCATACGGACTAATGTTACCAAGGTCCTGGGTTCGAGACTGACAGTGGGAGTTTATTTTCTTAGCAAACTTTCGAACTGAGTACAGGACCTGTCAATCAAAGTGCCATAAAGGCACTTTTAAGCACTTTAAACCAGGTCTGCTTCGTTTGCTGAGCTCACGCATGCAAGACTGGCGGTGAGCTCCGCTAACACAAGCGCACACCCGCTATTTTCTTTGAAAGAAAAGAAAAAGGGGTGACAGGAAAGTGGTGAAAAGGGGTCACAAAGAGGGTAAGACAGTAGGGAAAGAAGCGTGGGATTTGCAGGAAGGGTGTAGGTAAGGCCCATAGATGCCCATGTCTTTTGCAGCAACAGCTGTATATTTCTATGTATTTTGGTGAGACATTTGAAACCTTCCACCTCTGAGAGAGGTGTCAGGACAACATTAATATTTGTTGTACAGCCAATTGTAATTAACAGTTTAGATGTCCAGCGGACATGTCTGCGACATGGACAGCTATGTATGGGGCGTAATTTTTTTGTGGGACAGAGTGCCCTTTTTTTTTTTTTTACAGGTGAGAGTGGTATGACAGGTGAAGGAAGTCGGTAAAGCTGGGGAGGTAGGTTGGGTAGGTTAACAGACAAGACAGACAAGACGCATACAGGGACGGTGTATGACACACGTGGGGGGGTTACACAATTGACGGGGACGGAGGTTGGGATATCCGAGATGCACGAGCCCACAGATGGCAACAGTGGAACTGATATCCCCACCCATAGGCAGTTGCCACTGTTCCTTCACAGCCCAGGACGGGGCTGTGCTGGGGGCTGTGTAAGGGGCAACGGCCGGGGCCGTTAGCTGTGCCACACGAGCCTCGAGCTGGCGTAGGGGTCCAAGAACAGTGTCTTGGATCTCCCTACGCACCACAGACCGGACACCGCGGAGGGTGAGTGGACGAACCCCTCCGGCCACACTTGCAGAGGGGGGACGGGCCCCATCCCTGCAGCGCTTCCACCCGAAGGGGGCACAGGGCCACCGGAGGGGGGTCCGGCCTGGGCACTAGTGCCAGGTGCAGTCACCAGCTGAGGTGGGAGAGGTGGGTCCGCTGGGACCTGCCTTCCCAAGCGTTCTAGGTTTGTGAGTAGTTATGTTAGTTTGGGTTAGTGGCATTTTATTCCATTCAGATTAGTTGTAACAGCATGCATTGGTATTCCCATCAAACAAACACCCAGATATGGACACCATTGAACAAGGGGCATATCAATATCACATGCATTATTTGAACAGCAAAACACAGTCAAACGACATGCAGGGTTGATTAATGGCAACAGGCCATCGTATTTGCAGGTATGAACAGGGCACATGCACGAACAGACATGCATATATGTTTGAACGGACAAATGTCCATGATTAATGAAATGTTCACATACCATTATTTAGTGGATGTTGTTATATGGAATTACAGGGTTGGGTGGGGATAGAAAGTGATGACACATTCATATGTTAAACATTAATTCACATTTATCATAGATACACAATTAAGTTGAGGCTGATGTTTCAAAATAATCTTTATTTGACTGTCATGCTACACCTGTTACACATACATCACTATCCTACTTATTTTGAATTTGATCAGATACATCATCCTGCTACACTTTGATGACAGGACAGGGGACAACTATGGCTGTTTAGTCTGTCAGATAATCATTCATTCTATCTGCAAATTGTTTACTGTTATCACCATATACAGATTTTGAGCTAGACATTCAGATTCAGACACACTGAAATCAGTTTGGGATGTTAATTTGTACTTCCCACATGCATTTAGTTCTGTAAAACACACTGAGGCTTATATATTCATGGGTTATTACTACTTTATTTATTCATACATGAGCATTTCTGTCACTCTCATACATTCTGCAACTTCACAGTTCAGGTTGGTACTTCTAGGCTTTGTTCACATATTAGACCTGTGGTGATTCAAACACTTTCCAACAGCCTCACTTCTGTCATGATTCAGCATTTCAACAGGGATATATCTCACATGTGACTACCTCAGATTCTGAAGCTGTACTCTTGAGACTATACTGCAGGTTACAGTATATTTAATTAATGATGGGACATCTGTATTACAGCACTGTTTAATTCTATCAATTATATTTCCAGTTACACTTGCATACTGATGAACTTGTTGCAGCCATACCTGCAGACATTCAATTCCTGCTTGCACATTATATTACTTTTAATCAATACACTGCACTGTTCTGATACATGGTACATAATAATATTTATTTACAAGTACTGGGTGGGGTTACTAACCTGCATGGTGGCGCAGCCGCACCAGCCTTCTGGCGTGCATCTCAACATTTGCAGAGCGGACACCTGCAGCTGTAATACAAAGGGAATAATATTGGACTACACATCTCCATGGTATCAGCTGGTTGAAATCCTTACATACATGGGTAAAATGTGACTTACTCAGTAGTGGGCGTTGGGCATTTGCCGGGCCTCCTGGATCCAACGGTTCAATTGGTCCTGCTTGCGTCTCTTCAGGTCCGCATGGTGGTGACGGACCTGCTCACCAGTGCGTGGAATGCCAGTAGCACTGGTCAGCTCACGAGCCAACTGGTCCCACGCCTCAGCCCTATATACTCCCCATGAGACCTGGCCCTGCATGAGTTGGGCCTCGTGATTATGGACAAGGAGCCAGACCATGTATCTGGAATCCTCAACGCTACGCTGTGCTCGAAAGCAACGTCCCTCACCTACTCCACTCATGCTGACTGCAAGTCTGTTCTACAATCAGTTATGCTGTGTATTCCGCCTATGGGGCTTATATATGCCGCTTTTCCCGCACATTTATCTGATTGGCCGTTTTGGAATTGTATCTACTTCACTGAAAATGCTTTCTCATGCTCCATTCTGGGTTTTATCCCATATATATGCTATTTCTGCTTTTCTAGGTATTGCTGTCATGGCTTGGTGGTTTAGTTCCTTGACTCTAGTGCATGGTATCCTGTGTTCGAATCTAGCAACTGCTTTTTGCTTTTCCTGACAGAAATGAGTTGAAGACCTGTCAATCAAACATGCCAAAAGCACTTTTAAGCACTTTAAACCTGTTCTGCTCGTTTGCGCTGAGGTAACATGCGCACTGGCAGTTAGCTTGTGGGAGCGGCGCAAACGGTGTGCGCTGGGATAAATCTTAATTGGCTAGTGACACACATGTTCAGCTAATTGCACACAGTTTCAGCCTGTTTACCCGCTGCTTGGCAACGGGCACGCAGTTGCAGCTTTTAAACACTACTCAGCTACGGGCACTCTGTCTCACGGCAGCTTAGCTATCAGTACATTTCTGACTATTTTTATTCTTATGTTACTTCAAAATATATGCTCTATTTCATTCCATTTTACAAAAGGGAATACATTTACATTTGTACAATACTGTCTGGGGGCTTTTTAGTGCTTATTTACAAAAATAAAAAAAAGGTTGTTGCAGGGGCTCGAACCCTGCCTGCCTACTCATAGGGCGGGTACTCTACCACTAAGCTATTATTTCTTGACTCACTTTGCATATTTAGTTCTTATATCCTTTTCCACTGACTGCTAACTGTGATTGCGCTAGTAGCACACCCGCGCACACAGTAGCAAACATTTACGGGGTTTAACAAAAAAAAAAAAGGTTTTCATTTACTTTTATGACATCTCTTCACTTTATACACTGATGGCCAGTCGGGGCATGTGTTGTATAGTGTGTTTATTCACATTTTCATGGCCTTTCTCGTGGCTGTTTACTTTCAGCCATTCTAGTTTTCCGGGGCGTGTCCACTTGCAGAGCTTAGCCTACAGACACGCCCCCTACTCTCTTACACGGACCGTGTAAGAGTTACTAGTGTGATTCAGCATGCCTCATGCACCTCATGCATATGCATGACATGCTGACATCACACAGTTTAACTGCAGCCTCCGTGTAAGAGTTATAACTCTTACACGGAGGCTTCCTGAATCTGGCCCATTGGTTCTTCTTGTGACATATCAAAAGTTCCATTTTACTCTTTGAATTAAAACTGAATATTAGTCTCATTTGCAGATATTCTAAGTTGGTTTAGTAGCACGTATAGTGGTAATATCAACACTGCTGGTCAACCTTTTAGCATGTAACAAAAGTAAAAAGTATCTTGCTGATTGGACCTCCATTCACTAGTTTTCATTGTTTATGCTTTACTTTCAGTACTTTATTAGCTATACAATTAAACTTCCTTCTTCATCAAGCAAACAGAATTCAAGTTGCCATTCAGCCTCCAGTGACCTAACTGAATTTCATGACTCCCTTCTCCATGACAACCTTGGCTCACCAGGATGATGCACTCATCTCATGCCACACCAAAACCTTTAACTCTAGTCTTGATTTTATTAGTGCTATAACCAAATGCAGATGCTGCAATTCTGAATGCTGTAGTACTATTCTAAGCAACTGTAGGTTGGAGATTGTTTATCAGATGTAGGGGAAGTTGCAAAACATCTGAAATTCTTACTTTATGAAGGATAAGTCATAAAGCTGCATGGGCTAGGCTACAGTTGAACTAATTCAAATGTGACTGTATATTTATTTGTTATAGCTTTAGTTTTGCACCTGCCTATCTTATAAACTAACATTTCTTGAAAATCCCCAAGGGTTTTAAACAAGTGTTGCAGTTCTATGCATGTGTATGTGAGATATAGAATCACATTATCATCCTAAAGTGCTGTTTTGTATTCCTCTAGGTCGAATAACCTTTTACCATAGATCCCCTTATTTGTTGAGCTAAAGGTTCTATATAAATCACAAACAGTAAAAGGAAAGCAAGGGTCCATGTCTGTTATCTCTGTTAAAGATAAATTCCTGGATAAAGCCTCTTCAGTTTTGATCCTAAATATTGATTGATTGCATATCTCCTGAATAAGTGTAATCACTTTCTTAGGAACTCATATTATTTCAATACTTTCCACAGGTAGTCCCAGCACACCCTGTTCAATGCCATTTCAGAATCCAAACTTTTCAAAAGTAACTGTTTACCTTTTTTCAGCTTCCTCTTGAATCACTATCTTTTTGATTATATTATCAAAAGTTTATCTGCCCTCTACAAAGCTACACTAGTCAAGGTCAGCCAGCTTTTGAAGTAGCCTTGCCACCAGTTGATGTGTTATTAGAATAAAAGCTTTGTGAACATGGCCTAGATGAACTTGGATCAGTGGGATGCTTCCCTTGTTTAAGGTCACAGTTATCACTGCCTAATTCCATGTTCTCTGTATCCACCATCAATATATTATTGAACATGGAATGCCAATATCATTTTTAATTCTTCCCAACTCCTCTCCCAGCTTCAGTTGGTGTACCATCCTCTCCAGGGGAATTGCCAACATCTTGTTTGTTTATTTTATCCTTTACTTCATTTAGAATAATATGGATAATTACGCTCTAAGCTTCTTGTTTTGACAATTTAGTGATGTCCAGATTTTTGAAGAAATATACTTTGGTATTGGTTCTTTCACTTTGCTTTTTTTCTCCTTTCTCATATAATCCCTTAGAGAAATTTCTAAAATCACCCAACATTTTAACTAGGTCTTAACAATGGAAGGATACATGTATGGCTCCCAAATATGAGAGAAAGTCTAGAAGATTTGGCATATTTGCTTGGAAGTGTTTGCATAGTTATTTTTATACCCAAGGTAGACATCATAGTTTTTTTCCCTCAGGTAGATTGCAAATGTTGGAGGTGTGATGGGGGGAGAAAGAGATTATTGGAAACATATTTTTGGGAGTGAAATGAGATGTCAAACTTTAAATATTCCTGCAGACTACTGTGTCAGAAATACTGGGTGAGCAAATTGATGACATGATTTTTGAGCTGTGATACACAATCTGAATTACCTAGGCATAGTAAGGCATTGCTGAGTTTAATTCTGGTGGCTGCCAAAAAAGCAACTGCTAGAAAATGGAAATCAAAGTCTAAATCAACCATATTAGAAGCAGGGAATATAGCAACAGAACTTGAAGAAGGGTCTTTAGAAAATGGTAGAAGCAAATCACACAGAAAAAATGCGAATTGTGAGAACAATAAATGCAGAATAAAGTTTTGGAGGAGGAATGATGTTTAAGGGAAGGCATGAATTGAATGAGCTATGGAATGTTCAATTGACAATAACTATATAGAAGATTATATGTAATGTATAATATTTGCAAATGAAAACATGTCATTATGGTTTATTTTCATTTATATAAATGTATGAGTGCCTATGTCATAAGTGATAATTCAATAAAGATTTTGTTGTTCAAAAACAGCTGGGCCTTTTCCCAGATTATTGTTCCTTGCATCTCTAACCTTCTTAATTCCCTCTAATATCTATCTGCTTTCCTTAGTTTAACATAACGTTTTCGGCTCACTCTTGACCATTTCCCAGCATATGACTATGTCCATCTAATATGACTCTGACTTCCTCAAAACATTCAACACATTTTCAACCACCTTTTTATTTCTCATTCCTCAATGAATGCATAGGAGCATGATCTGGATTGCATTTTGAATGTATATAGACCAAATAGTTATAGGCCTGTATAATGAAAATTCTGTCCAATCTTTCCCAACTGTTTTTTTTGTGTGAGAAATAAATGTAATCTATATCTCTCTTTGTATTTTTCACCATATCCACCAAGCAGAAAAATGTCCTTCATTTCAGAGCAAGATACCACTTTACCTTCCTGAGTCATTTTTTTATCTGTTACTATCTTCCAGTAACCAAAAATAATTATACTGCCCTGCTCATAACTTATCTTATTAAGAATTCACTTTCACTCACTATTCCCTGTTCGGGTCTATATTACGAAATCTAAAACCCGTTTGAGCGAATCGGAATTGAGAGACATGTATAGCGCAAACTACGGTAATGGCGAACATTCAAAACCACGAAATACGAAATGTCAAATTGTCATGGTTGGCCCATCTGCGGTATAGCTCCATAAGGTAAGTGTGCAATAGTTTACGGACCTTAGGGTTAGAGTGCGGGTTAAGTTAAGTGCATAGATAGGTAATGTATGTAAGGTTTAGTGTAGGGTTAGAAGTAGGGTTTTGTTAAGTGCATGTGTGTAGATTATTTGTTTTGTTTGGGTATATGTTTGCAGGGTAAGTGTGCATTAGTTATGGACTTTAGGGTTAGGGTGCCGGTTAAGGTAAGTGCATAGATAGTAATGTATGTAAGGTTGAGTGTATGGTTAGAAGCTGGGTTTGGTTAGTGTATGTATGTGTTTTATTTATTATGTTTGGGTATGTAGCATGCGGTGGTGTTGGCCGACTATGATGATTCAAGATTTGAAATTTCATCGTTTACGGGGTTCGGCATATTTGCAGTTCGGGCTATGTGTGTCAGTGTTATGGTGTTCGCTGAAACAGGTTTTCTATTTCATAATATAGACCCCCCTGTTCATGGTGCCACATAAATTCCTACAAGTGTCATTCTTTAAGTACCAATTACTTCCTTACCATGAGAAATCAACCTTATGGGGTAATTTTTTCTTCTTTAATTATCAGTATTGCACCTCTGTTTGTAAGCAATACTGTCCATCTTCTCCTTAATCTGAAACATCTTGATGTGTAATCTTCTTTGAATCCTTTAATGATGATATTCTTGTATTCTCCTCTAGTCAAATGTATCCCTTATAGCATCAATATCTGTACTTCTGTTTTTCCAATATTTATCAAGATCTTATTAACTTTTGGCTGGCATGTAAGACTTTCTAAGTTAGCAGCTTTGATGACATACTTTTGGCCCATACCTGTGTCCCCTTCCTCGTTCTGATATTCCTTTTATCAAGTCCTGCTTTCTTCTGAATTTCAACTGCTGCAAGATCATTTTCACATAACCAGTACACATTACATGACTGCCAAGCATCTGCCTTACCCTTTATTCTTTGTTTTTCCTCTAACTTTCTGCATTTACATCTCATAGCTTTGCTCCAGAAATTGTCCAAGTAAATGTTTTGCACCTTTTGAAAAAATACTTATCCCCTTCATAGCGAAAATTAACACAACTGAGAACTATGTGTATATCACACATTCTCCAATACAACTATTCCTTCATCATCCATTGAGCTTCTGTTCTTAGTGTGCTCCCACCTGACATAGTCTCCCATTGTGCACTGCATTACCACAAAGATGTAGTTAGCAGTTTTGCTAAACAGCACCAAATCACTTGTTTTTCATTTTTAGACAAATTTAATTGCAACATCTACAAGCTTTAAACACACCCCCAGCCATGTAAATACAGTTTTATTTATTGTATACATACTTAGTCTGGTAAACAGACTTTTCCATATGGATCTTCATTTTAAAGATTATAACTAGTTAGCAACTTTCTTCTAGTTATTTAATTTTATCTTTAAATATGTGATTATCTATATCATAAATTAAATATCTACCACTCTCAACTGGTGCAAGGTATATTACTGTCACTTTTCATATTTCAGTCTCTTGTTCTCCCACAAAATATTTAAATGATATATTATCAATATTTATATCTAAACTTTTTACCTTTCTCCTTCAAGTCTTCTCTGAGGGCACATTCTAGGAATCTGTTACTGTGTGGTCAACTGACTGTCTAGAAGAGCTTAACTAAAAATTTCCCTCAGTTATCTGACAACTTGGGAGACATCATTAGGCTAGACCTACTAATAGACAATCCAAACACATGCCACTGGGATAACCTCACTACAGTGAGTCCAAAATAAGGAGACTGAATGGCTGAAAGATCAGAATTACATATACTAAGTCTCAGATGCCATCAAAAAGAAATTGAAAGGAGAAGAGTGATTTTCAAAATGTGCTCATCGTTTGTATTTTCTGTCTTGTTTTTGTTGTTTCTGCATTTGGCTTTCTGGGTGTCATCATTTCAATTGGAAGGCTTTCTCTAGACTACTCAACCCTCTTCATGCCAAAACGCAACCACTGGCTTTTTACAGTATTGAAATTAATTAATGAATGAAGCTTCTGGATTGCCACTAAAGTCACATTTTAACAGTATTACTTACATTTTTTTCAGTAAAGAAAACCCTTACCAGCATTACCTTTATGGCATGACTGGATCAAGCCCAGGCAAGTAAAACATGGACTTTGCAGAATCTTTCTCATTAAACTCTGGTAGCCAGTCCCTTGTGCTTGTTATTGCACAAAGGACTTTTATTCTTACTTTTTAACCGTGGTAATATTAAAATTTATCTCTTAAAGGATTTGTGCACTGTTGGTTATGGACAGCGTTTTTGAACTTTTTATCAGCATCTATTACTTGCAGTATTAGCCTAGGTGAGCTATCTGTCGCTGTTTTTGTTGAGATTCAGGTGTCTGGGCACATCAGGGGTGCACTGCAAGACACACTTGAAAAAGGCAGTAAAGATGATAATAGTGTGTGCCATTCTGCACAATATGCAAACTAGAGAAAATGGCGGTCTTCCATGGCAGGTGTGGGTGACCTATCCCAAGACCTATCCCAAAATGTCTGAAGAGGACATCCCACAGGTATCAGAAGAAGAGCAGGAGGACATAGGGGATAGAAGGCTAAGGTAAGTAATGTAGGGTGTGACCACAACTGTAGGCCCAGGCAGCACAGCAGTGTCCAACCCACAACTCTGAGTCATGACAAGCCACACATATGTGAGTACACAGATTAAACATTGCTGGTCAGGTGTTGCCCTGCCATAGCAGCTCAGATTGCATCTAATGGAAAGTACCCACTAGATTTGCACACTGATCATCACACATAAAACCATCATCATACTATATTTCAATATGAACATATGCAAATGTGCCACTACAGGGATCATGAGCTTAGAACAGAACTGAAAAGTACGCATACACGCTCAGATTGTTGTATCACTATATGGAAAAAAATGCAATGTGATAACTTGAAAAAAGAGAAACCACACAGGACATAATGCAGAACATTTTATAACCAAGGAAAATATATCACAGTAAAGTAGTAATTCAATAATATAGGCCAGCTATGTTTATGAAACTCTTGGTCACACGCAAATGCAGTCTAGGTTTATCTCACTGATGTTTCACACCAAGGTCTGCTTTGCAACAGCCACGTACAGAAATATGTTGCCCAAGTAGCTCCACAGAAGAGACTGACAGGGTGAAAACACCATGCTGAGTTGAAGGAGCATGACTGTGAGTAGAGGCCCTTGTTGTGACTGGCAGGACTACAGGAGATGGCAGCAGTTGAACTCTGTGCAGGTTGGATTGTGGACACTAATGTTTGGTGGCCAGTGGTGGTTCTGTGGAGAGGTGTCCTGTCTCTCCTATGCTGCAATCTGCTGAGTTCAGTCAGGGAACACAGAACCCTGCTGGTACTACAGCACTGCAGCAGTACCATAGAGACCAGTGTTTCTACCGACTCTGACACAGCTAGCACTCTCTCATCTTGAGAGACCAGTGCAGTCATTATCTTACCATACCAACAGTCTTGTCCTTCATGCATCACACATAGCTGGTGTACCATATGATGTGTGGTACATGCATGTGCGACTGACTGATGCCATTGCTGTAACTGTTCATTTTCCTGTAGCAGGAGCAGACACCTTCTGACATCTGTTCATGCACAACAGTTGCACACCTTCATCTACTGTAATGCCCTGTTTCAGATGTTTGTGGGGAACTGCTATAATCAGTATCCCAGTTGGGGTCTGGGGTTCAATGGCTTCACCCTGTTCAACACCCAATGTCATATCATCCTCTGAATGGCCAGACAAGTTTCCCTCCACATCTGAGGCTACAGCTGCAGCAACATGACTGGTAAAATCGTGGACGGGCAACACTTCAAGGTCTTGTGTGCCAGGGTCCATAATATCATGCTAAGACACATCTGAATCCACTTCATGAATGCTGGATGGACTGATGGATGATACAGATAGTTGAAGTACTACAAGATACAAAGACACAGGTCAGGACAATATGCTTACTTCACATGATGGATAGCATCAAAGATATATGACATATATATCTAAATGTAGTGTTAAAAATATTAACGACTTTACATGAGGTGTAGCATGTTCCCCCAGTCCACATACATGGATAATTAGGTTACATGAACAACATACATGACATGTGTGAGGAATACAAACAAAACACACACCTGACAAATCCTTATGGGAAGATGGTAATGTCGAAGAGGGATGAACTTCAGCTATTGTGGGGAAAAAAGCAACATTATTGAGCACATCATTGCCACCATTAACCATGTAAACACAGTTAAAACATACAGAAGGTTTCACATACACATACCACTTTCTTTAATTTCTCCACATCTTTTGGGTTTTTATTACCATGATGGGAATGGACCCCATTCCTAAGTCAAAGAATGATTAAAGTTCATGAAATTAGTATTTTTTCAATCTTTGATGTTAGCCAGAAGTGCTCTTCGCAGCACCCGGAATGTGCCCAGTACTGACTCCTTCTGTAATTTATATGAATTTACATGTATCAATAAATTAGCTAAGTATGATTGTAAATAATTTTTTATAAGACCTGTTGCTACTACTACTATTGAAACCGTCTGGGTATCCTTCTTCTATATTGCCCTCTTTTCTATCTGCAAATCCTGGTATTTTATGACTGTGTGTCTCTCTGTACATAATACACTGTAGTCACTGTGTGTAGCAATTTATACGCTCAGTGCTACTATTGTCGTCTTTTCATGGACTACTATATCTGGTTTTCTTGTATGTATTTTTGGAACTGTTGGTAATGGGTGATCCCATGTGATATAAACTTCATCATTTTCTATAATTCTTTGTGGCTCATGTTTCCAATGATTTTCACCTACTTCAATATTATAATGTTTGCACAATCCCTAATGCAACAGTGTTGCCACATTATTATACCTTTCAGTATGCAGTCGTTCTGCCATTAGTTTATCACAACCAGCAAGAAGATATGCAACTGTTTCCAATTCTGTTTTACAAAACCTACATTTTTTTGTTTCTCCCACATGTTCAATGGACTTTGTAAACCAATATTAACCTTTCATCTTTTGGTTTAAATTCACCTCTCCTTAACCATTCCTATATTCGATCCAGATCAACATGAGGTTGTTTCCAAGAGTTTTTGATATTTACAACTATATTAATGCATTTTCCACATTTCTTGCCTTCTCATCTGATTCTTCACCTTATATTCTTTCTTTTGTTTTTTGGCACATTCAGTTGCTGCCAGATTTTTTTTCTATTTCTAGTTTGATTTCCATTCCCACTTCACACTGATATGATTCTGCTAAACTAAGTAGGGAAGTCATCTTAGACTTATAGGTTAGGTACTATATCTGGGCCTAGGGTTTTCCAATTAGGAGCTTTTCTTAACTTTGTTTCAATGGCCGTGACTTCATCCCATTTCATATCCTGTACATTTTAACTTCTTATTCTTTCTTCTCTTTCTTCTGTCCATTCAGCGTCTTTGTTATGTTTCACAGAATCTTCATAGATATTTCTCCAAACTATATTTATTTCTTCTTTTTTTGGTGTTTCATTTCCTTTTGCCTTGTTTCCCAATTCTCTATAAAACCTTTTTGAGTCATTGATAAATTGCATATTTTTACTTTCCCTTTTATATTTATCTGCATATCTTCTAAGTTTTTCTGCCTGTGCTGATATTTTTAGTTTACTATTTGAGGTAGTGCACAATAGATCATGATCTGTTCTGATACAGCACATTGCTTTTATCATGTCTATTTTTCTGAGTATTTTTGTTGATCTGTTCCATCTTGTATACTCTTCTGACAGTAACGCTTCTTGTCTTAATCAAAAATCCTTAAATTTTGTTCTATATATTTTTGCACTTTCTCAGTCACTTCTTTTTCCAAAGGGCCCAAACCTCCTTGGTCTGTATAATGTTTTTCATAAATCCGTTGTATTAATGAACACACGGTTGCATTTGAAGCTTTTGACAGTTTTTCTTGTGCAAGTATTTTTCTTTCCTCTAATTTCTGTCTCTTAATTTCTTTGTATATCTTCTGTCTGGAAATTATGGGCTTCGTGTATAATAGCAACAATGCATAATTTCTTTCTTATCCTCAATAGTCCACTTTGTCATCTTTAGGGCTCTTTTATGGCTTGCCAGTTTTTGTGATTTTTGTGGACTACTACTTCCTTCTATAACAGGTATGTCATCCTCCTCCTGAGCCTGGCATAGCCCAACTGTAGGACTATTTCTGTGTCTTGAGGATTCTACACTGTCATGTTTTCCAGTCCTGGCACCAATGTGCCTACCAGGATTGGGCACTTTTTTATCTTGGGTCTTGGCACCCAACTATCTTTTTTATTTTTTAACCTACTTCTGTCCATGATATATGCTATATAAAATACAGTCTATATATCAGTGTCGTCTTGGTGAGAGTTTGTGAAAAACAGGGTTCAGGTTAATCTTCCTCCTTCACACTCTTCCTGTGTCTCATAGTAGTAAGGCATACTTTGCACTCCTCACCCCTGCAAACCAAACCAAACCAAACATTTTGTTAGAAAACAATTCATCCACACAGTCATTAGCAGATTTGTTTCTGCTTCACTTACCCATCTCAGCAGTATAATCACCTGAGAGAAAAGCACAACTTCTTCACCACCCCCTGCATTTCCTGCAACAACTGATGACTGAATTTTAGACCTACAAAATGACCAGCAAACATGGAATAAAAAAAGTAATATTATACCACCTAAACAAAACAAATATGCTTTGCATTTAAACCAAAAATATAACTTGTATGGAAATGAAAAAAATAACAAATGTATGACAGGGAAATACTGAACTACCTCCATCCCATCAAACAGGTCTACTTCATTCTAGGATCCACTTTTGACAATTCCTGCCACCTTTTCAAAGATTCTCCCAGCCTTGCCAGCATCATAAATGATATAAAGAATCACTTACCTCAACAAACGAAATGCAGATATTTACCCCAGTGTGCCATCATTTAATCTCCCTCCTTATTCCCACCTCATCTCCACTCATATCATTGTTATCTCTCCATAACAAGATTAAACTACAACACACTATACTGTTTCTACTGTTTTGTGATTTGTGGTGTACAGCTGAAATTTGGAACATAGGTAGAGTACATAGATAGTACATAAGTACAGTATATACATTGTACATTAGCCAGTGGTTGTGAGTAAGAGTAAGAACTGTTATCAAGTACTGTAGGCTTAGTATGTGTACCTTATCTGCTTTCACTAGCCTGGGGAGCAGTCATGGCACTGCCAAATTTGCTTGAGATGTTGCCTAATGAGGTTTTTAAAGGAGACTATGAACGATGTGTTTTGTATGCTAGTGGGGAGAGAGTTCCATGTTTTAGCCACTGAACTACTATATAGTGTGTCTCCAAAGCTATAATAGCTGTTGGTGACTTCTAGTAGTAGTTTGCTTGATGATCTAAGAGGCCTTTTGGCTGAGTGATGTTGTATTAGGTTTTTGAGGGCAGGACACTTATTGGGGAGGTAATAGATAGAGTGACAGAGACAGAGCTGGTTGTAGGTTAGGAGGTTGGGCAGTTCAAGCCAGTGGAGCTGGCTCAAAGCAGTAAAGTGATGAGTTCTATATGAGAAATTTGCAGCAAAGCAGGCAATTCTGTTATAGAAGGCTTCCATTTTGGTTAGTTCAGTTTTGTTGAGATTAGTCAGAAAGGGAGATACATAGAGTAGGGTGGATAGAAGCTGGGAGTGAGCAATGGCTGATCTTGTGTTGTTTGTAAGAAATTATTTGATACGGTAGAGTGATCCCACTTTGGCATGTACTTTTTTAATAGTTAAGTTGAGATGACTATCAATTTCAGGTGGGAGTCTATGGTTATTTGCAATAGCTTAGCCTGTGCAACAGAGCGATTGGAGTAGCATTTATGGAGTAGACAGTGAATTGACTGTTATCAGTGTTTTTGTTAGAACTGGTTATAATCATAAACTGAGTTTTCTTTGGATTAAGGATAAGTTGGGCTTTGGTAAGGTAGTTTTCAATGTCAGAAAATGCTAGTTGAGTTGTTTGCAGAAGGGTGGGAATCTTTTTTGCAGCACAGATTAAGGTAGTGTCATCTGCATACTGAATGATAGATGCATGCTATGTGGAGGTATGGAGGTCATTTGTGAAAATTGTGAACAGTAGTGGTCCTAAGACTGAACCCTGTAGGACTCCTATAGTTATGGGAAGCTGAGGAGATAGAGAATTTTCCCATTTCACAACCTGGTACCTGCCAGTTAAGTAGCTTTGGAACCAGGTAAGAGTTGAATTTGATAGATGATATTAGTTTAGTTTTTTAGCAGGATTTGGTGTGAGACTGTGTCAAATGCTTTGGACATATCCATAAAAAAGAGTTGACACCTACAGGCCTTCATTTTTGAGGCAGTTTATTGTGTCTGTGAAGCAGAGGAGGGCTGTAATGGTACTATGGGTAGGTCTGAAACCAGGTTGAGTAGGTGACAGGATGTTGTCTAAAAGATATTTTAGCACCTGGGTATGGATGCATTTTTCTACGATTTTGATCAGGGGAAGAGTATAGAAATGGGTCTATAGTTATTAAGTTCAGTGGAGGTCCCACCTTTATGTATGGGTGTAACATAAGATATTGGGCAAATAGTTTTCAACAACTGATCTGTTTAGGAGAGTGGAGATTGGGATAGCAATAGCATCTGCTGTGAGTTTTAAGAAATAGCTGGGGAGTAGGTCGGCTGCTGTTGACAAGGTTTTTAGTTTTGAGAGCATACTTTTGATTGAAGTGGTGGAAACTGTTTTGATGGTAAAGCTTGTATTAGTGTTATTTGTGTTGGGGGGATAATGAGGAAGGAACTGTCCTGTGATACTAAGGAAAAAAACTGAGTTCACAAAGTGGGAGTTAAATTGTGTTTCAATGGGAACTTTAGCATCAGGGGTGCTTGGTTTGGGGGTAGCCATTTGTGTGGATTTTAGTAGCCGGTTTACATTTTTCCACTTCAGCATAATAACCTGTGTGCTTGGTGAGCAGTGTGTGTGAGGGATGTAGTGTGGGTATTCTTCATAACCTCATTAGTATGCAAGATGTTTGCCTCCAAGGAAATTGTGCATTTGCATATTTCAGATACTGTGTTATTTTCTTTAGTAATGAACTAGTTGTCCGAGAACTTAAGACAATTGCTACATCACCTTAGGATGCCCAAATCAACCAAGATGGCCACAAAAACATTTGGAAATTGAGTATCCATGTGGTTCTGTCTTACATTAGGGCAGGCTGATTCAGATTAAAGATCAGATTTTAAAAAGGGTCTCCTAGGATAGTTTCTTGGATTAATGACAAGATGCTATACAGTACTAGGATATGGAAGAGTTATTTGATACACAAGCTAGTTTCTGAGATTAAATGCAAAATGTTATATAGTGCTAGGATGTGGTAGTGCTACTTGATGCTCAAGCTAGCTGATGTAAGCTTAATTCCATGCAATGCCATGCTGTTTAATAAGTTTTTGACATAATCCTAACTTTCTAGAGACGTTTTACTCTCTAGGGATTTGCTACTATATAGGGCATTGCTTACTGTCTCTGGCAGTGGGCAGCTCGCCTGATGTTTAGAAGAGAAAAAGAGCAAGAAATCTGTCTCCTATGTGCTCTAACCATTTTACAACCACACTCTGAGATTCGTGAAGTGCTTCCAAGCTCAGGCAATTCAGGTAAAGACCTTCTGCCACAAGATGCATGATTTTGGAATGTCTTAATGTAAAAGCACTGCAAAAGTAGCTCTCAAGTGCAGATTAAACAAAAAAACAGCTAGCAAACAACTAAGTCCCTGGCTAATTCACCCTTCTGCAAGGCAATTAGGAGTTAAAACAGAGCTAGAACAGCCAACAAATAGAGAAATGACTATTTTTGCCACAAAATTGAATAAATGCTTTAAAAATGCTCAAAAATGGTTGTAATCACAGTACAAAACAAGTGCAAGTGCAGTTAATCAAGTAACTATTATTATATTTGTTTGGATGGCTCTAGATGCAGTTGAAACATTTGAAAAGTGTAGCTGAGCTCTGTGGGGTGAGCACAGAGCCTTGCAAACTTGGTTGATTTATAACAGAGAAAAAACACTTGAAAACTAACTCCTATGTTCTCTTGTCAATACACAATCATACTTTGAGTTCCCTGGAGTGCTTTTCAAATCAGAGAAATCAGGTAAATGTCTTCTGCCACACAATGGATGATCCCGGAATATCTTAATATGAAAGCACAGCAAAATTAGCTCGTAGGTGCAGATTAAACAGCAAACAACTACTAAACAACTAAATATCTTGTTAATTCACCCTTCTGCAACTCAGTTTGGATGCATACAGAATTAGAAAAGCCAACAAACAGAGAAATTACTATTTTTGCCACAAAATTAATCAATGCTTTCAAAATGCTCAAAAACAGTTGTGATCACAGTACAAGAACAGTAAATCAAGCAAATAATTATCTTTGCTTGGATAGCTCTCGATATAGTTGAAACACTTGAAAAGCATAGCTGAGCTCTGTGTATTGAGCCAAAATGGCCAGAAAAATGTTTTGGTCCAATGATATACAGAGTTATTGAAATAAGAGACCAGGATAGTAATCCAGCTAGTAAAACAGACCTGTATAAACTCGATAAACCAGATCCAAGAGCTTCTATAACACAGCCAATCTCCCACCAAGGCTGATTGCAAGTACTTTGGTCTCTAATTTTAAAAATAATGTCTCAGCTATAAACAGTTTGCTTACAAAAATTCATGCTATTTTAAGAAGCTAGACATGTAAGCTTGCTGCCCACAGTATATCAGGTTAGGATGCGAGATAAGCTCTATTCAAAGATATTGCCAGTAGTCAAAACTATAAGTCTTCACTGATGGTGATCCTTGTTGACCATTTGATTAGATTTACAGTTTTATCTCACATATGCTTAACCTGACAACATGCCCACATCACAGGAAAATAATCCTCCTCAACCTGTCACATCACTACCATTGTGTCCCCACAGGTACATTACTTTTGATAAGAGAATGGGACTTGTTACCACCTGTGTATAGGTTCTCCAAATTCCTCATATTTAGTGTTCAGTGTTTCTGCAATAACTTTAGATTTGGGATCTCTGTGTATCCATTACATGTGCATTTGGTTGCAGTCATACAAGGATCTTTACAAATTGGTGTAGGTTGTAACAGTAAATGACTTTATAGTGGAAGAAGAATTATGAATGAAAATGAGTGTGGCGTCATGAACTGAAATATGTGATGACAGTTGCCACCAGCACATGTATGACTTCATACCTCTTGCTGTTATTGCTGTTTATGGCAGATTATAATGCCACATTTGTTCTCCTTTCTGTCCTAGAGACTGCAGAGTTCCAAATAATGTCACATGATGAACCTCATTCCTTCAAGGTCAAACAAAGTTTCACCAGTTTTATAAATGCTTTATTAACAACATATGCTTTTTCTCTTGCTGAGTCTTAGTTCCTATAATTTTTGTAGTCTGTAGTTTTCATTATCCTACCAATACAATTGCAGCTTAGGACCTAGCAGCAGTCTGTTCCAATCCCCTACCCCTAACACACACCACTGTTTTCTACATCCCGTGTACCCAAAGATCCTCAAATGCAGCTGTATAGCAAGTTTATCTGCATATTCGCAGATCACAAACTTCCTCTGTGCATCTAGCAGTCAAACTGACTAAATGCAAAATACCTGCAGCCATGCACTAATGCATAGCTCTCAACCTTCCATCTCCAAAATGAGGAACACTAGCCCTCATAATGTGGAACAAATGGGCAAAATGTGGAACATGTACTAATGGCTTACTAACAACTTCAGCTAGGAAGGTCATAAGATGATTAAAATGTGCTGGTTTTACTTATAAAGAAGATCGCTATGTGAATTTATGATGTATTTCTATTTATGATGGATTTCACTTAAAAAATTCCTAACACTGAATGTGTTACAGACCCTTTCAATGTGGAACTTCGTGGAATATGAACTTTTTAAGACCCCAAATGAGGTACGTTCCTCGTAATGAGGTACACTTGAGAGGTATGCACTAATGCTCCGTGTGTTAGCGAAACAATCTACTGTCATAGAATATCCTTCAGTTGTAGGCTGTCACCTTACATTGCCATTTCTTGAATTATTTACCCATACCATCCTACCTTTGCATTCTCAGCCTTCTTACCTCCATTTCCATACAATTCATAACCCATGTCCTTCACTGTCCTTGTCAGTTTGCCAGGTAAAGCACCAGTGCATCACCCTCAGTCTCCTCAACCACCATTGTCTGATTCATTTCATCCAGTTCACCTTTTACTCAAGAGATAATAATTTCCTTGCTATACTATACTTGCAAATTGTTAATACTAAAACCAGTTTTTGAACAAGTGAGTTCAAGGGAAATAGCACACATACAGCTCACAGTAATATATGAATGTGAATATTACCCTGTGATGTTCAATAGTCTGTCCAATAAAATATAAAGAGACCACAGACTGAAAACAGATAAAAGAGAGTTAAATGGCTCTGGTTTATTGCTACAATTTCTGTTAGTAAACGTAAACATTATTCGTGATATATGCAGATTAAAAGCAAATGTCTGAACAGGAAACACATTTAATTGCAAATGGATATTTTCAAGGTGAAATGAATATTCTGTTTTCTAAGTATTAAGTAGGAGACAAAGATATAACAATTTATGTAAACTATAATGAGAACTTCAAAGGGTACACTTTTCAAAAGGAAAAAATAAATATGATACTTTCCATTATCATGAAATGCCTTTCATTCATGAAGGACATATACAAAGTGTGTTGCTTGCAAACATTTTACTAACATAACCCTTGACATTCTCCTCAAGCTCTGAAATAATGAAATTACACTAAATGACTTTAATTGCTACTGCATTATCTCAGAATCGTTATGTCTAGAGTGCATATTAAAATTATACAATTGCATCAGGATATGATTCTATCCCTTCTGCTTTTTTCAGTCTGTAAATTCCCCATCATTATAACCTCCATTTCTTTATATTTCTATAGTTTCAGACTACACTTTTGGATACACAGTTTCATAAATTCCTATAGCCACATTCTGTACATTAAACTTCATCAAAAGCCTGACAAAATGGCAAAAAGAGAATATAAGTAAAAAGAACAACAGACAGTCCATTTTCAATTCCCTCTCAATCGTTTTGCCACATGTAGTTTTCAAACTTACAAAGATATAACTGCAAAAATAAATGCCAAAATTCATTACAAATCTGATACCTGACAGAATAACATAAGCATATTCATTTTGTCCTTTCATGCATATAACATCATTATAGATCCTGCCAAGCTATGATATAAGATAGAGTAGCCTTTCCCTGCAAAAATAGCACATTTTAAGTTTTATTCAGCTTATATTTAAGTTGCAACACATGACAACAAGTGAGAGGTAGGATATTATGGTACAAAAAGGAAATATTGTAAGTATAGCTATTTGTCTCACATAAGTTTTCCTTCTTTTGTAAAACACCTCTTACATTCATTTGCTTTGTATAAATTTAGGGGCTTCATCCACACTTTAAATTTCAAGTTGCAGATAGCCAGTACTATTGCTTTACAGAAGACTAAATCCAGTATGATTCCATATCTTGGAAGCCATTTAAAGACTTAGTAATACATTTTGAGCCCCTTAACGTAAAATGCACATAAATAGATTTGTCCCGGTCCCCTTCAATAAACACATAACACCGAATGACATTTGACCTTTATTAAACTTCCATAACTTTGATTACCAATTTTATTTACAACTGGACATAGTATAGTTGATTCTAAACACAGCATAAACATCCTTGTAATGTTAATCAGGACAGCGTACCTGCTCATCCTGCCCAGTAAGCAGCGTCCATACCTTCACTCACTTACTTTACTTATAAACCTCCTTGTAATGTTAATCAGGACAGCGTACCTGCTCATCCTGCCCAGTAAGCAGCATACATACCTTTACTCACTTACTTTACTTATGAAGCAGTGCCCAAGACTCACTTCATAAACCATTCATTGAATTCCTTCCAACCAAATAAGCAGTGTCCTTACATCCGCTTACTTATGTATTTAGCTATCATCCTCCACCTGCGCACTTTCCTTTCCACAAATCCCTGAAATGAACATCCAAACACGAGAGGGGGAACAGAAGAGGGCAAGCCTGTCCCTTTTGTCTGCTTACCCCACCTGATAGAATAACCACAATCCCCACCAATCCACTAACAAAAAAGGGAGGGAGGGTGGTTACTTACCCAACTACACTTGTCTAAACCCCTTAAGACCCTCCCTACCTTTACCTCATTTCCTTCCAATCATCCCTCCTTCCATTTAACCCTTTTATCTCCCCAACCCACTTAACTCCCACTAATATATTAATCTAACCCCTTCTGAAGATGTCCCTGGACAAATTGCTTTGTTGCCAAACCTCATTTGTCCCGGTCCCCTTCAATAAACACATCACACTGAATGACATTTGACTACCTTTATTAACTTCTGATCAGTACTAGCAAAAAACTACGATCACTCATAAAATCATCCAAGGCCAACTTTGAGAGAAAAATTGCAAAATACACAAAAGACAATCACAAGGCCTTCTTTAGCTATGTTAGAAACCTGGGTGGAAACTCCCAGATATGCTCAGAGTTAGTCCAAAATGACACAAAATACACTGAACCCACTGACATTGCCAACATTCTGGCAGACAGGTTCAGTGCAAATTTCTCCTCCCCCTGCCCCCCAAAAGGAGAAATAACTATCCCAGCAGAGTGTAGCCTCCCTAACATCTCAGATGCCCAGGTGAGAGCCGCCCTCTCTAAAGCTAAAAACACAGCATCAATGGGACCGGATGGTGTCCCGGGCTGTGTGCTACATGAACTCCAAGAGGAACTAAACCCACACATAAGGCTGCTGTTTAATCTTAGCCTTACTACAGGATACGTACCCAAAGAGTGGCGTGTGGCAACAGTGGTCCCACTTCACAAAGGCAGTGCTTCTATGGACCCTGGAAACTACCGCCCCATAAGCTTGACGAGCCTGGTCTGCAAAGCTACGGAGAGGATCATTATGGAACTCATAAACAAAGACATTGGGGACCAATTCGGCTTTGTCAAGGGCAGATCCTGCCTTTTGAACTTGGTAGACTTTTTTGAAACAGTCACTAAGGCCATTGATGAGGGTAAGGCAGTTCACACAGCCTACCTTGACCTTGCAAAAGCCTTTGACACAATACCCCACTCAGGCATCATAGACAAACTCACCAGCTTAAATGTAAACCCATATGTCACAAGATGGGTTGCAAACTGGCTCAAGGACAGAACCCACAGGGTCAGAGTTGCTGGAGCTATGTCAGACTCTAAGCCAGTCACAAGCGATGTCCCACAGGGCTCAGTCCTGGGACCCCTCTTGTTCGGCATTTATTTTTCCGAGGTACAGGCAAACATAGGAGGATTGTGGCTGACAAAGTTTGCAGATGACTGCAAACTGGGCGCCATAATTGATACTCCAGCGGACACAAACATCCTTCAGAGAGGCCTCATAGAAATGGATAATTGGTGCCAGAGCCATGGCCTTAAATTGAACACCAAAAAATGTATAGTCATACCCTTTGGGAAAAACAAGGTACCGACAAATTACCACATAGGTGGTAATCCATTAAGTACGGAAGAGGTAATCAGGGACCTAGGGACTCAGGTTGACAGTAACCTCTCATTTGACACTCACATTGCCAAAGTGGTTAGGAAGACCTTCTATATTGCCCACCTTATCATGAAGGGTTTCACATCTAGATCAAGAGAGGTCATTGTGCCCCTGTACTCTTCTCTTATCAGGCCAATGATTGAGTACAATGCCCCATTTGGGATGTATCTCACCCGACACCTGCAGCAGTTGGAAAGACCCCAAAAGTTCCTCACCAAGAGGATAAAGGGTCTTAAACATATGTCATATGCTGCCCGACTGAAAAAACTCCAGCTCTATTCAGTCGCATACCGCCTACTCAGAGGTGATCTGTGCCTGACGTACAAGGCCATGTCCAATCCGGAATTAATGGACATGCTCCACCTCAGAAAATCCAAATCCATCAGAGCCACGAGAACAAGAGACTTAAACCTCAACACAGAAATAAATAGGACGTGCTGGAGGGACAGATTCATAACCCAGAGGCTCCCTACACTCTGGAACAGAATCCCAGTCCATGTTAGGCAGAGCCCCTCACTGACTCTATTCAAGAGAAATCTTGACGAGTGGATGGGAGATCGTAGGTTTACCCCGGGGGTCATCTCTGTGTCACAACTAGACAGAGGCACAGTAAACTAAACCCTAAAAGGGTGTAGTATTCTCATCCTAAGGGGTGGTGAAAGCCACACACACTCTGGCTAGGCTTATAAATGCCCTAGGGCAGATAGCCTAGTATGAACCTATGAACCTATGAACCTATCTTTGATCACCAAATTTATTAATTACAACTGGACGTTGTATAATTGCTTTTAATCACAGCATAAACATCCTTGTAATGTTAATAAGAACAGCGTACCCACTCATCCTGCCCTAGTAAGCAGAGTCCATACCTCTGCTCACTTACTTTACATATGAAGCAGTGTCCAAGACTCACTTCATATCCCATTTATTGAATTATCCATCCAACCTAATAATTCAGGACAACATGACCTTACTCATCCTGACCCAGTAAGCAGTGTCCATACCTCTACTTGCGTACATTACTTATGAAGCAGCGTCCAAGACTCACTTCATACACCATTCATTGAATTACCTTCCAACCAGATAAGCAGTGTCATTTCCTCTGCTTGCTTATCTATTTAGCAAACATCCTCCAACTGCTCACTTTCCTTTTCCCAAATCCCTGAAATGAACATCCAAACACCAGAAGGGGAACAGAAAAGGGCAAGCCTGTCCATCTTCTCCACCCACCAGCCTGACCAGGTTGTTCCCACTCCCTCATGCCAAAATTTGTCAAACCTAACCACCCACAAAAGAAGGACTAAGCCAAATGTGATTCGGTGTTCCAAATCCCCCTAAACCAAACTGGCTCCCTATGATCAATCCAACACCCTGTCATATAAATACCCAAAACCACTAGTCGACTAAATCATTAAAATAATCCAATGATCCCTCTCCAATACTATAATAATCATAATTATGTATAACTTCTGTACCTTAACCCTCCTGTACCCTAACTATCAGTAATATTCTAATCAGTCCCAGAGCCTTACATGCTAATGTCAACTCCAAAACTTACCACCGACCTGCCTATCTGCAACCCTATTTTCCACCCAATATGCAATAACAAAAATTGAAATTTCCTTCCAAAAGTCCCACTATGCAATATACTCCATCCACCAGCAAAATACAATCCCCCCAGCAGAACCATAGCCTTCAGTTCCATTTCCTTAGACCACTGAGTGCTACACACTCTGCCCTCCGCTGTCTAGGACATCATTGCACACTACTCTAGTGACTGGAACCTCTAACATAAGAACCACCATCACCTTTCGAGCCTGCTTCCTTCATTTCACTCTCCAGAACCCATGCTACTCTTCTCACCTTTAACATCTGCTTCCTTCAGGCCACTGATTGCTGCCATTCTGCGATTCCGACACCTTCAAATCAGTGAGTAATGCAGCTCTACGTATCTACGTACATCCCATTATGACCTGCTTGCCCATCATTGCAGCTACTGGCACCATGTCTACTGTGTGGTCTTCCATCATTGATCTGTAACAGAAAGAAACAGTAAATTCACTGCCACAAACCAAGATATCTTAATATTGCATGTTATCAAGGGAACCCCCGCAATATTCTCCCCCATCAACTTTCCAATGTAATTTGGACTTGAGGCTCCCTTTCTACCCCTTCCCAACCCCCCTTATTTATTTATTTATTTATTAATAATATTATATAACTACATTTATATATAGCCTGTTAACGTTTCCCAGTTGAAGCTGTAATATGCTATCATATACCATAAGCATGGCAGTGAAGAGTTACCGAATAGCTGGGTAACTACAGCAGAGCTTAAGAGAGATGGCTAGAAGGGTGCTTGGTGTGACATCTGGAAAGAGGAAGGAGGACAAGGAGACCTGGTGGTGGAATGAAGAAATACAGGACAGTATACAGAGAAAGAGCATGGCGAAGAAGAAGTGGGATTGTCAAAGAGATGAAGAAAGTAGACACGAGTATAAGGAGATGAGGTGCATGGCAAAGAGAGAGGTGGAGAAGGCTAAGGATAAGGCATATGAAGAGTTGTATAAAAGGTTGGACACTAATGAGAGAGAGAAAAGGACCTGTACCGATTGGCTAGACAGAGGGACCGAGCTAGTAAAGATGTGCAGCAGGTAAGGGTGATAAAGGATAATGAGGGAAACGTACTCACAAGTGAGGAGAGTGTGTTGAGCAGATGGAAAGAGTACTTTGAGGGGTTGTTGAATGAAGAGAATGAGAGGGAGAGAAGGTTGGATGATGTGAAGATAGTGAATCATGAAGTGCAGTGGATAAGCAAGGAGGAAGTAAGGATAGCTATGACGAGGATGAAGAACGGAAAGGCCATTGGTCCAGATGACATACCTGTGGAAGCATGGAGGTGTTTAGGTGAAATGGCAGTGGAGTTTTTAACTAGATTGTTTAGTGAAATCTTGGAAAGTGAGAGGATGCCTGAGGAATGGAGAAAAAGTGTTTTGGTACCGATTTTTAAGAATAAGGGTGATGTGCAGAGCTGTAGTAACTACAGAGGGATTAAACTGATCAGTCACAGCATGAAGTTACGGGAAAGAGTAGTGGAAGCTAGGTTAAGAAGGGAGGTGATGATTAGTGATCAGCAGTATGGTTTCATGCCAGGAAAGAGCACTACAGATGCTATGTTTGCTCTGAGAGTGTTGATGGAGAAGTACAGAGAAGGTCAGAAGGAGTTGCATTGTGTCTTTGTGGATTTAGAGAAAGCATATGACAGGGTGCCTAGAGAGGAGTTGTGGTATTGTATGAGGAAGTCGGGAGTGTCAGAGAAGTATGTAAGAGTGGTACAGGATATGTATGAGGCTAGTGTGACAGCAGTGAAGTCTGCGGTGGGAGTGATGGATGCGTTTAAGATGGAGGTGGGATTACATCAAGGATCAGCTCTGAGCCCTTTCTTATTTGCAATGGTGATGGACAGGTTGACAGACGAGATCAGACAGGAGTCTCCGTGGACTATGATGTTTGCAGATGACATTGTGATCTGTAGTGAGAGTAGGGAACAGGTGGAGGAGACCCTGGAGAGGTGGAGATATGCCCTAGAGAGAAGAGGAATGAAGGTCAGCAGGACTAAGACAGAATATACGTGTGTGAATGAGAGGGAGGATAGAGGAATGGTGAGGATGTAGGGAGTAGAGATGGTGAAGGTGAATGAGTTTAAGTACTTGGGATCAACAGTTCAGAGTAATGGTGAGTGTGGAAGAGAGGTGAAGAAGAGAGTGCAGGCAGGATGGAGTGGGTGGAGAAGGGTGTCAGGAGTGATTTGTGACAGACGAGTACCAGTAAGAGTTGAAGGGAAGGTCTACAAGAGGGAAGTGAGACCAGCTATGTTATATGGGTTGGAGACACTGGCATTAACAAAAAGGCAGGAGTCAGAGCTTGACATGGCAGAGCTGAAGATGTTAAGATTTGCACTGGGTGTGACGAGGATGGACAGGATTCGGAATAAGTATATTAGAGGGTCAGCCCAGGTTGGAAGGTTTGGAGACAAAGCCAGAGAGGCAAGATTATGTTGGTTTGGACATGTGCTGAGGAGGGATGCAGAGTATATTGGGAAAAAGATGCTAAGGATGAAGCTGCCAGGTAACAGGAAAAGAGAAAGACCTAAGACAAGGTTTATGGATGTGGTGAGAGAGGTCATGCAGGTGGTTGGTGTGACAGAGCAAGATGCAAAGGACAGCAAGAAATGGAAACAGTTGATCTGCTGTGGCGATCCCTAATGGGAGCAGCCGAAAGAAGAAGAATATACCATAAGCATGTGTACCACATTCTGCCCCTTTTAACCCCCTTTGTTTGCAATTGCTCTGAAACCTCCTACCTCTCCACCTCTCATCCCAGGTGATAACAACAAAGCCCCATGTTTTCTCAACCTCCTAGAAGAAAAGTGTTCACAAGCCATAAAAAAACAAGGAACAGAGGTATCCTCTGATGGTACAAATTAGGAGACCGAAATGTCTGACCTTTCCTAAATTAGTCTTTACTCTTTACCACTAAATGCCAAGACCACAGACTACAAAGAAACCAACCAACTATAAAGCACATTCTGGACATTTTACGAAAATCAACAACCCATGAGGCCCTACCTCTCAACCTTCTATGGCAGGAAATTGAAATTTAGCCATAAATAACAGCAGGAAAAGGACCCCAAAATAAACATCATTTCCAATATTGCTCTTACCAACTGCAAAAGCTGATAGAATAGGTTTTGCATCAGTACCGATCTTCCAATAGGTACACAGTCTGACACTCAAAATTCATCATAGAACCCTCTAATACATTTCTACATCAACTACATCATATCACCCTGCTTCCTAATTTACATGCTTTATTCTAGAATGGACAACATATTTATTTCTAATTACCCCTAACCACTGCTATTAAACAGTGGTATAATTACCCCAAGAAATAGTCCACAAATCGTGAAAAGCTATACCCTCTTGCAAACTGAATGCCGAGATGAACTGCTGAAACACTATACCGAGCACCCCTACCAACAGATTCCTTTCCATGAAGCTCTGGGAAACCACTACAGATAGCAGTCCCACCAAAAAGGTTCTGTGTCTTGGACCAGCTCTCTGTGATAGCATAAAATGTCTGGGAAAACAGTTAGTTTTGGCAGCCTAATAGTGGTGCTCCATTTCTTTTCGCCTTTTTTTTTTTTTTTTATTACTATTACTGTCTGTTCCCTCCTTTCTCCACTTCCCTATGTCTTGAGCATCATTACTACAAAACCAATATTGCAAGATTCGGCTGCTTATTGTTTAAAATGCTTAATTTACAATATGTTTTGTTCAGTGCATTAAAAGCCTTCTGCCACCCCCAGTGTGGTCTACAATTGTTCATGATACCAATATTACATTTGTTTATCAGGAAAGCCCGACTTGAAATGAGCCAATTATCATCATAGGCCTGAAGAGAAACTCTCCAGATGCATGTCTCTGTAACATTGGAGGAAACATGAGTAACTGGGGAAACCCACACGAACACGAGGTGCCCCCACCCCCCCACATGCAGCATCCAATTAAAAGCACCCAGCCAAGAATCGAACCAGAAAACCTCTAACTGTGGAGTGACACAAACTGCTGCACCACTGCACCACCTTGGCTAGTGTGGTTCTAACTGTGTGTACCACAGACCTCTGCTAAGAATCTATAACAGGAACTGCCCAACTTCCCTGACTAGACTGAGATAATTAAAATGGGAGCCCACAACCATCCCCACGCATGCACAGCTCGCCCAACACCTGCGAACACCTATTTACGGATCTCTCCTTCCCCCGACTATCAAAAAATTTCACACAACCACCCCTATGAAATTATTTCACAAGAGGCAAGTTCACCTCTAATAGGGAGTGTTTTAAATATTGCTCTTAGAAGGTTGCCCCATAACAGGATTTGTGTCATCATGCATCCCCTAGAGGGAAGTGTCTGAAATGCAAATGTATGCCATTTAGCGACAGCAGTCCACAGTGATCTCCTTATCAGATCCTCACTGTTGTTTACCAACCCCAACAAGTTGCAATAGCAGCTATTCTCAACCATTGAAAAACCCAGAGCTGTTGCCACCAGCATCGCAACTGTCAATGAGCTCAAACCATAGCTCTCAACCTTGTACCATGAAATCACTGGATGAAACCAAAATTAATTGAGGAACAAAGCCCGGAAATCAGGGACCAGTTCCAATCATTGCTCCCACCACTAATAAAGCTGCAAGGGTGCCAAGGTCTTCTGTTACCATGCATTTACTGAAGGACATGCATTCAAAACTGAGTTGGCAGTCTGTAGAGAGTTCAGTTCTCACTGATTAGCCATGACAATCCAACGAATCACAAACCTAATGCAGAATTGACCCGACCATAACACAGAACAAAACTGTGTACACCCACTACCCAACCCTGCACCATACAGCCGCATAGTATAACTTTTTTTTGGCATGACTTGTTAACCCCAGAGTTTCTTTGTAACTAATTGACTTACCCATCCTCCTCCAACCCATGAAGCACCCTCAAATGATTTGTGAATTTGTCCAAAAACCTCCATTTGAGAAATATGAGTCAGCCCCACTCCTCTGACTGTCACTGCACATCCGTGGAAACAACTGTCACACCATTTGCTCAGAGCCCATGAAAGACCATTCGCAGCTTCATCTGAGGAATACCTCAAATGAGCACAGTAGACTGACCGGACCAAAGAATCCTAAACCCGACCTTAAACCACAACCAATTATATTAAATAAGGAAATGACAATCGGGTTACTCAGAAAAATGCACCCCAAGTGTTTACCTGAACTCTCAGGATTCCACTAGGATTTATGCAATAGCTCACTGAAACATACATTACAACTGATCCCACCCATAATTTTCACTATATACCATGACCAGGTGATAACAGGAAGGATGCACTTGTAGCTTGGAGAAACTGAGGGTGCACGAGCTTAGGAAAGAAAGACACAATACTTGATATGAGCCCCTATCAATGTTAATAGATGCTTACAAAATCTTCATGTATTATAAAAGCTATAAGCAAGACTATGGAATTCCGAAAGTGACAATACTCTCCACAAAGACCAAGTCTGCCTTATGCTAAAGAACAAGTCACAGAGAAAATGTTATTTTAATTTTGTCAGCAGACCAAAATATTACACATATACTTTCGGATTTGATCCCATCTGCAGTCCTTGTCAACTGTGCAAGATGAGAACCTAAACATGTAGAAATGAAAAAGCACAAATCAAATCTAAAAGCCAGATCAAGGAATCCACAACATACCCTAACGGGTTTGGCAAAAACTAGTGTGGCATACACTCTCCACAACAGTGCTCATTTAGTGTACTAAAATATAACTTGTTTCGCATATTAGCTATGATATAAAAACATCCATACTGTCAGTTACAAAAACTTGCACATCAAGTACAATAGAATAGGGGTATGGCACAATAAACTATGATATGTGTTTCCCACAAAGGCTTCCCTCATGTGAGCCCCAGAAACTGGCCACAATCCTTAGGGAACCAACACACAACTGCTTCACCCACATGAACCTTCTGCAGTTGAGTAAGATTTCTTTGAAAACCCCAAAACTGCAAATACTGCACAGCCATTCCACAATGCCAGCTCCCCCCTACCAACCAAGGACACACTTCACATGTATGGCAAGTCTCACAGCCCATGAAAACCCCTCAAGAACTTGCCACTTGGCTGAAAACAGAGTAAACCAAGTTCCACAACCTAGAAACACTCTCCACAGATGTACCACTTGGCTGAAAACAGAGCACACCACAGGACCACCAGAACCAAGCAACCGCCCCCACCTTTAAAGTATCCATTACCCACAAACAAATCCCTTAGGCTCGTTACCCACTGGGAAACAAAAAATCTTCCCTACAAGGCAATTCAATAAACAGCATTTGAGGGTGAGCTGCAATTTATGAATCAACAAAGTTCAAAACAAGATAAATCAACAACAAGCCGCAATACAATAAGACACTCTGCTGCACAACATCCACTGCTCAATTATGCTTCCAGACCCATGAGGAGCAAGGGGCACGGAGAAAAAAAAAACTTTCACTTGAGCTACTACTCACCAAATAAACCAAGAGCATGCCAACCATAACCAAACACCTCTTCTCTCTATGCACTCCTTCTCTGCCAATTCCTGACTAACAGTAGCATGTGGCCTACCAGCACCAACAGGTTGTCATGGATATGATACTTGCAGTAGAAAGTTAACACCAAAATGTGATTACTTACCCAACTACACTTGCCTAAACCCCCTTAAGCCCCTCCCCACCTTACCTCATTTCCTTCCAAACATTTATCTTTCTATTTAACCTTTTCATCTTCCCAACTCACTTAAAACACTAATATATTAATCTAACCTGTTCTGAAGATATCCCTGGACAAGCTAGTTTGTTGCTAAATCTCATATCTTGAACAAAAGAGAAATACATGCTGCCTTTCTACTCAAAAACATATATACACATGGACACACAGATAAAAACACACATTTACTGTGGAATTTGTGTATTTTCATATATATCAAAAACCTGAATCAGTTCAGTGGACTGTGTCATGACTTTTTGACTGTAACTTTCATTTTTGCTAATCTTTTTTTTTTTTCAGTTGCATTATTGCTCCTAGATATTATATATATATATATATATTTTTTTTTCTCTTGATTTTTCAAATACTGGCTACACATTTTCCTCTTCAAATATTGTTTTGATTAATTTTGAGGTATCTGACTGGAAAATATGATACACATATGTGTGTGTGTGTATATATATATATATATATATATATATATATATATAGTTGTAGAAAGCTGGATTTTATTGCTTTTGCTTCTTGTGAACTTGATCAATGTGAGTATAATAGCTTCTGCTAAGGATGATAAGGTCATGTATTAAATTGCTTTCCCTTACTATAAAGAAAGATAGCCTTAGTTAGCCCTGTGACACTAGGGAAATACTGCCATCCCAGCTATCTGGAATGTTGTAAACAATCATATGTCATTTGTGAATATAACTATGATTTATATGCTTGTCTTACAAATGCAAGAGAACTATATGTTATGTACTGATCTTCAAGAATGTAACCAGAGTGCCCTATTGGAAAAGAACAGAAATGTATATAAACAATATACCTGTGCAAACATATGTTTTAATAGTAGATACTGGAACATACAAAGTTAACTTGCAAAACTCTAAGAAAATAAGTTGGAATCAAAGTGTTTGACAACTGTGTGTTTATCTCTCAGTTAGAGTTAGAAGTTTCTATTGTCTTGAAACAGAAATAATTACTAGGTTTAAAATGTAAAGCGTTTTTATTGCTCTGTGCCTTCCTTGTAGATACACATCTGAGAGTTAAATATTTTAACACAGAGATGTTAGTATCTGGTTAGCCTGGGAACTGAAGGCAGGTGACAAGAAGTGATGTCACCCAGGCTAACCCAGCAGTAAAATGTGATACTGATTTAAGAACTCTCAGAGAGAAAGAGAGAGAGTGGCATTTTGTATCTTGTGTTGGACCTAGCAAGAGCATCCAGTCATCTACATTTGCCTTGCTAATAGTAAGTAACCAGGGTACAGGGATATATTTTATATATAGCTAGGAGTATAATAAAGATCCATTTAGATGTTTTCTATATTTATTTGTGACTGTCCTGCAATGTTATTTTAAAATATTTCCTGTAATTCTGAACTCTGTAGTTACTGTGCTGTTTAAGTATTGTCTTGTTCTTTTATTATTTACTATTAAATATATATTAATATTTTAATTGTGGCTGCATTTTTAGAGATATTTAAGCTCTTAGAGTACGTGCATATGTATTTGGTGACACTGTACAGGCCACTCCTTAATAGCCTTGAAAATCTTGGTCACACTTGCCATTTGGATAATAATAACATTACACAGTAAGATTGGGCACCCTTTGGTAAGAGCCTTAAAAGTAGTTAAGTAGTGGTTGGTGGCAGCTGGTACCACCTTATAGTTTGGGCAGGAGAGGGCATAGTTAGTAAACCGGTGCCAGCCTTTCCCAGGTGTGTGTTTGTGTTTGTGTATAAGTCAAATCTCAAAGTGTATGTGTGTCAGCTACTTGGGAAGGGATGGTGCTGGAGGTTTTGGCTTGGCCACTCAGCTGAGATCTTGATCCCATAGCAGTGCCAGTGGGGAGTCTTATTGGGGATCTGGAGAAAGAGGGAGAAACCAGCCCCAGACTGACTGTGATCTCTGTGTGCTTTTAAGGGAAATTGTACTTTACTGTGTGTGTACTTGTAATCCTCCCAATGTGTATGTCCCTGACTGTTACCAGTGGTGAGGATTGAGGCTCCTTGACTACTGGGCCAGTGCAGGGGCACCACAAGCCTATTTAAGTTGCTACAGTGATCTGTCCTGCTTACTATAATTTGTCACTAAGCCATGGTTACTAGGTCTAAAAACAGAACACAAACTTTAACATTATAGCCTGAATGTTAGGTTTCAAAAGACAGTTCATTTACTTGATGTTATCTATATCATATCATGTCTGCAGACATTCAGGCTCTGGAAACTTTGTCAGTGATACAATGGGTAGCACTCTCTCCTTTGGTGATGGATACTTCAGACTGCTGTACAGCATTAGGGGGTTAATATACTCCTAAGTGTGCCATTCTTCAGATGAAATATTAAACTGTGCCTCATCTGCTTGAGTTGGTGGTAGCTCAGGTGCATGTAAAACATCCCAAGACACCTACAGAAAAGAGGAGAGGAAATTCTCTGATTCCCTAGAGTATAAATTCCACCTTGAGTCTCCCCTGAAAAGAGACCCCTAGCAACAAAGGATTTACCTGGTCAGCATTGGATAAAGAAATAAAAAATAAATAAAGGCATTACAAAATTCAAATGAGGTAGGGCACTGTTTCAGGAGATGCTGTCTCATAAATTCTGTGAAAACAAGTGCACTGAAATAATTATCTAACTGGCACAGTGTTATAAAACACATGAGCAATGAGTATAGTAACCCTGATTTCAATACTAATTCAGAAATGAGCATGAAAGAGAAAAATGGTGTAAAACAGTAAGATTGAACTGTCTAAAAAGACAAGAAATGTTTTGTAAAACTTGCAGTGTCTCATTATGAAATATGTGTTTGGAGGGACACAGTTTTATAACTGTGTAAAATGAATCTAGAGCGTATCTAAACAATCCTGCATTGGTTTGTGATTGACTGTACAGTAGTTTGGCAAGAAAAGTTTTTATTTGAAATTATATTTTATTTTTTACCAGTGTTTTTCACTGTTTGCAGGAAGAACAAAATAGCTTGTAGACAAGAAGATTTACTTTGATTTAGATTTTGTTGTTTTTACCTTTAATTTTCACTGTTTGTTGTTGTTAGAAAGGAATGGCAACAACTGAAAAAGCGTGCAGGAACCACCAACAAAAAACGTTACACAGCAAAAGCTACACGCTACTGCTGTAGCTCCCAGTACAAACAGCACAGATCCACAGAACTGCAAAACGTATGATAAAAACTCCAACGTTTAATGGTTTAGCGCTTTCTCTCGCTACAAGGCGAGCTTCATCAGAACCACTTACAATATACACATACTTCCTTAAAAACCAAAATTGGCGCCAAAAAACAGGATATACTGAGTTTAAAGGCATACAAACATTTTAAAACAAAGAATATCTTATTGAAACAACACATATAATACAAATGTATGAAAAGTTAAATATGAATATATTACAGTGAAACTTCTTGAAAATAAACCTTATTAAAACATTAAAACACTAAGTTGACCCTTCATATAGTAAATATAATAAAACATATGATCTAAGTATTTAATTGTCCAAAATTAATGCAGACTTTATTGATATACTTTCATTAATACCTGGTGGGGTTGTGGCGTCAAGTATAGTTGCCACCATAGCTCTCTATATAACAAATAGTTTTTTATATCTCCTCCTCTAGGATTGTTTCTAACAGACTCCAGTATGGCAAATTTAAAAGAGTGTGCGGCACCCAACTCTTGAATGTGTTTGCTAAGGGCATTTTTCATATCTAATCTACGTATGCAGTATAAGTGGGAATAAATTCTCTGACGCAGTTGTCGTTCTGTCTTCCCCACATAGAAACAATTACACAATTGACAGATTGCTATATACACTAGCATCGAGACCTACAATTGCCCTTGCAAAACGCACTATGCTATGACCTACATTATTTAGAACTATACTACTAGTCTCAAGTATGTAGGTACATTGTTTACAAGTACCACATTTGGAGGAGTGATTGTCTAACGATTTGCTGGGTGCATTCGTACTTTCCAGGATGGATTTAAGATTCCTACCCATCTTATAAATAAATCTGGGTTCAAAGCCTAATGTATCTACCATACCCTGGTTAGTAATTAAAATGTGCCAATGCTTGTGCATAATTTTCATTATGTTGGAACTAAATAGACCATATTCTATAACGCACACAATTGGTGACTCGTCGAGCCTTTTCTTATGCCTCAAATTATCTACTGTCATATTGGATACTGAATCAGTTGCAGGTACTAATGTGGTAGAAATCTTGTTGGCTCCTAATAAAGGGGTGTATTTCTTACCCCTTTCCTTCAATACATATTCAGCTGTATCATCCAAAATTTTGAGGTGTATCCCCTATCTTTAAAAAGAGCCTTCATATAATTTATTTCATTTACAACATCTTGATGTTCAGAAGTCATCCTAATGGCTCTAATACATTGCCCTTTGAAGATGTTCTTCCTCATATTGGGTGGATGGAAACTATTATAGTCTAAGTAGGAGTTGGTAAAAGTGTGTTTTCTGTAAATAGAAGATTTAAACCTACCATTTTCCAAGGAAATGTACGTGTCAAGATATGCCACCCCTGTGTGATTCTTTGTAGCAGTGAAGTTCAAATAGTTGCTACTATCATTAAGATGTGACATAAAAGAATCAAACAATTCTGTACTTCCTTTCCACAGGATGTAAATATCATCCAGGTAACGGGAATAGTAGGCAATATGATGATAAAAAGTACTGTTAAACACACATTTCTCCTCCCAATCAAGCATTACCAGATTAGCAAACATGGGAGCACAAGCTGCTCCCATGGCTACACCTCTGGCTTGCTTGAAGATTTCCCCTCAAAAAATATGAAGTTGTTCTCTATAACTATACTCATGAGGTCTACCAGTAAGGAAATCTTGTCCCAACTCAACTCTGAATATTTTCTCATACTACTAGAAAAAGCTTCTAGTCCTTCTTCCCAAGGAATGCAGCTGAACAAATCTACCACGTCAATAGAACAAAATATTAGCTGGTCCTGCTGAATATTCACCGGGAAATTACGAAGAAATTCCCATGAATCTTTAACCATATGACTCAACTTATTGTACATGAATTTCAGAGTATGATCTATTACCACACCTAAAGGAAACGTTTTAGATTTGCTGCCCGATATTATAGGGCGTAGTGGGGGATTCAAGTGGTCTTTATGAACTTTGGGAATGCCTACTATTGTGGCTAAAACAGGGTTGTCCACCTTCATAAAATCAAAAAGATCTCTAGTAATTCTATGATGTAGTAGGTATTCCTCTAAGCACATCTCGATTTTCCTATAGGCAATATTAAGCTCATTGAGAGAAGAAATTTCATAATTGCCAGACTCATGAAGAATGTTGTATATTGAGGCACTATATGTGGTGGCATCAAAAAGTACGATGCCACCGCCTTTGTCGGGCTTCATAACCCTAACAGATGGATCCAAAGAAAGATCATTCATAATTTTCAATTCGTCATGAGACAGATTGTCTTTTTGTTCAAAATATTTCTTTCTTCTAAATGTACATTTTTTAAGAGCATATACCTCGTTCATAACCTTTCTTTCAAATATAGAAACAATAGGGTTGTTTATCGGGATATAGGTACTTTTTTTCTTTAAGGGTCTGTCAACTTTAGATACACTAGTGTTGCTGTTATCAAACATTAAAGCTAGATTTAATTTTCTAGTATATTTCTTAATGTCTAATAATGTATCAACAACACGAAATCTGGGTGTAGGTATAAATTTTAACCCTTTGGAAAGCAGACTAAAATGTGCTATTTCCAATTGTACATTACTATAATTGAAGATTTTGAATTTTTTATACTCATGAATGACCTCATCCACTACAGCTATACTGTCTTCACAATAAGTACTGACAGCCTGCTGTGTAGCATCAATAACAGAATGTACTATTTCATTCTCCAGTTCCCTCTTTTCCTCCAACTGACTTTGTTCCTGTAAGGTGGAACATAATAAAAATCCTGTTCAGTATTTTCTTCGTAGGCACGTTCCACCGATTTGTTTTGTGCCCCTGCATAGGTGTCTTTCTTATCATTACCCCACCTATAACTCATATGTCTGCTATACTGCTCTTTGTCTCTCATAATTTTTTTGTGTTTCCGGTCAAAGGCCTTTTTGGCCCTATCCTCCGCTAAAGTAAATTGCTTATAATAGAGCTTCTCCCATTGATTAAAGTTAAGATCATGTGTAATAGTATTATCTAAATCTTCTACCTCCGTAATAATTTTACACAATTTGATATCATTATGTTTAAGCAAAAGCTTCATAAATCCCACGCCAAAAGAATCAAATAGTGTATTAAATTCTGTTTCTACATCTACATCAATATCAATACCCAATGGGTATTTAAAAAATCTTAATCCCATTGGTACAATTTTGATGGATATACAGTAATTCAAATATGCGTTATCAAGTTTAATGGCATTAATACTGTTTAGTTTTTTACCCAACAGATAAATCAAATCTCTCAAAGTCCCTTTAACAGCATGACGAGTAGTTTGGGCTTTCCCATCTGCAATATGATCAAATTTACAGTCATTACTAATAAAATCCTGTAAAGGTTTGGACTTGTCAGTTCTTTTATCTGCTGTATTGTCAAACAGCTGATAGTTACGAAAAAAAGAATCATTTACTGTGTTATTAACAGTACCTTGACATACTCTCTTCTCATTGGAAACTTGTGCATAGGTACGTAAAGGCTGAGTAGTTTTCGGTCGCGTACCTATCCGTACAGCTTCATTGTCATAATTCCCAAACGAAAAATCGAAAGTGAAATCAGGACCGACAGTCCTAATAAATTCCGAAGGGTCTGCTACTCCAGGTAGATCGATAGCACAACTAGCAGTAGGCCGACAGTCCTGTCCATTGGGAATATCCAAAGAAGAAGAAGACAGGAAATCACCCGTAGCTACACCACTAAACTTCTTGGAGCGTGTCTTAGTACAAATCTTTCTACGCTCCTTTGGTGACTCACTACATGCCGGTAACTGTTGCTGAGTGTTAACAGAAGTTTCCTGTGCGGTAGTTTTACTACCAGATATCTTACAAGCCGAGCTGTTATCGGCTGACAGTTTATGAAGCAGTTCGAAAATTTTTTCTACCTCCCTGCGTAGGGAAGAAACCTCCGACCGGAGGCAGGAAATCTCCTTACAATCATCAGGCGAGGTAACGCTGATTGGACTGTGAGCAATAGACATGGCAACAACTGAAAAAGCGTGCAGGAACCACCAACAAAAAACGTTACACAGCAAAAGCTACACGCTACTGCTGTAGCTCCCAGTACAAACAGCACAGATCCACAGAACTGCAAAACGTATGATAAAAACTCCAACGTTTAATGGTTTAGCGCTTTCTCTCGCTACAAGGCGAGCTTCATCAGAACCACTTACAATATACACATACTTCCTTAAAAACCAAAATTGGCGCCAAAAAACAGGATATACTGAGTTTAAAGGCATACAAACATTTTAAAACAAAGAATATCTTATTGAAACAACACATATAATACAAATGTATGAAAAGTTAAATATGAATATATTACAGTGAAACTTCTTGAAAATAAACCTTATTAAAACATTAAAACACTAAGTTGACCCTTCATATAGTAAATATAATAAAACATATGATCTAAGTATTTAATTGTCCAAAATTAATGCAGACTTTATTGATATACTTTCATTAATACCTGGTGGGGTTGTGGCGTCCAAGTATAGTTGCCACCATAGCTCTCTATATAACAAATAGTTTTTTATATCTCCTCCTCTAGGATTGTTTCTAACAGTCTCCAGTATGGCAAATTTAAAAGAGTGTGCGGCACCCAACTCTTGAATGTGTTTGCTAAGGGCATTTTTCATATCTAATCTACGTATGCAGTATAAGTGGGAATAAATTCTCTGACGCAGTTGTCGTTCTGTCTTCCCCACATAGAAACAATTACACAATTGACAGATTGCTATATACACTAGCATCGTAGACCTACAATTGCCCTTGCAAAAACGCACTATGCTATGACCTACATTATTTAAAACTATACTACTAGTCTCAAGTATGTAGGTACATTGTTTACAAGTACCACATTTGGAGGAGTGATTGTCTAACGATTTGCTGGGTGCATTCGTACTTTCCAGGATGGATTTAAGATTCCTACCCATCTTATAAATAAATCTGGGTTCAAAGCCTAATGTATCTACCATACCCTGGTTAGTAATTAAAATGTGCCAATGCTTGTGCATAATTTTCATTATGTTGGAACTAAATAGACCATATTCTATAACGCACACAATTGGTGACTCGTCGAGCCTTTTCTTATGCCTCAAATTATCTACTGTCATATTGGATACTGAATCAGTTACAGGTACTAATGTGGTAGAAATCTTGTTGGCTCCTAATAAAGGGGTGTATTTCTTACCCCTTTCCTTCAATACATATTCAGCTGTATCATCCAAAATTTTTGAGGTGTATCCCCTATCTTTAAAAAGAGCCTTCATATAATTTATTTCATTTACAACATCTTGATGTTCAGAAGTCATCCTAATGGCTCTAATACATTGCCCTTTGAAGATGTTCTTCCTCATATTGGGTGGATGGAAACTATTATAGTCTAAGTAGGAGTTGGTAAAAGTGTGTTTTCTGTAAATAGAAGATTTAAACCTACCATTTTCCAAGGATATGTACGTATCAAGATATGCCACCCCTGTGTTGTTTTTTGTAGCAGTAAACTTCAAATAGTTGCTACTATCATTTAGATGTGACATAAAAGAATCAAACAATTCTGTACTTCCTTTCCACAGGATGTAAATATCATCCAGGTAACGGGAATAGTAGGCAATATGATGATAAAAAGTACTGTTAAACACACATTTCTCCTCCCAATCAAGCATTACCAGATTAGCAAACTTGGGAGCACAAGCTGCTCCCATGGCTACACCTCTGGCTTGCTTGAAGATTTCCCCCTCAAAAAATATGAAGTTGTTCTCTATAACTATACTCATGAGGTCTACCAGTAAGGAAATCTTGTCCCAACTCAACTCTGAATATTTTCTCATACTACTATAAAAAGCTTCTAGTCCTTCTTCCCAAGGAATGCAGCTGAACAAATCTACCACATCAATAGAACAAAATATTAGCTGGTCCTGCTGAATATTCACCGGGAAATTACGAAGAAATTCCCATGAATCTTTAACCATATGACTCAACTTATTGTACATGAATTTCAGAGTATGATCTATTACCACACCTAAAGGAAACGTTTTAGATTTGCTGCCCGATATTATAGGGCGTAGTGGGGGATTCAAGTGGTCTTTATGAACTTTGGGAATGCCTACTATTGTGGCTAAAACAGGGTTGTCCACCTTCATAAAATCAAAAAGATCTCTAGTAATTCTATGATGTAGTAGGTATTCCTCTAAGCACATCTCGATTTTCCTATAGGCAATATTAAGCTCATTGAGAGAAGAAATTTCATAATTGCCAGACTCATGAAGAATGTTGTATATTGAGGTCTATTTAGTTCCAACATAATGAAAATTATGCACAAGCATTGGCACATTTTAATTACTAACCAGGGTATGGTAGATACATTAGGCTTTGAACCCAGATTTATTTATAAGATGGGTAGGAATCTTAGTTAGACAATCACTCCTCCAAATGTGGTACTTGTAAACAATGTACCTACATACTTGAGACTAGTAGTATAGTTCTAAATAATGTAGGTCATAGCATAGTGCGTTTTTGCAAGGGCAATTGTAGGTCTACGATGCTAGTGTATATAGCAATCTGTCAATTGTGTAATTGTTTCTATGTGGGGAAGACAGAACGACAACTGCGTCAGAGAATTTATTCCCACTTATACTGCATACGTAGATTAGATATGAAAAATGCCCTTAGCAAACACATTCAAGAGTTGGGTGCCGCACACACTTTTAAATTTGCCATACTGGAGTCTGTTAGAAACAATCCTAGAGGAGGAGATATAAAAAACTATTTGTTATATAGAGAGCTATGGTGGCAACTATACTTGGACGCCACAACCCCACCAGGTATTAATGAAAGTATATCAATAAAGTCTGCATTAATTTTGGACAATTAAATACTTAGATCATATGTTTTATTATATTTACTATATGAAGGGTCAACTTAGTGTTTTAATGTTTTAATAAGGTTTATTTTCAAGAAGTTTCACTGTAATATATTCATATTTAACTTTTCATACATTTGTATTATATGTGTTGTTTCAATAAGATATTCTTTGTTTTAAAATGTTTGTATGCCTTTAAACTCAGTATATCCTGTTTTTTGGCGCCAATTTTGGTTTTTAAGGAAGTATGTGTATATTGTAAGTGGTTCTGATGAAGCTCGCCTTGTAGCGAGAGAAAGCGCTAAACCATTAAACGTTGGAGTTTTTATCATACGTTTTGCAGTTCTGTGGATCTGTGCTGTTTGTACTGGGAGCTACAGCAGTAGCGTGTAGCTTTTGCTGTGTAACGTTTTTTGTTAGAAAGGAATAGGTTTTAGGAAGGCAAGCTCTAGCCATCCCAACAAGCCTAGTCAGCTAAAAATTCACACCAACTGCAGAGAGGAAAATCCAAAGCTTATCTAAACAATCCTGCCCTGGTTTGTGATATATTGATCTTCACTGTTAAAGAGAGACTCGACTTTGAGCGATAGTGAGCAGAAGCTACTGCACATGATGCAAAGAAATTCCAGCTTTCATGTGACTTTCACAACATGTATGGTCAGAGCAACAACCCTACTTTACTTAATTTAATATTAAGTTATATTTTGTTTGTGTGATTTTTCTCACAAAAGTTGATTTAAATTCTTTTTGAATTCTATGGTAACTGATTTTAATTATTCTTTTTTTTAGAATTTTTTATTAATTTGCAACTGAATATGGATTCCTTAAATGAGTATGCCATTATTGATTTGCTAATGCACAAATGTCTTGTAGAGTGTAATAAATGTTATGTGTATTTAAAGGTAACAGCCGATAACACCGGTGATCTGTGCTCCTCATATCAAAAGTTGGATGATTAACTTACCATTATTAGTAGTAAATCTAGAAATCTAGACTTACTGATGATGATTGAACTTGTGCAATTGACACTGCTTGGAGAACTGTTACTACATAAATGAATGACTGGAGTGATGAGATAAATAATGTTTGGCAAAGAGCAAATAGAACACATTTACTAAAGGAAAGTGTCTATTGTCTGTAAAGTTCATTCAACCCTTATGAGATAAGATAATGCCACTGACAACTCTGGAATTCTGGATACAAGTATTCAGCAAACTGATGACTCAGAGCATATAAAAGGAAATAAAAAAAGAGAAAAAGGAAGAGGTTCACAACAAATAAGAAACAAAAACAGATAACGGTCTGTAAAATAAAGAGAATACCTAATAAAAAGGACACTGCTTTATGTAACACAGAGATTACAGGGAATGATAACATTTTCTGTCAGAAAACTTTCAGTCTACAGAAAAAGACACCATTTTTCCAAAAGAGAAGGTAGAAAAAAGATGTATGGGGCAGGTGAAAAGGAAGAAATCAAAACTGAACATAGAAAGATTGAAGAAGATTACTGTAAGAAAAAAAGAGGAGAAAGACATTGACAACATCGCTAAAGCTGTGGATGTACAAAGTCAGTTGGATGAGAAGTGAATGCTTACAAATGTAATAAGCAAGGAAAACGATGGGGTTAATAAGACTAATGGCAATGAAGATCATTCCTTTAAAACAGTTGAGAGCAGGTACTACTGAATTAGAAGATGAAGACTGTTCAGATTTGGTCAGAAAAGATATTCGTGTAATTGGAGATCTGGTTATTAGATGAACTGATACTTACATTTGCAGAGAAGATAATGAACATTGAATACTGTTATGCTTGCCAGAAGCAAAAACAGATGTGAGACAAGCCTTAGAATGTTTTAACGTAAGGAAATATGGATCTGTTTTTTATTTATGTCAGTACAAATGATCTCAAGGACTCTTTAACGGTTAGTAGGGAACTTATAGATAGCATAGCTGGTACAGGTGTTAAGATGCATTTTTCACAAATCATGTATAGAAAGGGGGTCAGGTCACAGTGAATGTAAGATTTTTGTGGTAAATATCCAGATGAAAAAATGTCCTGTTTTAAGAAATGAAAATGTGTAGACCATCCAAGCCTAATTATGGGCACACATACTGTATGTTCAGACAACATGGTATATACTTGTCAAGATCAGGGAAAAGAGGGGGCGTGGCTAGCATGGTCATGGTGTAGCAGCACATTTCACAAGCTCCACTAAGGAAAATATATCTTCATTGGAAATTTGTTTCATATCAAGAAAAAGTGGATTTATTTTTGCAGAATTTGATAGTACTCAATATTTTCTTCAGGAATATCTACTTATAAATTGAAATTAGTTATAATTTCCAGTCAAAACCTTCATCTGAACAAATACTTCACTTCTGGGAGATTTCCAACATGAGTTATACTAAGGCAAACAACCAGGATTCCAGTACAAAAAAGGAACTACAGACTTTAATAACAACTATTCTAGGCCTCACAACTAAGATTGATATAATTGACTGTAAAATAGACAACTTTAAAGAAAAAACTACCAAGCGGATTGATATGCTTCATGAGGATTTAAAACAGCAAAAATTTCAAATTACTAATATTAAGGCATCATTAACAGACTTTGATGGAAGATTGCTAGAAAATGAAAACAACATAGAATTTTTGCTTAAACAAAATACTTCATTACAACATAAACTGGATGATCTAGAGAATAGATCACGCCAGAATAATATAAGGATTTTTGGTCTTCAGGAAAATATAGAAGGAAACAATAACTCAAGTTTCCTTAACTCATGGCTGCCAAAATTTCTAGAGTTACCAGAGGCTTTATCTTTTGGTATAGAGAGAGCACATAAGTCTTTCTAAACTCAAAGTAATAACAATGCATAACATACTCAAAGTCTTCTTCTCTCTTCTAATTGCACTTTAAGTCATAGAGAATAACATATTCATATAACAGTTTCTATCTCACTTCTAACCATACAGTACTGATCAGCACTGAGCATAAGCTGTGTTACACCCTCAGAGTAGAACAATAATTCACAATGTAATTATTAAATATGTACATGATATACATTTGTTCAGGATAGGTAAATGTTGGGAAGTTAGTGTAGTATCTGTGGGTTTAAATGCCAATGCATACATTAGCTCTGAAAAGCTGGGAGATGTTATATGTGTTTCTATTACAAGGCTTATTATTTATATATTAATCTAAACTCTAGGGAATATATATAGTTAAAAATAAACATAGTGCTTTTAAATATCAAAATAGAGCAGTAGGAAAAGTTACAACATTACTCTCATGCTTTGTTTGAAAACTTTTTTTTTTTGATGACAGTTTTGCAGTTTCTAGTATGAGAAACAGATATATGCTGATTCACATCTATAAAACATTTTTTTTTACTGAAACTCAGCTGTTTCCCACCAAAAAATAATGGAGACAACTTTGAACATTCTCCTTACCTCGTGCAGTGCTCTCACAAGCTAATTATTCATTTGGAAAACTTTCTACAGTTTGTGGAATCATCTCTTCTCTCTCTGAACTCCCTCGATGATGTGAAGCAGCTGGATGATGTCATCACCATGCGACGAACATTTCCAGGAAGTGCAGAACTGTATTTTGACTGTAACTTGGTTTAACAGTCTTTTTTGTTTTAAATCAACTATTTACTCAAAATGATCATTTATATGGTCGATGACAAGATTACATATTGCAATGACATAATAGCTTCATCTTTTGTGACTTGAAGAAAGAATTACAGAACAGATAAAGGAAGAAAATGTAAAAAGAAAAGAGGTGAGAGAGGAGATGGTTATGAGAGAACTGTGTGAGTATTAAAATGTAAATATATATGTGCTTTATTCTTAGACCCTACAAGTGTAAATACTAATGGTAACATTCATTTTTGTATGTATGTATATGTGTGTGTGTGTGTGTGTGTGTGTGTATCTATATATATATATATATATATATATATATATATATATATATATATATATATATATTTGTATGTATGTGTGTATATGTACATGTATATATGTATATGTATGTATATATGTATATGTATAAAATATATATATATATTTTTTTTTTCTCTCCCTCATCTTTTTTTGAAGTATCACTGCATACTATGATTATGGTTACCATACTCAAAGTTAATATCCTCTCAAATTTGTGCAATCTTTATATTTAAGTGTCATAAGTAAGGTTATGCATATCATTTCAGAATGTTTGTTTGCATAGCAAAGAACTGAATAACAAAAGTGGTATACTAAAAAGAACTTTGCAAATAGATATCTTATTCTGCCACTAGAGAAAGTGCTTGTATATACACGTGTTTATAGTGAATACTTCCCATTTGGGGGTGAAACAATGTTTACTTAAATGACATACTGTTTATAATTACACCTACGTCTTCTAAATAGTCATTCTAAATATAACTATTTACACGGGATCCTAACTACATGTTAGCCTTGTTTTACTTTTCTCTCTCTCTCTTTCTCTCTCTTTTCTCTCTCTCTTCCCTCTCGTGTTCATGTATATAAGTTAAATAAAGGGAGGAGATATAACGAGAGTTACAAACATGTTAATACAAAATAGAATTACATTTAAACAAACCATGGTTTGAACAATAACATTGTGTCCTGGATAACGTATTATATCTGATAACCTAATAGAAAGTTTGTTTATACACACAACCTCTATGTTATCTATATTAATAGTAAGGCAGTGGGCTAAATTACTTAATCCTTTTAAATAATCTGTTAGACATTTGCCTTATTTTGGAATGTAAATCATATCTTGAATCTATTAGGTTACATAGGTTTCTTATTAGATATGATATCTATGAACATATAAACCTTCCAGATAACACTATATTAGGACAATTAATGATTTCATTAGAATTTGGTTATCTTAATGTTTCTAACTTAAAGTATATAATGTATGTTATTAGTGGAGTTTGTACTCTGTTGTTACAGTTTAGGGGTTGATCTCAGTGACAGATGTCATTGGGATTAGGAGGTTATAATTCCAGGTGGGGAGCATTGGGGTGTTTGTTTTTATCTAGTGTATGTAATCTATTTTTTTAAAAAAGAGTTTTTTGACATCCAGAGTAGCTTATTTACAGAAAATATAGAGAATAAAGATCAAGGAATACATTTTTTTCCTAAAGACATGAGATTTAATATTTTTACTAGGAACAAATTCACTTTTTTTGCAGAAATTTTCACATTATACATATGATATTGATATGTTACTAACACATCTTTCAGGTACAATTGCATAATATGACTATGTTGAAAGGTATGTCACTTAACATAAATGGTTTGAACAATCCGTATAAAAGAAGTAATTTGTTTAAATATCTAGCTTTTCATAAACCTAATATAGTATTCTTACAAGAAACCCATTTAACAAAAGATACTATTACATTTCTAGATACAAATAAATGCACAAATATAGTAAGCTCAGAGTGTACGAAAAAAAAGAGGTGTAGCAATATTGTGGAACAAAACATTACCATTACCCAGAATAATCAAAACATATCAAGACAATAAAGGTTTGCTTTGCTTAGCTGTAATTGAGATGGGTAAGAAACTATATATATTAATTAACAACTATTGGTTACCTGGTATTGGTACAAATACTCTTAGACACATATTGAATCAAATAGTTTCACTATCTGAGGGACATATCATTATGGCAGGTGACTACAACTGTGTCTTAGACCCTAAAGATACAACCACTTCAGGAAAAAGAAAAATTACAGCACAAGCTAAACAACTTATAAATTTCATAGACTTATACCTCCTCAAAGACATACATCATTTTGTGGATCATAACTCAACAATACACGTTCTATTCTAATAGATGCAAAACATATTCTAAAATTGATAGATTATTTCTTTCCACACAGATAATGAATAACCTGACCAATAGCAGCATTATATCCTGCCCAATCTCGGACCATAATACTATCATATTTGAACTTAATATTAATAACACCCATAGTGTTCAAATTAAAAGGATTCCAGCATATCTCACACAACTTAAAGATTTTCAATTATTCATAACAGAAGAGACACAAAACTTCATTAATATAAACTCAGCATCAGACACACATGATATATTTATTTGGGATGCCCTAAAAGCATATTTGTATGGATAAATAAGCAAATGGTTTCATAATAAGATGAAAATATGGGATAAAGATATAAGAATAATACAGGTTAAACTGGACTCATTATACACAAATAATAAAGACAACTTGTCTTCAAAGAATATAAGAGATGAGATATACAAACTAAATGAGGATTATAGATCTATCCTATATCATAAAACAAAGATAACACTAGAAAAATATAGGTTTCTTGCTTATTCTGTAAATCCTAAACATCTATCAAACCTTAAGAATAAGACCAAAAGATTATTATATTAAAGAAATACATTCTGCAAAAAAGAAAAGAGAAGTACATAGTATGCAAGATATATTAGAAGAGTTTAGATGTCACTTTGATGAAATTAATCAATCCACATAACAAAGTCAAACACAAGATAACATGAGATTATATTAACAAAAATATATATAATAAACTAAACAAACAACAAATAAGTTATTGATAAACAAATTACTTTATCAGATATACAAAGTCAAGTAAGTAAGCTTAAACTAAACAAAGCTCCAGGTAATGGTGGAATTATTCCTGAAATATATAAGATAATGCCCAAAATGGCTATTTCCTTACTACACAAAGTATATAAATCGGCCCAGAGTGATAATATTACAACCCCATCCTGGAAATATACATTTATATCCCCTATTTTAAAGTCAAATAAAGACCCAAAATTCTGTTCTTCATACAGACCAATATCTTTACTGAATATCGATTATAAGATGTTTATAAATATATTCTCAGAAAGATTGAAGAAATTCTTACCCCACTTAATAGACGAAGACCAGACAGGATTTATAACTAACAGAAGTACTTTTGATAATATAAAATGAACCCTAGCTATTATAGACTTCTCACAAAGGAAGAAAAGGAACTTATCATTAATTAGTCTTGATATTAATGCGGCCTTTAGTTCTATTAACTGGATCTATCTATTTACTCTTTTGGAATGCTTACATTTTTCACATTATTTTATTAATCTTCTAAAACATTTATATGAAGCAACCTATGCATATATCAAAATAGGGTCATATATTTCCAAAAAAATATCTATTACAAAAGGCACCAAACAAGGATGTCCTCTCTCTCCTCTACTATTTACTTTGACCATGGAACCCTGGGCAAATGAAATAAGAAATAATAAAGAAATAGTGGGTTTGGAAATGGATAAAGACAATATAGCCAAAATCCAGCTGTTTGCGGATGATGTTCTTATCATCACAAAGGGAAATGACTCCTCATTCATGTCATTATATGAAGCAATTAAAACATTTCAAATGATGTCTGGCCTATCATTCAATGACAATATAACAAAAACTCTACCCATATATCCTAATAATAAAAACATTAAAAAAACGATGATAGGAAATAATACATATCACATTGCTAACGCAGATCAAATCACATATCTTGGAATCATTCTTGCCAAGGACATTAAATCAATAATTCAATTAAATTATAAAAAATGTTTACAAAATATCCAAGAATTATTTTCAAAATGGAATACAATATTATTTACTACTGAAGAAAGACTAACCATTATAAAAATGATAATTCTACCTAAAATATTATACATAATACAATCCATTCAAATTCTACCCTCAAAAAGGTTTATTAATAAACTAAACACTTTAGTACTAAGATTCTTTTGGTCACAAAAAAAAAAAAACTAGAATTACTATTAATCAACATACTAATAGCTGGAAGAATGGTGGAATAGCTTTCCCAGATCTAAATCTCTATTCAATTTCCGCTATAATAAGATCAATTTCTCAGCTCTTAGATATAACCTATTTAGCAAAATGGAAATCTTTATGGGATGTATCAGCCAAGGAACTTATAATGAGACCAACATAATATCAAATAGAATTCATAAACACACCTTTTATATGGATCTTAAAAGAATATTTTATCACACATACTAATCCTAATCATACTGCCAGTTACATATATAATATTATCATTAACTTTAGAAACTTTATATATAAACATGTTAAATATAAAGACTACTTTTTTGTTATTTCCTATAGCATATACACAAGAGACTTTTGTTACCTCAGATATTAAAAAAATTTCTCAGCTGAAAAACAATTAACTCAAATACTGGTTCCAGCTAACTTATGAATACAAGACTAGCTCAGTGGATCATATTATACAGGAATATAAACTTAATAATTCATCATGGTTAGATATACAAATATGTATACTATATCTTGATAATAAGCTGAAACTAGCTTCACCAACTAGCAAACATGATACCAAGATATTATTACAATTTCTTCAATCAACATTATTACACCAGCATAAATATTCAGGTAGTCTCTCCTTTATTTATAGACTTTTAAGAGAAGACACATTTTCTTGCACACATAACTACTGGAGTTATTATAGTTTAATTACTCATAATTCCCCAAGTGAGCAAGATAAGGTTAATATGCTACAATCAGCTGGGAAAACATCATTTTCTCTGAAATGGAAGATTTACACATGGAGATTCATGAATAGATCATTTTATACACCACAAATAATGGGCAAAATTAATAAAAAACAGAACATCTGTAATAGATGCAACTCTAATGTAGATATTAACTGGGAATATATGTTTTTTGACTGTCCAACCTTAAATATCTTTTGGAATAAAGTAAATGACTTTTTACAAGCACTTTTTCAGACAACTTCATATTGAATAAATCATTAATCATATTTAATACACATGTTCCACAATGTGTTAGGAAAACCAAATACTCATTACTATGGACTATATTGGCAGTGGCTAGAAAGATCATAACAAAAAATTGGATTTCTAAACATCCTCCTACATTCTTTGAGTTTACTAGTTTATTAAAAGAAGTTAGTCATTTACAGATAAGAACCATGACCTCTAGAACTTCTAGAAAGACATATAAATATCATTTATGGGTTAACTTACAAAATATGTTGGAAAAAAATGATCAGTTTGCATAAAGGTAATTGACTTTCCTTGTCATTCATGAGAACAATTTTACAAAAGGAAGGTTATAGTGTATGTTAATGTATAAATACTGGATGCCTATGTACATACTTTAGTTTGTTTGCTTTGTTATTCGTATATTCATATTTAAATGCTTTAAATATATGTTATCAGTTTGTAAATCTATAATGTAAATTATCTTATATATGTCTGTGTGATTGTTTTCATTATAATCAAAGTCAATAAAACTGTTTTAAAAAAAAATAAAAGATCAGGGAAGAGATTTTTTGTAGCAGATATTTTGAAATATTTGACAAACATACAGCAGGATTTTTGCAAGGTCGAAAATTTAACAGTTCACAGATAGAAACATTTGATGCATTTCTGACAGTTCTTAATGCTAGAAACATTAATAATACATAGTTTACTGGAAAATTTGCTATGTCCCCACAAAATTGATGTTATTGTTTCTAAAGCATAGTTAAAGAACAATAACTGGAAACCATTTCTATCAGAGTATAAATGTTTTTACTGTAACGGGATTCAAAGAAAAAAATCAGGTGGGGATATTTAAGAAAATGTGTGATTATTACATGTTCAATGATAACATCAATACTATGGATTGTGTAACAGTGACAATAAGCAACCTTGGAACATATAACAATTGTTGGAATGTATAGACCAGTAAAGTCAAGTACTAATGACCAAGAGGAATTCATAGATTTCTTGCATGAGACACAAGCAGGAAAAATGATTGTGGCTGGCTGGGGACTTAAATTTACCAGAAGCAGACTAGAATAAATTTCATTTAGCGACATTAGTAAGAAAATTATTCACAACCTACATTAAGGAACAACAATTGCTTCAGATGGTAAAAAAAAAGAAAAAAAATTATGGAACATGCAGACATTGGTCCAGATTCTGTAAAGTTTGTGGAAGCTATTTGCAGGCAATGCAGCACTGGGAAGGAAAACTTCAGCTCTCCTGGTGCAGATACGATTCTAGAAGTCACACTGGAGGTAGACCAAGTACTTAAGTATTCAGAATAGGATAATTAGAGATTCTACACACACTCGTCTGATTCCAAAACATATCATGTGCACACAAAGCAACTCAAATGTGGCAAACAGCAATGCTGACTCCATTTCTAAAATTCTCAATGCATACCTTCTGGATGCCAAGGAGTTCAAGCAAATACTAATACTAAAAATCAGCAGCAAAACTGGAAAAAAGATATATAAAAATGTAACCTGTCGTTAATATACTGCAACAGGCTGCAGTGATGCAAGCCATAAATGAGAATGTGGCTGTGCACAGTCAGCTAGAGCCAGAGCAAGGCAGCAACTAAACCAGTTGTCAGACCAGCAAATAATTGACAGATACCAGCTAGACAGACAAGTGGTGCTGGCTGTCTGCAACATATGTGCCCTACACACACACATCTGTGTAGAGCCTGCAAGGAAACCCCATCACCCTTGAAACCAAAGTATATCACAGTCTGGGTATACTTGCATCTGGGGTATTCCAAAGACACATGGGGGATGCTGTGGGAGTATCACAGACAGCTGCTAGTCATATCCTGGCAAAATTCCTTGAAGCAATGTGCAGCAATGTTGATGACTACATACACTTTCATCCAGCCCCGTGGAGCAGAGAACTGTAATGCACCAGTTCTGTAACACTGTAAACTTCCCACATGTAACCAGCGCAACAGATTGCACACACATACTTGCAAGACACCAGTACATCCTGAAGCAGACCGATATATAAACAGAAAGGGATGGCCATCCATCATCTGCCAAGTTGTGGGTGCAGCAAATGGCAGCATAACAAACATCATAGCAACACAGCCTGAAAGTGTGGACTCAAGGCTGCATTCCAACAAAGTGAAATAGACTGCTACTGGGTAAGTACAAGAACACAGCTAGGATGCAAATTAAGGATATCCCCTCTCAACAATATCCATTATGACCAACATTTTTTTTCCTTACAATAAGTGATTGTGGTTATCCACTTCAGCTGTGGTGAATAACTCCATACCATGAACTATCCAATCCTGCACAGGAGAGAGCACATGCTACAGCCAGAATCACCAAAGATAATGTGTTTGATGTATTTAAAACTCAGTACAGATGTCTGGACACATCCAGCAGTGCACTGCAATACATACCTGAGAAGTCAGCACAGATGATAGCAGTGCCTGGAATGCTACACAACATGCTAATCAGAGCACATGGTGGTTTGGTTGAACTACCCAAAGCACCCCAAATATCTGAAGATGACATCCCACAGGTATCAGATGAGGTACAATAGAACATAGGGGACATACGTCACAGGTTTGAGAAACATAGTCTGACCACAAGTGCAGGCCCAGGCAACAGGGCATGGTCTGACCCAAACATTTGAGTCAAGACAGGACATGTACATTACTACATGGATTAAACATTGACATTCAGGTACTGCAACAAATATTGCATCTAATGGCAAATGCCCCCTAGATGTACACACTGATCCCTGCAGATAACACATACTTAGCATAACCCAACATGAACATATGCAAATGTGTCAAAACACAGATCATTACCTCAAGGCACAACTAACACAGTTATGCATACACACTCAGTTTGTTGTATCACCGTATGGTAAACAATAAGGGACACACATACGTGCTATACATACACATCTGTACCATATGATAACATGAAAAAAAGAGAAATCATGCAGGACATAAAGCAGAAATTTTAATTTCAGAAAAAACATATCACAGTACAGTTTTATTGCAATGATATGAGCCAGCTATGTGTACTATACTGTTGGACACTAATGCAGTCTCAGGTGATGTCACTGATATCTCAAACCAATGGTCTGCCCTGACCCAATCATGTACAGACACATCTTGCCTTGGCTGTTCCACAATGGACATGGATGGGGGTACAACACCATGATGAGATAAAGCAGCATGACTGGGCGTTGAAGGCCTTGTGAGTGGCAGTATCTCAGCAGATGGGCTAGCAATAAAAAATCTGTGCAGATTGGACCACAGACAGTGATTCTCAATGGCCAATGCTGGTTCTGCAGACAGATGGCCTGCCTCTCACACATTGTAATTTGCTGTGCACAGTTATGGAATGCAGAATCCTGCTGGTAGTATGGCACTGCTGCAGTACTGTAGAGACCAGGGTTTCTACTGACCATGCCATAGCTAGCAGACTCTCATTCTGAGCTGTCAGTGCAGCCATATTCTCACCTTGGCTGCGCATTTGTCCTTCATGCAAACACGTAGCTAGTGTGCCACAAGATCTGTAGCATGGGCAAGTGCACAGACATCTGAATGATGCCTTTGTTGTGACCATTCATTTGTCTGCAGCGGGATATAGACACCCTGTGACACCTGGCCATGTGCAACATGTTCACACCTATGTCTACTGCAACTCCCTGTTTCTGGTTGTTGTGTGGAACTGCTAGCAGCAGTGCTCTCAGCTGTGGTGTGTTGGTCAATGGCCTCACCCTGTTCAAAATCCACTGTAGCAGCATCCTCTGAATGGATAGAGAAGTGGGCCTCACTATCTGAGGCTACATTTGCTGCAACATCACTGACAACCTTGTGGATGGACTCTTCAAACAACTTAAGGTCCTCTGAGCCAGGGTCTGTACTAACATGCTGAGACACATCATGAACAACATTATGGGTGCTGAATGAGCTGCTGGATGATACAGATTGTTGATGTGCTACAAAATACAAAGACACAGAACAGGGCAGTGTCCCTATGTCACATGATGGATTTCAAAGGCATATGGCATATATATCTCACTGCAATGTTACAAATTCTAATGACTTCACTTGCAGTCAGTTGTATGTATGTTCTGCAGCATATAGATAAAATAAATATATAATCTGTTTACATGGCCAATATACATGACATATGTGATCCAGAAAAAAACACCTGGCAAACACTCATGGGAAGATAGTGGTATTGAACAGGAATGAGCTTCAACTAAGGTAGGGAAATAAACAGTATTACTGATCACATCATTTACACCATTAACCAGGTGAACACAGGTAAAACATACAGAATGTGTAACATACACATACCACTCATATGTGCACTTCTAGACATTGATGCAGACTGGCTCAGGAATGGTAAGAAGGACACAGTATTAATGGAGGTCAGCTACAGGATTGACAGCAAGGACAGGTATGAAACATACTTAATGACATACCACTGACAGAGTTGTGGGCTGTGCTATGGATCCTGCAGTGGAAAGGAAAGAAAAAGACAGTGCAGTTATGTATTTAACACAATAATTACTGACAGCATCATATAAACAACACAGTAATATTGGCTGCCAATACTCACGTGACAGGCATTGCCACTGTACACCAGATGGGCCTATGTTGACAAATATTGATAAAAATGTTAGGTATTACATGTTCTACACATTGTAGTAGCTATGACAATGTTGCTGTAACATACCTGGTCTGTCTGCACTTAATAATGCATGGCTTGCCCCTCCACTGAATGTACCTGTAGTGTTTAATTAGTGAAACAACAATAGAACAGTAAACAGCAGTGCCATGAAATGATGTGGAGGCACTAACAAGATAGTGTTCACAGTAACAGCATAGAGAAACTGACCTGAAGATCCCTGGTATAGGCCTGAAGCAGATGGACCTGTGAATACTAGTGTAAACAGCATTACAAATGTTGCTTGGACTGCTCTGTGTGTGCTTCACTTGTATGAATACATGTAATTATACTTATGTTTGTCATGCTCATCCTGTGTGGAAGTGTGTTCACAGCTCAACTCTGCTGCTGTAAATCAAGAACAGCAATAGATGAATAAGCATACTATAGCAATATCCAGTGATTGTCACATACATATCCTTGTACTGGAAATAAATACATACATGTCTGTCCTGGAACCCCAGCTTCAATCCCACCACCAGGGATGCATTGTTCCCCTATTGCTGTACGCAGTGAGACCAGAAATATTGTGATGTCATTGGAGTTCAATAGTGGCCCACTGCATTGATCTCTCATAACATGTCACTCTGTTGGCTGCATGAAGAATCCTGTCTGAGCAGCATCACCTACAAGCATCACAGAATCAGTTGTGACCTCCAACTGCATTGATCTGTCCAGATTTCATTTTTCCAAACAGTATCACAAGAATGGCCTAGGAGTCTCCTTCCATGTTGGCAGAAAGCACCAATTATGATATAATTTTCCTGCTGGGAGATGTTGACCAAATGGTCACCGGATTAGAGCAGAGGATGAGTCAAACCCAGGAACCTTGTAATGATGAATATGTGGAAATGGATCACAAGGAAGCATCAATGGAGGACAGGGATCTACTGCACTGTAGTGCAGACTCATAAGTGTTTGAAGAGCTGTACCTGTTTGTTTAAGAATAGCTCAGCTGTAAGGAAACAAGCCAGCATGCCTACATTTTGGTGTGCTGTATGTTCAAATCTGGAAAGGGTACACATGTATCTGAAACTGGTATCTTGCTTTTATATACCTATAGTATTTATAAAAGTGTATTACATTTATAGATAGAAATGTATATTTTGAGCATAGTTGTGAATAACTCAGTTATTCATCAAATTCCTATGAATATATCCATAATTCCTAATATTCCATTGACAGTGACTATTTAACTGCAGGGGCAGTACATCATGCTAAATCCTGTTATATGTCTGAACATTTTTTGGTTAATATTGTATACTTTATAAAATTGGTATGAAGGTCTGTTTACTCATGAAATATGGGTATACCTGCTGTCACCTCCTACTTCTCAATGTTTGCCTTTCCTTCAATTCTTGAAAAAAATTAAATAAAAGAAAATGGGGCCTATTCCCACTAAAAAAAAAAAAAAAAACATTGTCCATTTTCCTCTGACTTTCCCTCAGATTTTTCAATTCTAACATCCCTCTTATGTGTCCCTTTTCGTTATCCATACCCTGCATCTTCTTTTCTAACTTCCAGTTTCCTTGGGATTGTGCATTGCTTGCGTAACCTGCACAAGTCCAGAACCCATTCTTAGCAACTGTTAGTTATGGTGATGTGGCCATGATTGCCCTTCACCTTTAATTTTTTTATTATAAAATTTACGGATTCCATCAGAATCCGAAAGTCCAAACCAATATATTTTAATGGTACATGTTTTATGTATGCATCCATAGTTGTCTCTGAGTTTAAAGAGTGATGTAAATATATGGATCCCCTTCATATGTTCGAAATACCGGAGCATCGAACCTCTGATCATCAAAGACCAGAGGATCAAAGTTCCAAAATATCAAACCTTGTGAAGAGAGATTGCCGTACAGTGCAGAATAGGAACTTTCCCATTCCCTTCACTGTAGTGCGATCTTAGAGTTGGTATATTTCAATAGCAGGGGGTGTGGGGGGACAGGGGGCTTGCCCCCCTACAGAAACGTGAAATCAGAAGTTTTCACATTTTAATTTTATTTTTTTTTTGGTTGGTTCGATGTTTCGGGTCTTCAGTCCTCTGGTCTTCAATGATCAGAGGTTCGATGTTCCAGTATTTCAAAGATATGAAGTAGATCTGATATATATATATATATATTACAAACAGCCTTGCAGGTTTGTAGCACATATTATAAATTAGTGAATGATGTAAGGAAATATCCGTAGTTGTCTGAGATGTTTCTTTGTCTGCTCTTGCAAATATATGTTACGAATCCCATGCTGCTTACATTGTCATAGTTTTTTTTTTTTTTTGTATCATAACAAAGTCAGTTACATTCTGTCATTGTCCCTGATGTTACTATACAGATTTTGTTATATTTCTATACAACTATCAATATTCTTGAATTGTGATTATCTTTCTGTAACTTTGGTACTGTATAATGTGACTAGGCAACCATTTCTTATTAATTACTGAAAGGCTCACCCAGACTCTGCTGCAGTTTGCTGTGAAGGGAAAGGTTGGTTTGCTTTTTTTTGTTGTATTCTGTATTGCTTTATTGCCTTTTTCTATTTTGTATACTGTGATTTGTTTTCTTTACACTGTGTTTTACTTGTACTCTGCTTTCAACTGCATATTAAAACTTGAAAAGACACCACAGCTCTGTCTCTTATGAGTCAGACAGAAAATTTTCCCACCCTCCCACCTGGTTACTGTTGTGTTCTTAAACACCACTGTCTTTCTAGTTGCCTGCCCCTTATGTTAATTTGACCACATATCTCATTTCCTCTCTGCTTTTACTGGTTGGTGTGAATAAGCACAAATTTATCATTTTGTGAAATCACTTCCCTTCAACTATATAAATTTATTGGTCATTCCACTGTATCCCATAGTACCAGAATAAACAAGTGACCAACCCCTTTCAATCTATCTTGCTGTTTTAAAAATAGTGACTCTTCACTGAAACTTGACTTTTTAGACAGGTAAAACTTAAGTTATCTACTTTAACATCTAACTCCTCTAGTGCACACTGCAGTGTTTAGGATAAACTTTTTTTTTATCTTACCTTTAAGCATCTATTGCAAGACCACCAGTTATTGGCGAGCCCACATTCTGCCTCTTAGTAGTCATCTTGGAATTAGTGCTTCTATTTTCTCCTGGTGAGAGAAAGAGTGCAGTTGCATTATTTCCTGGAGACTGATGATCACCAGAAAACTTAATAACTGCTTTATAGGTGACAGCTTGGAATCTGTGCTTATATTCTGATCCTGGTGAGAGTAGGAGCAGAGTGCATTGATTCCTGACTCTTTCTGTTTGGAGAGTGAGTGTCTGTGCTTAATGTACCTGATTGGTCTGGTTTCTATTTGAGGCATCTACCGGAAAAAGGCTACAAGCCTGCAGACTCTTGTAATATCTGACACAAGACTGTGGATCTCAAAACAGACTGTGGCCTGCTTCTATTATTGGGATTGGTGCTGACATTTTGTTCCTGGTGAGAGAAGAAGCAAAGGAGTATTGTATCCCAACAGAGTGAAGCTGTGCTGAAACCAGCATTAGTAGTAGCCAGGCAATAGCCATTCATGCGACTCCCCTCTTTTTACCATTCTTGACAAGCTAATTCTTTATTTTCAGTAAGTACTGCTTGATTTCTTCCTAACTTTAAAATATCTGCCTAAATACTTCATCCTTAAAGTTTCAGGGTCTACGTATTAAGTGTTTGGCAGTGCTCTGTACAGACTCAGACACTTTGAGTGACATTTTTCCTGTAAAAGGCTTCAGTACTTAATATATTGAGATCATATCCAGGATTGTCTAAACATCAGTTCCCTGTGCTTTCTCCTTTCAACCTGGTAAACTTGGGCATTCTGAGGCAGTGTAGCAACTGCCTCATGTATACAGACAACCCTCTCATCTTACATCCCAACACTATGACTTGTGAGAGATGCACATATACAGCCAAATTGGAAGCCAAGCACTCTGCAGCCAAGACTGGATTACCCAGTCAAAAGGAGAAGGTTAACACCTGCACCACATTCAACACATAGCCCTCCAGAACTTACACCACCAGAATCCCTCACATAGTAACACAAAACACATATCTACTTTTGCAGAGGCTCTCAATAAAAATCTGCCCAAACAACAGAGACCTCTGAGGCAGAATTCAAGCAACCACCACATCCCAGCACAAACCATGAGGCAGATAGGTCACATAAACAGTGTGTCACTCAACCAAAGCCCATAAGGCAAAACAACTTACCCAATACACTAGTCATAGGTGACTCAATAGTAAGGCACACTGATGTCCCACTCACTATTTTAAATAAGGAGGAAGTTACGGTCAGCTGCCTGTTGGGTTCCAAGATCCACCACATAACGCATGCACTTAGTTCACTCCACAGCAGGTACAAATATGACTCTATCATTGTCCATGTTGGTGTGAATGACCTGAGACGTATCTCCCTGGAGTACATGAAAACAGACATAGAAGAGCTCTCAGATCTTGTAGCCTAGGCAGGTATGACCCTAGCTCTGAGTAGCATCCTACCGTCAACCAGAATGATACCACAATACAAGCAGAAAATGTTTGACTTCAACAATTGGTTAAGTTTCTGGTGTCATTCTAAGGGGATCCAGTATTTGTCTGCCTGGTATGAAATGATCAACAGACCTCGATGCTTCACCAGAGATGGCCTCCACCTGTCAGCCCAGGGACTCTAGATACTGGCCAAGGCTCTTGCCACCCCTATAGTGCTTTTTTTAGGCAATGCCCTGAAGACAAAATTACCACCATAACAGCTACAAGCAAACAAAATCTGAGGGTTATGCTACTCAATGCTAGATGTCTAAATCTTAAAATGCACTAGCTCGAAGCAGTCCTTAAAATGGAGAACATTGACAACTGTGCAGTGACTGAGACCAGGTTCATGGCTGCAGAGAGCACCCCAGTACTACCAGGCTATAATTCATACCACACCTTTCGACCCCTAAACCTGGACTGAAGCACTAAAGGTGGTGGTGTCTCCATATTCATAAAGAATATGCACACCTCCAGACTAGTAGCCCAACATAATGCATCAGAGATACTTCAGGTACAACTAACACTGGGTAAAACTGCAATCCAGGTTGTAGCCTGCTATAGATCCCGCACCATGTCCCAAGACTCCCACTCCACATTGCTAAACACACTGGAAAATATTAGGGTACAACACAATACCATTATACTGGGAGACTTTAACTACCCCTCCATTAATTTGGAAAATTACTCATGTACTCAACGTTTTCTGGAATTCATTAAGTCTGACGCCCTGGACCAACTCATTCTTACCCCCACCAGGGGTAGAAACATCCTTGACCTGGTCATTACTAACATGGGTGACCATTGTCTGGCACCACACCTGAGTACCCTGTTCAATCACAACCTCATTTCAGGCTTTGTTCCTACTGAATGGTGCACTGCTACAGTCATCCCACTCCACAAAGGGGGAGCGACTACAGACCCTGGGAACTACCCCCTCATTAGTCTGATGTATCTGATAAGTAAGGTTATGGAGCGCATCATCATGGACCTTATAAATAAAGACATAGGGAATCTCCAAACTCTGGACCCCACAGAGTTTTGGTTTGTAAAAGGTAGTTCACGCCTGCTCAACCTGATAGACTTCTTTAAGTCTGTCACCAGAGCTGTGGATGAGGGAAAGGTAGTTCACACAGCCTACCTAGATCTTGCCAAGGCCTTCAACACCATCCCTCACTCAGGAATCATAGATAGACTCACTAAACTAGGCATAAACACCTATGTCATAACATGGGTTGCCAACTGGCTCACTGATAGAACCCACACTGTGAAAGTAGCAGACTCCAAATCTGACTACCGACCAGTTACAAGTGGTGTCACACAGGGATCAGTCCTAGGTCCTCTCCTGTTTGGCATCTACTTCTCTGAAGTTCAAGCCAACACAAAGGGACTCCGGCTGACCAAGTTCACAGATGATTGCAAACTGGGAGCCATTACTGATTCTCCAGCTGATGTAGACATTCTACAAAAAGGCCTCACTGACATCAATGACTGGTGCCAGAACCATGGCCTTAAGCTCAATGCCGAGAAGTGCATTGTCATTCCCTTTGGGGAAAATTTGGTGCCCATGAACTACCACATAGGCTAAACACTAAACACTAAACACTAAACATCAAAGGTGTGATAAGAGACCTGGGAACACAGGCTGACAGCAACCTCTCGTTTGATAACCACATTGCCACTGTAGTCAGAAAGTCCTTCTGTGTGGCACATCTCATTACAAAAGGTTTCTCAATGAGGAAGAAAGAGGTGATAATCCCTCTCTACTTGTCCCTCATTAGACATATTATAGAATGCAATGCCCCATTTGGTATGTACCTCACTAGACACCTGCAACAACTGGAAAGGCCACAAAAATACCTCACTAAGAGATCTTAGGCCTTAGACACATGCCCTATATGGACAGACTAAAAAAACTCCAGCTATGCTCTAGCTCTTATCGCCTACTTAGAGGTGATCTCTGCTTGATCTACAAAGCATTGTCTAACTCAGAGTTGCTAGATATGCTACACCTAAAGAAATCCCAATCCCTTCATGCCACACACTCCAGGGAACTAAACCTCATTACCACAATAAACAGAACATGCTGGAAGGATAGGTTCCTAACCCAGAGACTTCCCATACTCTGGAACAAACTTCCCATTCATGTTAAGCAGAGAACTTCACTGGCCCTCTTTAAGAGAAATCTTGATGAGCGGATGGGCAATAGGAAGTTCACCCGGGTGACCACTTCAGTGGCCTTCCTTGACAGGGCACTGTGAACTAACTTTGGGTGGCATGATGCCAGGGAATCTTCTTGGGCTAGGCTTATATAGGCTCCAGGGCTGTAAGCCTAGTACACACCTATGAACATGCAGATTTCTAGTGTGCCATTATAACTGTGATACTCCATTGTGAACTAAGTTATTCTGAGTTTTTTGTCATACATTAACATACTACTGTGTTATCTACAAGTTTCGCACTGATATTGTCATAATGCACCAGATTTTATGAACTTTATGAAATCTGATCCATTGTGTTCCTAAAGAAATTACTGTTACTTCATGTCAAGTTTTACCACCACTGATGTGCAGTGATCATGGGGTTATACAGGTTAATTTGTTGCTAGATAATTCTACCAAATTGAAATCTAAACCAATGCACAAAATATTATTAACAGATTATATGGAAGCAAATCAGTCACTATGTAAAACTACTTGGATTAATGCATTCAGTGGAAAAACTGCAAAACATCAAAGAAAAATGTTTAACGTCAGGATCTAGACACTCAATGTCAGGAGGATGTATTTCTATAAGAAAGAGAGACTTGATTAAGGTGAGAGCCAAATAATATAAGGACTAGAAAAGAGGTCAAACTACAACTTTGAAAACTTAAATAAACAAGCCGGCCAAACAAATTAACCATATTGTTAGACAAGCTCAAGAAAAAATTGAAAAAAATGTATATAAAGATATCAAACATTATAGGAAACCATGTTACAGTGTGTATAGATTCTAAAATGTATTCTCAGACACAACAGATTATAGATATGTTTACAAATTATTATGCAAAACAGTTTAGCTCCATAAAGGGGGGCTATAAGTTGTGACATCCAGATAAACTCAGATTCTGAAGTCAAGTCAGATCATATTGAAAAAGAACTATGAAACCATGATTCAAACAAATCACAGGGTGGAGACAAAATTATTAAAAATGACCTAAGAACATTTCAGAAAGAACTTGTGGTACGATTTTATCTATTATTTACTAGGCCATATAATAATGGGGTGATTCCTCAGAATTAGAAACATACACTTTTTAACCTGTCTTTAAGGGAAAGGGGAGTAGAACAAACCCAGAGTTATGGAAACACAAGTTTACTTTCATGTTGTGGAAAAATAATGGAGAAGGTAATACCTGATAAATTATTGTCAGAATTACAAAGTTGAACTTGAAACCATGTATCAGATTGCATATGTTGAAAATCAATCTATTGCTACCTGTAACATGGTGTTCTATGATAATTTAATAACAGCTATGAATGAAAAAATGTGCTGTGATATAATTTATAACATTTGACTTCCACATTTTACAGGGTCATACCCAAAACACTGATCAATAAATTAGAACAAGTAGGTTTTGATGTACTCTTGATAAGATGGCTAGCTGCATGGCTTACAAATAGGACATGACAAGTATCATACAACAACTGGAAAGGTGAAAATCTTGGTTACAGTCAGGGTATCCCACGGGGCTTTGTCCTGTAAGCCCATACTTGTTTAGTTTGTATTTTTCAAATCTATCTTTTTCATCTAAGGTGTTCTATAGTCTGTATGCAGATAAAGTGAAACTGGGTAAACTGATTACATGTGTTACAGACAGAGCATGTCTTCAAAAGAACTTGACTAAATTGACTATATTCATAGGGTCATAGGAGGTTACTAGGCTAATGGCCCTGGGGCCATTACAAGCCTAGCCAAGAGTTTATCCCCAAAATGAAACCTCAGTCAGCATCTGTTGCCCCTGTCAATGAAAAACACAGGTGGAAGCCATGGGACAAATTTGTGGTTACCCATCCACTCATCAAGGTTGTGTTTGAAGAGAGTCAGTGAGGTGCTCTGTTTGATGTGTATGGGGAGTTTATTCCAGAGACAGGGCAGCCTCTGGGAGACAAACCTGTCTCTGCAGCAGGTTTTGTTGATGTTGCATATTAGATTCAGGCCTTTTGAGCAGGTAGTGCATGAGGAGTTAGACTTACAGATATGGAGCATCTCTAGTAGGGCAGGGTATGAGATTGCCTTGTATGATATCGAGTAGACTAATAGTGATTTGTGCCTGTCTGCATAGGACAGGTGTTGGAGGCCATGGATTCTCTTTTTGAGGTATTTCAGTGGCCTTCCCAGTTGGTGCAGATGTTTGGAGAGGTACATCCCAAATGGGACATTATACCCAATTATTGGTCTAATGAGGGAGAAGTATAGAGAGGTAATAATCTCTTTTTCTCTGGATGCAATCCCCTTACTTATGGGATGAACCAAGTAAAAGGCTTTTCTCACCACAGCCTCTACATGATGGTCGAATGTGACATCATTATCAACCTGTGTGCCCAGGTCTCTTACCACAGGTTGCGTGCTTAGGGGGTCACTGCTGATGTGGTAGGGGATATGTTTTTGCCAAATGGTATGATGATGCATATTTTGCATTTAGCTTGAGGTCATGACTTTGTCACCAGTCATTAGTTGCTGTGAGACCCTCTTGCAGTATGTTAACATCATCTGGGGAGTCAATGACAGCACGCAACTTACAGTCGTCAACAAACTTGGTCAGCCACAGGCCTTTTGTCTTTGCCTGGACCTCTGAGAAATAGATGCCAAACAGTAGATGTCCCAGGACAGATCCCTGGGGAACTCCACTAGTGACAGATCAGTTATCAGAGGTAGAGGTGCATATTTTGACCTTGAGGGTCTTGTCGGTGAGCCAGTTGGCCACCAACCTGATGAGATAGGGATTTACACCAAGCTGTGTTCGCTTTTTGATGATGCCTGAGTGGGGGATTGTGTCAAAGGCCTTGACCAAGTCAAGGTAAGCTGTATGCACTGACTTTCCCTCATCCAGGGCCTTGGTGACAGGCTCAAAGAAGTCAACCAGGTTCAACAGGCAAGATCTGCCCTTGACGAATCTGAACTGGGTGGGGTTAAGTGCTTGGAGACTGCCTATGACTTGGTTTATGAGATCCATAAAAATACACTCCATGGTTTACAAATCAGACTTGTCAAGCTAATGGGGCGATAGTTTCCAGGGTCAGTAGTGGCACCACCTTTGTGCAGGGGGATAACAATAGCAGTTCTCCACTCTGCTGGAATGAAGCCTGTACTTAGGCTGTGGTTGAATAGGGTCCTCAATGGTGAAGCCAGTTCTTGCTGGAGATGGTGCAGAATACATCCTTGGATACTATTAGGGCCCATGGAATCTGTGTTCTTTGCCTTGGATAGGGTCTGTAACACTTGCTCTATGGAGAAGTGAGGTGTGAGACAAGTATCGGGGATGTCAAAAGGGGCTTTGGGGGGATAGGGGGGTGAAGTTTGCATTGAACCTATCTGCTAGCAGGTTGGCTAAGTCAACAGGATCAGTGTAAGTGATACTGTTAAGTACTAATTCGGAACAAACCTGGGCTTTGCACACAGAGGTTCCTGATGTAACTGAAGAAGACTTTATGGTTTCCCTTTGTTTTGGAGGCTAGTTTCAATTCATAATTGGCCTTGGAGGTTTTCAGTAGAGATATAATTTGTTTGTTGAAGCTAAGGAGGGAGTTTTTCTAATTTGGAATTTGTTCCTTTTTACCCTTGGACAACAGTTTTTTCCTTTTGTTGTAAAGCCTGTTGATAGAGGATGTCCACCAAACAGGTTTGTGCTTCCTTGAGGAGCAGGTTTTAGTTCTATTGGGTATGGCTGAGTTCATGCAGTTGTACAGGTGCTTGTATACTGCACTGGCATACTGTTCAGCATAGCTGTCTGCATCCTCTGAAGGGGCGGTGGTGTGAAGCTACAGATACCCCCCCCCCCCCTTAGGAGGTTGTACTCAGCTTTTAGGAATTTTTTTAGCTTGATTACAGCTGGAGAGGTTTAGGTGAAATAGAAACTTCGAATGAGACAGTCCGATGATCTGATTTCACCAGGGAAGAACACACTATGGGAGTGATGCAGCGGTCACCCATGTTGGTGAGAACCAAGTCCAGAATGTTATCTCCCCTTGTGTTGGATGAGATGAGCTGATCTAGTGCATTAGAACTGATGAAGTTGAGGAATCATTGAGAGAGTGCATTAGTGCAACAATAGTTCACACAGTCTATGATGGGGTAGTTGAAGTCACCAAGTATCAGGGTGTTAGGGGGTACCTTGATGGAGTCAAGTAGATCCAGATAAGAGGAGTGGGTGTCCTGAGTCATGAAGGGGGATCTATCGCTAGCTATAACTTGGATGGGTGTCTTGCCAACTGTCAGTTTTACTTGGAGTAGTTCCAGTGCATCATGCTGGGAAACCAGTCTGAGTGTGTGTCTGTCCTTAATGAAGATAGAGACTCCACCACCTTTAGTTTTCCTGACCTCATTTTGGGGTCAGAATGCTTGGAATGAGGTACAGTCTGGTAAGGCAGGGGTGCTCTCCTCAGCCCTGAACCAAACGACAGCACAGACATCGACGTCTTCCAGTGTGACTCCATTTTCAGGTTAAGGTTTTCTGGCTTTAAACATCATGACCTTCAATTTGCTTTTTGACAAATCTTTTTTGTTGGAATGTTTGTCTTTGGAACATTGCCTAAAAAAGGCACAATGCGGGAGGTGAGAGCCTTGGCCAGGATCCAGAAACCCAGTGGTGACAAGTGAAGGCCATCACTGCAAAGCATTGAGGTCTGTCGACCATGTCATCCCAGGCAGACAGATATTGGATCCCCTTGGAATGACACCAGAAACTAAGCCAGTTGTTGAAGTCAATCAATTTTTGTTGGTATTGTGGTAACATTCTTGGTGAAGGTCGGATACTGCTTAGGGCAAGGGTCATACCTGCCTGGGACACATACTCTGAGAGCTCAATCATGTCTCACTTCATATAGTCCAGGGATGTACATCTCAAGTCATTCACACCAACATGGACAATGAGAGAGTCGTACTTGTTGTGGAGAGACTTAAGTGCATGCATGATGTGGCAGATTCTGGCACCAGACAGACAACTGACCATGACCTTCTCCTTGTCAAGCCTGGTGAGGGGGACATCAGTGTGTCTCACAACTGAGTCACCAATGACTGGTATGTTTGGATTATTGTTATGTCTTGTGGGCTGTGATGGTTTATTGTTTTGCCATATGGACTGTGTTTGTGAGACACTGGTGTGTTGTTTGCTGTGTGTTATGTGTTTGGTGTTGTGTGTGGAATGTTTGTGAGTGTGTTTTGGAGGTCACCGCTGTTAGATAAGTTTTTATTGAGGACCTTTGCATAGGTGTGTGTGTGTTGTGCTTGGCTATGTGATGTGAGTTGTGTGGTGTTTGTGCTGGCAATCTCCTCTTTGTCAGGAGTGCTGACTGTGGCGTGAGAGAGCATGGACTCCAGGTTACTGATGTACATGCATTTCTTGCAGGTGGAAGAATTATGTGCTAGGAGGAGATGGTTGTCAGTAAACATGAGACATTTGCTACTCTGTCTCAATATTCTCATCTGTTACAGATAGACCATGTCTTCAAAAGAACTTGACTAAATTGACTATTAGGAACAGGAGAATGATATGCTGATAAATGCATCAAAAACTAAGCATATGAGATTTGGGGGACATAAACTGAAAGGTGAATTTTTAATCACCTGTAGTTTTATTTAAGGACCTGGGTATATGGATAGATCCAGCTTTGTTTGTCTAATCATAACAACCAATTGGTTAATGATAGTTCTAGAACTATACGTTGTATAAAAAAAATAAAAAGTCTAGAAAATTGGAAATGATGAAGTCATTGTTTGTTGGTCATATTAAACCCAAACTTGAGTATGGAATAACAATATGAAAACCTTATAAGAAAGCAAGCATGAGTAAACTGGAAAATGTACAGCAGAAATATACTAAGAGCATCCATGGATGTGAACATTTAAATTATGAAAGACTAAAATATATGAACTTGTACAATGTCTCATATAGATATTCAAGAGAAGACCTTATTCATGTATATAGGGCATCCTCTAGGAAAGTTTGGGGTTATCAAAAAGTGGGAGAGAATCATCAGACAACATATGTAGAAGATTCTATAGGACTGAGAAGTGTACTAATTGGTTCTCTGACAGAGCAGTTGATGCATGGAACAGACTAACAAACTACATTAAACCAAACACTAGTTCAGATATTTTTAAGAACAGCCTGGACACTTAGTATAGGAACTAATGTTTTGGTATACTGGCAGACTAGAAGGGCATTCATGCCCATGCTTGATATGTACGTAATAAAGAAAGTTCAAGAAAAAGGAAACACACAACAAGATATAGAGATCATCAAATGAAGTCAAATTAGAATGTAAAAGAAAAAGGTTCCCTACTAGAAGACCGAAGACGCATTCATTCGAATGCATCTTGGTCGAACTCAAAAGCCTGAAACGGCAAAATATCGAAGCGGCTTTTAAGCAACTTCTTTCCCTGGGAAAGAATTTACTTGGTCGCTTCGTTACTTTGTCATTTTTGGCACTGTAGTGAGGTCTCGGAGTTGGTTTATTTAGGTAGGGGGGGTGGGGTGCACAGCCCTCCACATCAGGGGGTGGGGGGTTGAAGCCCCTTACATAATGTAATGTTTAAAGTATGTTTTTTTTTTTTTTTTTTTTTTTTTTTTTTTGGAACAGCGATTATTTTTTTCCCTAAGAAAAAAATCGCTTTTCTGACAGTTTGAAATTGTAAGCTTTCACTTACATAGGGTTGATTAATCACTGTTCGCTTTTTTAAACACTCGGTGATCTAATATAGACCCAAAGAAAAATGACAATACAAGCAAATATTTATTTACATATGAATTAACACACATACACACACACACACACACACACACATTCACACAAACATAAACAAGCACATGCTTTGCTGCAGTGACACAATGTATCATGCCACATGCCTTCACCCATAGGAATGCAGTCAAATTGGATGCACGGTACTATGAAGCATCAAATTCTTTTGCACTTTGACTGACAGGGTTACTGACCAATCTAAAACTGGTATATATCATTACAGTGATGTCAACCACAGAGATACTGAGATGTAAATGGTATCTTTGTCTGCAAACATGTACTGAGTCCATCAGCTGGGCCTAATTTCACAACTAACACCCATTGTCTTTCACCCAGTAATTAACCGCTGTATCCAGTTTGCACCGATACAAGGATGTAACAGACCTATATGTGCAATGTGTGCAGCCCAGTCAGCTGGAATCTGAAATGTGCTGTGCTTCTGGACCCTATTAGGATGTTTATATTAACTGTGCCCCTATATCCTGCACTATGACCTATAAAGACCATTGACTAATGTATGGCTTGGATGCAACCACGCTTTGCTTTTCTTCTACGAAGATAATGTCTGGATGGTGTTTTATTTATATTGACCCTGCTGTACCTATTGACCTTGTGCACTACTGTGCCTGAAATAAGGACATATCATGATCCTGTATTTTGCAGTTCTATTGCTAGGCACCTTTTTGCTATAGATGGATAAATCACTGAATATGATCCAAGATTCAAAGTTTGATAACTGAACATAGCTCTGCAGGAGCTGGTGAAGGGTGGAGTGGGGGGAATGACAAGGGAAATTATGGGAGTATCTGTTTGCCTCTCTCGGACAGGGCTGGGAGCACATGCATTAATTACATACCGAGTCCTATATCCCCTGGTGGAGGGATCAGATGGAATGAGTTGTATGCAGGCAGAAGGACAAAACTACTGAGTGGTTAAGCCACAAATGAATCCTTTAGGTATAGCCTTGCAAATACCCATTGCATGCCAATCATTTGAGCGACTATGTGCATGCACAGAAGAATGACAAGCCAAAGGAAAAAATCCCAAACTCCCGTGGGAATTACGGCACCACTCGAGGGGCCCAGTTCCTGTATTAAGGAAAACAAATAGGTCATTGCTGTCTATACTATGGGGAGATAAATACATCAGTAAGGCTTGATAGTCAGGCATGAGCATCAAAAGAAAGAAAAAAAGCTCTGTTGTCACAGTATGAGTCACATTCTGCCTTGCTACTGCCTGGTATTGTGACGATTGGGGAGAGATGGGCGAAGGCTGCCACCCTAGTCAAATAGAATTTGATACATAATTCTATCAACTGTATAAACAAATGTAAAATACAGGCTTGTGTTTTTAAATGAAAGAAAACACTGTAAAATGTGAACTTCAAGATTGTTGCAACATTGCCATCTGTTGTAAGGAAAACCAAGCCAAGCATTTCAAATGTGTCTTTTGAAATTGAAAAGATCTTATGAATCTCTTTAATCTTTTACAAGTCAGTTCCAGTGTGTCTGGATGAAGGTTTCATGCTCATTGTTTTAAGGTTAAAGTTTATGACAAGAATTAAGATGTGGAAGGTGCTTTATTGCTCTAGTTTCTGCTAGAATGCATATGTAAAATGCTTTGTATTGCTGTAAGTTTCTGAGTAGGTGTTAGTTTGTGGCCTGAAAACTCAGATCAGGTGTTAAGATGATGCAATATGAATACTGGGAAAACCTATGTGCCAAAATGATATAATTTGGGAAGGGTCTTACAGACATGTTTGTTAGTAATGTTTAAATACGATTTCTCACAAGAGACCGAGAACATTTTGATCTTGATATCCAACTTAACAGCACTCTGCCTTGTGCTCACATGTATGTTTTAGCACTGTGATTTCTTGTAGGAATAGTTAAAGCTAGTAAAGATTAGTTAGGTATTTTTCTTTGAAATCAGACCTGTCCTACTGTATTATTTTAAGTTTCTGTGTGATTTCTGAACTCTTAGATATCTCTGTGGTGTAGTAGTTTGTCTTGTGTTTAATTATTTAGTATTAAATATTTTGAAAACCTTCTACATGTGGCTGATTTGTGTAGAGATAAGCTCTAGATTGCATATTTATAGAGGTTATTGTAACAGGCCACTCTAAAGTAAGCCTTGACTGTTAGTCATACTACCATTGGGTATTAATATTGTACAGTAATAATCAGACACCCTTTTAAGGGCATTTTAGTAGCTGATATTATTAACTGGGTGGTGGCAGTAATTACTACTGTATAGTCTGGTTAAAGGGGCACAGATGGAGAATCTGTGTCAGCCTTTCCCAGGAGTGTCTGTGAAGTTGTATAAATACTTATCTCAAAGTGTGTGTGTTGTGTCAGCTAGTTGGCAGGGTCACGAAGCACTGGTTGGACTGAGAGGGTACTGGATGTTTTAGCTTACCCAGTTAGGCTGAGACCTGGTCCCTATAGCTGTGTCTGTGGGGAGTCTTATTGGGGACCTGGTGAGCAAGGGAGCAACCAGCCCCAGGCTGACTGTGATCTCTGTGTGCACTTAATGGAAATTGTACTTTACTGTGTGCATTAGTTATCCTTTCCTCTTCTATGAGACGACTTCCATCGTGTTAGTGGTGAGGATTGAGGCTCCTAGATTGCTGGGCCAGGGCATGGTCGCCACAGGTATAATGATGCCTCTGGTATCTGCCCCTTCCAAATAACTTTAACAGCACCCATTCTACAAATCAAACTGAAGCATCATTCTGTTCTTGAATCAGGATCAGTCAGTCCTCCGGAAGAAACATTTCCACTGAGCTGTAGAGGAGAAGCTTAATATGAGTCCAACTATTTGGTTCAGAGACTTAAGGGAAATAGAACATTTAACTTTACACCTTCTGGTGATATGTTTTAAACATGCAGTCTCTTTTTGCCAGTGAGTGTGAGTGTGTATGAGTGAGTGTGCGTGCATGTGTGTGCATGTGTTTCCACAGTTAACTCCATGTTCTCTTAACTTTTCCTTCCAGTTGTCTTTGGACAGTCTTCCTTCAACAAATACACTTGAGGGTATGAACATGAAGTCAATTAATGACATTTGACAGTTCCATTAAATCAACTTCTCTGGTCAGCAAACGTAGTAACTGTTGCTTGTACAGGTACACTATTATCCTGTATGTTGACATTTCTGAAATGGTGAGGTTGGGACCCTGTTTTAAGGGAGATACAGTGAAGCTGAAAATGGTGCATACTTAGAATGTTAACAATTCAATACTTTATGAAAGAACAAAAATGCAGAATGGTAATAATCAATTAATATGTGTATTTGTTTGGAAATAAATAGTAAAAGTATAGTGTGCTAGGTAATTTCTTGATTTCATGTCCGTGACTCTGTATGTGCATGTGTGTGTGTGTGTGTGTGTGTGTGTGTGTGTGTGTGTGTGTGTGTGTGTGTGTGTGTGTGTGTGTGTGTGTGTGTGTGTGTGTGGGTGTGTGTGGGTGTGTGTGTGTGTGTGAGTGTGTGTGTGTGTGTGTGCTTGCGGGATAGACAGAGAGAGAGAGACAAAGACAGGCTGACAGACAGACAGTGTTGGGAATACTCTACCTTTCCTTTTTCTTTATGTACATTCCAGGATGTTTTCTTTTAATGTGGAGGCCGAAGGTACATTTTCATAGATGGGGACATAGGACTTTTCTGTGGTTTCAGAGAGGCTCTCTGTGACAGAGACTGATAAAATATGATCTAAGCAGTTTTTGTTGTACTGCTAGAAGAAGCAGGTGTACAATCTCTGGTTTTAGCTATGAATAACATATGTTTAGTTGCTTTATGGACCTAACTAATATATTTATACTGTTGAAAGCTGTAGTTTCATTGAGTTTGTATTGATTTTGACTGCTTGTAGAAGAAAAGGAATTATTAAAGTCTCATTCTAGAATTAAGTTATGTAGTCTAGTTAGGTTTGCTTTTAGCTGTTATACAGATTTTTTGTGTGCTGGTATATAAGTATGTAATGATTTTGTAATAAGGAAATCATTTATACTTAGTGTTATGTAAGGTATGTGGTACACTGTGTTAAGTATGGTAAAGGTAAATGAGTTAATAAGAACAGTGGAGGTCAAACATGTTTTGTTACAGAATATCTTTCAATTTATTTGAAGTAGTGAAAATATTCAACCTAAGAGTATGAACTCCTTAAAGTAAAGTAAGTAACTGATTTTCCCATAAATCCAACAATTCTCTGTAAGTTATCATCAAGAGGATTCAATAAACATTACAAGATCATTTTTACCATGTGGGCATATGGAAACTTTCATGACATGCAAATGACAGCATAAGTAGCTGAATTTTATATTAATGAAGCAAATAAACATGATGGAGCGATTCAACATCCTCTAAAGCATCCGTGTATACTCCTTGTTTGTGTTGACTGTGTATTCCAAAACTTTCTGAATACAGCTACGGAAAGGGGTCTATAAGTAAAAGCTCTTACATGTCTACAGAACTGCCCTTAACATGTAACACTACACATATTCTGACCTAATTACATAGGGTGGATACTAGAAAATCAGTGTAACAATCACAATAGTGTAATTTTAAGTGCCATGACATAAATGCAGCTTCGTAATGTAAGCATATGCAGGCTGTAGCTGATGGATGACAGTATTCCCCTGTAACAACATTGGGCTCACGTGCAGTTTCCCTGCCTACATGGTTACTGTGTAGATTCTGGGCTGTTAGCACAGTGAAGATGTAAATGAGGTCAAAACTCATTAGAATTGTTAAATGTCAAAAAAGAGTAACTGTGTAGGAATGTTCACTTCATGAAGGTGTTTCCACAGTGTTTGTGTTGAATGTATGGCAACACTGAATGCTGACATCGGAGGGGGGGGGAGTGTCAGGTTACTCTTGCAGGGATGAGCATGTAGGGCTGTGAAAGGTGAAAGTGCATGTAAGCATCCCACGTTCTGTGTCACCCTCATTTGTTTGTTAAAATGTGTGGTCTCTCTCCAGGAATGGCAGGTTTCTCTGTGTTGTTATGTAACTATTCTGTGGCAGCACATGTATGAATTAGGGCTGGAATATAGATGGTCCTGGGTTTGACTACAAGGTGTGCAATCTTTCCTTCACTTTTTATTGTCCATGTTTGCGTGATAACCAAGAATGGAGGAAATATCTGTTTTGACTATGCTTACCTTATTTATGCGAAGGTGCTCGGAGGTGCATGAAGGAACACATAGCTGCGCATAGAGCACTAATTAGCAAGTAACAGCTGTGTTTAATAGATGCAGGTTATAGCACAAACAGGTGAATTGAATGTTAATCAACCAATCCAACATGGTGGAGCTATTCAAAAATGTATAAAGTATCCATGTAGCCTACATCCTAGTTTTTCCTTCATCCTTCAATATCATTGAAGTAGAGACAAGGAAATTTTAACTGACACAATGCTAAGGGGTACTACAGCTATTCTACATCTGCATGCTACAGGCTGACGCCAGTGCTGCTGGTGCTGCTGACAATAGGTTCATGCCCAGGGTAACTTTCCATGTGGTGCATGAGCTGGAGATTGTAGAGCACTACAGGGTGGATAGGGACACATCACAAGAAGTCTGTGATCTCTGCCACCCTCAGCTCAGAGCAAGAGGCAACAGAGAGGAACCAATCCCATGTGAAAACTGAGGTATGTGTAGCCCTTAGAATTTTAGCAACTGGTACCTTTCAAAGACCAACTGGGGACATGATAGGTGTGTCGCAGGCATCAGCCTCCAGGATCCTCCACCAGTTTCTGGATGCTCTGCTCATACATGCCAGTGAGCACATTTTCCTTCCATACTTCTAAACAGAGGGCCAACAATATGGAACTGTTTTACCATGTAGTGCACTACCCTGAAATACTGAATGCCACAGATTGCACAGTTAAGGCACCACCTAGTGAGCAGGGTAGAATCTACATTTACCGCAATGGATAACACTCCATCAACTGCCAGGTCGTGTGTAATGCCCAGGGAATTATTATGAATATGTGTGCTGGCAGCCCTGGCAGTTATCATGACTCCTATATGTGGCACACATCACAGCTGTGCCAGATGTTTGCTAGGGGGGTATAATTTACTGTTGGATGCTGGCTATGTGCTGGAATCATGGATGATGGCACCTATCAGAAGTGCACACACACCCACACCCACAGAAGAACACCATAATGAGGCATATGTTCAAACTAGAAACATCATAGAGCATGCATTTGGACTTCTGAAGTTGCAGTTCCAGTGCCTAGATATATCCAGTGGAGCCCTGCAGTATAATTCACACACATGTACATAGGTATTCACAGTATGTGCTATGCTCTACAATCTAATCCTGTGGAAACAGCTGCAGCAGGATCAGCAAAGAGAAGGGACACAAATCCCCACACTAATGTCTAGGTCACCACAGCCACAGTCAGAGGAGGACTCAGCAGAGGAACCCTCAGCTGCTGTCCCTGTAGGCAGATGTAGGCATGCTCAGTATGCCCTTGCTTTGGCTAAGAGGCAATGCCTGGCACATTCTCTGACCACCTAGGGACCTAATACCTTTCTCCTACTCACATATGTATAGTGAAATTGATGTCAGACAACTCACACAACCTTTATCTCCCCATGTATTGGCTGTATACTGCTTACATCACACAGAGTCAGCCATGATATAAAGGTGTGTGAACTGCTGCATTTGCAAAGTAAGTCCTGAGCCTATAGTGTATTATTTAATAATATTATGGAATACTCATGTAGTTCCTAACTTGGTACAATAATCAAGTAAATAGTGGTTGATTTGTAGAGAACATACCTTAACATATGGCACCAGACAGTTATTTTACTTATATTTGTCCATTAGTAATTAGTAGGCCTCAGGTATGAAGGATTCACATAGTCATACCTCTGAAGAATTCTGATGTTCCCTGCATGGCCTCAGTTTAGCATCATACCTTTGTACTGCTAAATCATTAAAGACAGAAGTTAGAAAGTGATGACACACATTGCAGTTTCAGACTTCCTACTTGTTTGTGTCATAGCAGTAACTGAGCTTTGCCCTCCCTCAAAAGAGGAGTGTACCTTTGCCCCTGCCATAACAGTAACACAGCTATCCTACCTCCAAAAAATCTAGGTTCATTTTCAGCCAGACGTTTAACTATTTTAATAAAGCTTTCCTTCATTTTAGCATATATCAGTTCAGGTGGTAGACCTGTTTCTTTGTCTACCTCCAAAAGAACAGTAAATTTTGTTTGTGACAGCCAACATGGACTTCATTTGCTGGCAACTGCATATCATATTATTCTCAGTTAATATATTCTCACATATTAAGGCCAGTGATATAGAATAGCTGACACACTGCATGTGTTAGGTAACTAATGAATGATCAAGAAAAACAGAAAGGTAACAGAGATCTGTATACTTATAATTATGACAGGTTGTGTGATCACTAACTGCTCAATGTCCAATTATATTAAAGAGAATATATATTAAATGTACAAACACAGCTGATGATTTGATAGCAGTGTACATTCTGATGCAGTTGGTTGTGTTAAAAATTACTTTTCATTATACTGTTGTAAAGCTGTTTTTGTGACCAACAGGGCTAAGGCATCCCTCCTGTTTTCTGAAGCTGTATTGGTAAGAGGGTTCAAATCCTAACATATGTAGACATTTGTGATGTCTACTATCAAGTTTGACTGTGCTTTTACAGATATTGCATATATGTTCTTTAGTTTTAGTATATTTTCCTATTTGTCTTCTTTTAACTCCAGTTTTGCATGATGCGCCACATCCAGAAAAAAACATTTAGCTTATCTTGTTTGCACAAAGCGCAACATTTCGGAAACAGGGAAAAACCTGATTTTCTAGAAAGCAGACACCCAAAACTAGAAAATGGATGCATTCAATTAATGCTCTTAGCTATCGTAAAAAGCCAGGCTGGAGTATAGAAGGGACTGGGATATAACAACAAGCATTAGCAATGCCCCTCCCATTTGTGCACTGCTTCCCTGCACACAAACAGGCCTATCTCGCATGCATCTGCACTTTAGTAACCAGCTTGCAAATGCAATGCCCTTTGCACTATGGAATTCTATATATGATATTTTCTTATTGCTGTTTATTGTCCATTTCCTTTGTATGACATAAAACTATACGTGGAAACAATGCAAACTAAGGGCACAATATAACTATATGTCATATATTTGCAATACATCCAATTGTTTCTCCCCAAACTACCCCAAATAAGCACTATAGCCCTGGGATCTCATTACTTTTTCCACACATATTTCAACCACAATATAAAGTGTTATACATAATGCCGTGTGCTCACTCATGGACAGGGGCACTTGGTGGTGGTTACAGCCTTGCTCTGCAAAACTCAAACAGCCAAGTATGCTCAGTAACAGTGCTTGTGTTGTTACACAGCTAGGCTTCCAAACAGCCTACTGCTATTAGGCTACTAGCATCAGATGACACAATGAAGCAATGTACTTATGAAGGGTCTATATTATATAAATTAACTTTCTAAACTTCGAATCCCATATGTTCGACAACATATGATCGAAGTTTAAAAGTTCAAATATATAATACAAAAAAAAAAAACTTACCTTAATGGTGCAGGCAGGGGGGCAAGCTCCCCACACCCCCCTACTTAAATATACCAATTCCGAGATCACACATCAGTGCAGAAAATGGAAATTCTCCCATTGTGCACTGAATGGCACCATTACATTTAACCTTTGAACACTTGACATTTCGATCATATGGTGTCGACCATATGCCATTCGAAATTTCAGGTGCTCGTGATTCTAATAGGAACCCACCTATGAAGGCCTCCCAACCTCTTGTCTCCCCCATGGCAGTCAATGTTATCTCCTATAAGTTCACATACAGTCCTGTTAAAATAAGACTTGTTGCTATGGCACGTGTAATAAGTACTGTGTTCTGTAGTCTGTGTCCATAGATATGTAGGGTTTCTGTTCTCACTGCAGTCAAGTGTGTGTGTGTGTGTGTGTGTGTGTGTGTGTGTGTGTGTGTGTGTGTGTGTGTGTGTGTGTGTGTGTGTGTGTTTGCACAGAAGAGCAGAAGTGTGTATCTCACAGTTACCTCTCTAATGGCATGGCTTCCCAGTTTTTTGAGACTTGCACAAGCCTACATATCCATTTCATGAAGATCTCCCAACCTCTTATCTTCCACATGGCCTGCTGATGTTATCTATTATAATTTCACCTGCAGTCCTAACAAAATCAGACTTGTGCCATGGTGTGTGCATTAAGCACTGTATTCTGTATTATGTGTACATAGATAGGTAGGGGTTCTTATTTATTTATTTATTTATTTACATTTGTTTATCAAGAAATTCCGACTGGACACAGGTGCTTTTTCAGCAGATACCCAGGGAGAAAAGCTCCACATCATGTACATGATAAATAGCGATACAAAGTTGGAGCAATAGTAAACAACATTACAGGTTGTTGGCTTTAATACAATAACAAGATGTTGATTATCATTAGTATATACAGTAAATGTTGCAAGTTAAGATTGTTTCTTGTTGTTTATAATATTAGTAACAAAGTTGTCAGACAAGATTTTAAAGTATGTAAAGACAACTAGCTAATTCTGACTGTAGTTAGTAGTGGCGGTAGTGTAGTTGGGTTAAGAGTCTAGGTGGGGCGGGTAAGGGTGGGGGTGTTAGTCTGTTCTCAATGAACTCAAAGGGGTGTGTGTGTGTGTGTGTGTGTGTGTGTGTGTGTGTGTGTGTGTGTGTGTGTGTGTGTGTGTGTGTGTATGTGTGTGTTACACCAGCCTGTGAGGCACTATTACCTTGTCCTGGACAGGCACACATCTGTCATTGCTAGGTTATACAGTAATCAAATGATGCTGTTGTCTACCAATACAAAAGTAAGAACCCAGAACGGAAAGACCACCCTCCTCAGCCTAAAGAAGCAAATAAAACAACTTGTACAATCCTTAACCCCAACCCTTATTTTCTCTCTTTTTTTTGTTTGTTTTATTTTTTCTTTCCCCCACCGCACAGTGAGGTACACCTGGCCCATGGGATCCACCTGCCCCCAATCCACTTGCTATGGCACCAAGGCCCAATACATCTGAGCCACATCCTGTTAGCACCCCTTGTACTGCTCCTACACTACCTGGCCCCTCAAGTACGTCTGCCCCGAAGGACAGAACTGTGGTTCCCTCTGGGAGCAGTGGCAGAGGGGGTGATTTTATCACCCGAGAAGAATCTTCTCTACATATGATTAGTTTTTAGGCAACATTCTCAGTTTACCTCATATATTCACAATACATGCATGTGTTGTCCACCCCCTCAAATCAATACAACCCCGGGGCCTCAGTATTTTTTGCACACATATATCAAGCACACTATAAAGTGCAATATATAATGTCGTGTACTCCCTCATGGAAAAGGACAGTCATTGGTGCTGACAACATTGCGTTGCTAAACTCAGACATCCAACTATGCTCAATAAAGGTACTTGTGTTTTTACACAGCTATGCCTCTACACATCTAGGGAACACTGTATGGTTAAGCTACTGGTCTCATATGAACCTTTAAATCTATGTGCCTGTGCAGGTCTTACAACCTATTGGCCCCATACAGCCTTCTGTTGTCATCTACCATACGTTCACCTGCAGTCATGTAAAAGTCAGATGTGTGCTGTGGCGCTTGTGTAAAGTGTTGAGTTCTATAGTCTGTATACTTAGATATGCAGGGGTTCTGTTCTCACTGCAGTCAACTCTGTGTGTGTGTGTGTGACAGGTGTTGCTTGAAATTACAGAGATCCTTTTACACAAGCATGTGGGACATTGTTATCACCATATGATCAACAGACAATGCTGATGTAATCAGCTATATTAGGTTATTACATATACAACTATCCCAGCAGTCCAAAATCAGTCACTGGCCAGGATCCCAGGCAGACATCACCTTAGGTGCATAGGAAGTTACTGGTGACAGGTTTGCTTTGTGGTATGTCTGGTGGGGATGGGAGGGGGGTGAAGTTTACCCCAAACTGTGTGGTAGTAGGTTGGCAAGGTCTTAAGGGTCACTATGAGTGGTACCATTCACTACTAGTTGGGCAGAAAGCTGGGCCTTCATCTTTAGATGTCTGATATAGCTAAAGAATCTCTCTTTATTATCTTTAGCTAGGGATGTTGCTTTAGGTTTGTATATGGCTTTAGAGGACTTTCCAAGATAACTAATTTCCTTGTTCAAGCTGTGGTGTGTGTCCTTCCTCTGCTGAGTCAGTGCCCTCTTTTTCTTAGACATTACTTTCTTCAACTTGTTGTATATCCTATATATGCTTGATGCCCACCTTGTTTTCTGTGGTGAACTTGTTTTGATCTGTTCATGTTCAGACAACTCTCTCCATTTGTATAGCTGTTTATATATGCCATCTGTGTACACCTCTGTATAGCAGTCATTATTGATATTGGTAGCAACTCTTTATGGCATTAGTTAGGAACATAAAGTTTGCTTTGGAGAAATTTTTCATCTTTTCTGCTCTTCAAGAGGGTGTCAGGTATAACTGTGAATGTGAATGAGAATGAATTGTGATCTGACCTGATCAGGGGGGCCAACACACAGGGATTAATACAGAGAACCACTATGTTGGTCAGTACTAAGTCTAGGACATTCAATCCCCTTGTGGGGGTGCAAACAATATGTTACCCAGCATGTGCATTAACAAAGTCAATGAACCTTAGGGTGAGTGTGTTTGTGCACATTTATGACTACAAATTGATAGAAGGATGGTTGAAATTAGACATGACCAAGGTGTTTAGCTGTCTAGTGAGTGACTCAATTGGGTCTAAGTTGGCAGAGTGTTCCTTGTGGGTCACGGTGGGGGACCTGTAGCTATCAATGATATGGAAGGGGGGTTTACATACAGTTAGCTGGACTTGGAATAGAGCTAGAGAGTCGTACTCTTTGACCAGGCTTGAGGTGTATTTGTCTTTAGTGAAGATATATACGCCTCTGCCTTTGGTTCTTCCATGCTTGTTTTGATGTGTGAACATGTGGAGGGCATTGCACCCCTGTATGACCAGGATGTTCTCTGCAGCCTTGAACCATGTCTGTGTGACTGTACAGACATGGTCATCTTTCAAGGTAAGGAGTTCTTTCAGTGCGTGCACTTTCTGATTTACACTCCTTGCATTAAGCAACATAACCTTCAGTTTGTCTGTGGTGGATTCTTTTAAGTTGGGACTTTAGTTGTTCTGTCATTGCCTAAAAAGGCCACTATGTGGGAGGCAATAATCTTCATATATTACAGTGAGGTATGTATCCATTTATTTACTGCAACATGGACCATGACAGAGTCATAAAGGTACTTGATGTTGAGAGACTTGAGTGCGTGTTTGATCTGGTGGACCTTGGAACCTAACAGGCAGCATACTGTTACCTTCTGCTTGTCCATCCTGGAGAGGGGGACATCTGTGTGTCTGACTATGATGTCTCTTATGAGCAAGGCATTTAGTTTTGAGGTGTTTTGCCTGAGGGGCTTATTGGCTGAAACACTGGTGTGTGTATTATTATGTGCAGTGGATTCTGTTGGGTCTGCACTGTGTACAGTAGGTTTGCACTTGGGAGGTCTCTAATCTTTAATTAGGTTTCTAGTGAGTACCTCTGTGTATGTAGGTTTATGTTTTGTGAGTTTATGTGCAATAGGTGAATTGTGTGTGCTGACAACATATTGTATACCTGGTTTGTTGTTATGTGAGATACTTAATTCCATAATCATAGTATAGATACAGCTCTCACATGTTGCATTAGTTTGCTTTAGCAGTAACTAGTTGTCAGTATACATGAGGCAATTGCTCTGTTGCCTCAGGATGCCCATATAAATCAGGTTACCTGGAGACATGGTGGGAAACTGTCTGTCCATTATGGAAGGTATATACTGTAGTAACTAGTGAGGAGTGGGCTGGATGGACCAGGTTTTGGTGTAAGACTACCAAAATGTGTCTATTCTATGGAAGGCTAAGGTCACAAAACTATGCCAATGTTTCACAATGCATACCTGAATTGCTTGCAGGGCAGCAGTGCAAGCTCTGAGCAGCTACAGTAAACTGAGTGTAAACACCCCAAAACACAAAGCTGGAATACAATATTTCAAACAAGTAAAACAAGGGAAAGGCCACCAGTGAGCCTTATTCCAGCAATCCCCAAGTCACATGGGTTCTTGGCTACATAGCTCTGTCACAAGGGTGCTGGAGAGCCTTCTTAATTTAAGAGGGCTGGTTTGGTGCTCCAGTCATACCAAACAGTCTAAATTCAGCAAGCCTGAATTGAGCCTATGCTATAAAATGCAGAAGTCATAGAAAACTAAATGCAAAAAATTGCAATTCACATCAGAAGAACAAACATTTTAAATAAAGCAGCAATCCAGTAGAATATTCCAACAATAATGTAGACAATAAACTTTCATAGTGTGAAATAAGAGGACTGGAACACAAGTGCTTAACCCAGCACTAAGACACTTTCAGAATAATGACACAATAAGCCTTCAATCAGCAATTCAGAGCTTAGAAAGGTGTTGGCTATCCTCCCCTGCCACAAGAGTCTACACCGCAAGCCCTCTTAATGTAAAGTAACAACAGACTTAGAACTACAGCCACAATAAGCATTCAACCAACAATTCCCCACTCAGAAGGGCAGATGCTACCTTCTCCTCCCACCAGAGGATAGACTAAAAACCTTCAGAATGTAAGACAACTGGCCTGAACCCCAAGTGCTTAAAGCAAATGTAATAGGCTTAGAATAACAGGTCAATGTAATGAGATGCCAGGCAGTTTACAGTGTCATGTCTTTTAATCTACCTACATACATCATGTAGGCCCTGTGTTATCTTGATGAGAAAGCCCTGTGGTCTGCCCAGCTGCTGCATGTGTCTGGTGAGGTTTCAGCAAAAGAGAGCATTAAACTTTAAACTGTATTACTGTTCTGATGAGTTTGACTGCAGTGCTGTATTACAATTTTGAGATCTGCATGTGATGGTGTGTCTTATGATGTGCACCATATGTATGTACTGGAAAACATTACAGAAAAATCTTATAAAGTAATGACACACATTGCAGTTCCTGACTTCACATCCCTTACAAGACAGTACACTAGAAAGTACTGTCATGATAATGCTATCCACTGTATCATTTGGCAAGGCAAATATAACTGACAGGTACAATTATCAGTTAAACATCACAAATGCAGATATACTAGACACTAATGTAGCTATACACCCTGTGCATCAGACACAAAGCTTTTGTATCCCTAAATCCAAAAGAGAAATAACAGGGATATGGTAGAGTTATCATCACTTGCACAGGGTGATGGGGTTGGGAGACAGGAGGCCTAGGCTGGCACAAAAGGTCGGTGAGTTTGTGTGAGAGATAAAGGGGAAATAGGCAGGCTGTGTGTGTGTGTGTGTGTGTGTGTGTGTGTGTGTGTGTGTGTGTGTGTGTGTGTGTGTGTGTGTGTGTGTGTGTGTGTTTGTGCCTATAGGGATCCTCCATGTGAAAGTGGTGTGTGAGAGTCTGCATGAACACAGCCAAGCTCAGTGCTAGCTCTGTATCTTGAGATGTTGGACAGGTGTGAGCCATGCATGGTTTAAGGTGGCAGTTCATCATTGTTGCCACTGACCATAGAAACCGGCTCTGCCATGAGTTACACTGGCATCTCTACTCCTGAGGTCAGATGGAGTGCTGCTACCTGAGCATGACTGATGTCTGCTGGACATGCTCCCTTCATAGGAACATTCAGCGCCATGACCCATGGCCTGCCACATCTGAGTGTGGACAGCACACTCACTGATGGACCAGCAGAAGTACTGCCACTATGGGATCGTGATCAGGAACAGCCAAATTGTCTCTCAGCAGATGTTGAGGCTGACCTATGCCCACGAGGATGCCATTCCCCTCTCAGCAGATGTTCCATCACAGACACTGCTTGTTACATGAAAGATATCTCTCGGGCCATCACAGACACTCCTTGGTTCAATGTGTCATTCATCTGATCCAGGGAATTGGTGACACAGTGGAGGCAGTTACACATGTCAGAGTATTTGTCTGGAGCACCTTTCTGAACATGTTTGTTCCTCCATGATGGCCCTAAACATATGTTGAATGACACAGGAAGATACACCTGCAGCAAGTAGAGGAGGGACAGCAGGCCCCCTCTTAGCACCCCTATCAACCCTCATGCATGGCACCTCAGCAACACTTTAGCTACTGCCAGACTCAATGGGCACTGAAGCCAGAGTAGCCACACTTCTCTGCTCAATGTCATTGCCCTCCAACTGTTCTATATCTGTGGGCTCATTTCACTGTGTAGGCACAGGCCTACTGGCTTTATCCGGGGAAAAAGAAGGAGGTGGCTGGATGTCAACCTCTGTGTCAGATTCAACCTGTGCATCCCTAACTGTGCTTCAGTTTCACCACCATCATCATCAGTGTTTGATGATACACTGACATCAAGTGGCACAGGGTCCACACTCCCACTGTCATGATCACCTGTGATAAAAAGAGAGAAACTCAGGCATACATTAATACCTACACTACTATGGTGCTATATATGCTAAACAATTAACAGTGCTACCACTATTACAGACAGTACAGCAATCCACACAACAGGCCTAAAATGGCACATTAGATTACTAGAAATTGATCTGCTGTACTGAAATAACTTGATTTGGCTTACCACCTGCAGAAGACCTATGTTGCTGGATTCCTGACAGTCCTGAAATAAGTTAAGGAAGAGATAGGGCCAACATCATTGGATTTAACAGTAAGACAGGAGGTACTACATGCACTCCTCTCAATCAGCATGACTTGTTACTTTAACAAGAATGTGTTCGACAACTCTAAACTGAGCTTATCACTGTACTAATATTCAATCCTCCACCCCACAAAAAACACAAGTAACACAAAAGTAACTTTTATTTCAGTTATTTTAATATGCAACAGTATTGAAATGGTCATATAACAAAGCCTGCCTAGAAGCTTTTCCTGGGACTGAGAAGGAGCAGTAGGATCCACCTCAAGGACATATTGTGGCTCACTCTGCTGTGAGTTGTTCTGTGTCAGAAGATTCACCAGGAATTCCTAATTGGGGATGAGAGGTGGTTCTGCAGCAGGCCCACCCCTGGTTACCCTCTAGTCTTGAGCAATAGCAGCTGTACACCTCCATGCAGACATGAGCATGTCAGTGGCCCTGTGGTGTACCTGCTCATAAGTACAGCCATTGTCACTCATGGCATTTATGTTATCAATGATTTGTTGCCATATCCTCAGCCTCTATGGCATATTGGGATCACTTCTTCCAGGAAGGAAAGCACCATATTGACATAGTGTGTCCACTATAATAGTGTTTTCTGCCTCAATGAAGGGGGGGTCAGCTCCTCAATGACATTTTTTATTCTAAAACATAATAGAATGATAATACACATAATTATCACATAACTACAAAGTAACTGCTACCAGAAAATAACAGTTAAGGTAGGCAGTCAGTAGTACCTACTGGAAAAATATAACACAACACATACAACATGTGTGACTTACTAACAACAGGAAGGATGCAAAACAAGGAGAGTAGCAAGGGCAACATATCATTGTATGTACCATAGCAATAATTCAACTGTGCAACCCCCCAAAAGAACACTGCATTCTAGTTTGTGACATAAAAGTAACTCCTCTTTGCTTCCCCCACCACTAAAGTATGGACACATGAACCATTTTGCTAATAAAACACATTGTAAATGCTAAACATGCATTCAAAGGACTTGTTCCTGAAAGATTTGTACATATGTATCACACGGCTTACTAGTTTAATGCATTGTCAATCATCTGTACTGTTGAAATGGTTTGACAAACATGGCCATGCCATCAGTAGACTTCTAACTAATGCATACAGATAACAGTGTAAAAGGCTTTGCTTCATTCATTAGTATATTCCAGCATATGTTTTATGTAGGTAAAAAATGACAGCATACCTGCTGGAGTTCAATGCTCCTCTGTAAAGATAGCTTGGGAAATATTTTACTTTGTTGAACATGTAGAAAATATCCTCATCATCAGTTTGGCTAGCTGCACATTTGCCTTTTTATAATGGAGTAGATTATTAATAGACTGCATCTGTCTAGGCTGTGTTTCAGAGATGTTAATTACAACATAAGCAGTTGCTTATCAACCAATCTGGTGGAGCTATTCAAGAAATTATAAAGCAAACATTTAAACCCCATCCTGTTTTTTTCTTGTGGATTTCAAAAGTAGTGGAGTACAGACACAGAACTACACAGACAGAATGTTAGGGGCTGCTGCTGCTGCTTAACTCGATTTTCATTTGCTACAGGCTACAGGCAGTGCTGCTGCTGCTATCAATAGGGCTAGGCCAATACACAGAAGAGTTTTCAGACCACATTTATCTTATCACAACATACATGACATGAACACTGTAGAGTGTTACAGGGTGGACAGGGACACAATACAGGAAGCCTGCAACCTCCACTGGCCTCAACTCAGAGCCACAGCCTTTACCACCTCATGTATTAGCTGTGTACTGCTTGCATCGCAATCAGCCCTGAACTAACACTGTGTCAACTGCTGCATTTACAAGGTAAGTCCTGAACATGTACTGTATTGTATAATAATATTGTGATATGCCCATGTATTTCATTACTTGGTATAGTAAGCAACTACAGGGTTGGAGATTTGCACAGAAATTAATGTCACATGTTACAGCAGAGACCTATTTGACTTGCATGTGTCCATTAGAAAGTAGTAGGCCTCAGGCCTCAAAGATTGACACATTGAAACCTCCCCATAGTAATGATGATCACTGCATGCCCTCAGTTTAGCAACATACAAATGAAATGGGAAATCATAACAGAGAAGTTTGAAAGTAATGAGACACATGGCAGTTTCCAGCTTCACCACCCTCACAAGATAAAACTTGCAGGATGCAAAACAAGGACAGTAACAAGAGCAACATAGCCTTGTTTGCACCATAACAGTAGCTCAGCCTGTCTCCCTTGAAAGAACCTTATACCTTTGCAGTCTATGCTTGTTTGTGGCATCCAATCTTCCATTAATTTGATGGCAACTGTATATCATATTTTCCCCAGTGAATATCCTCACACATTTTAAGGTAAATGATATAGAATGGCTTACACATTGCATGTCTCTGAGTACTGGTCAGATAATGGATGAAAGACCAAGAAACACAGAAAGATAGGACACAGCTGTATATTTGCAAGGAATAATCATAGCAGGATGTGTGATCAGTAAGTGCACTGCATCCAAATATATTACATAGAATACAATTACTAATAATAGGTCATGCCTTGATGTCAGTGTACATTCAGTTGCACTTGGTTGTGTGAAGGAATTATGTCATGTATTTGCTGCAAAGGCATCTGTGGGGCAAAGATGGATACGTCCCTCCTCCTGTTTTGGGACAGTGCATTACAGTGAGAGTCAGGATCCAGACTTATGTAGTCATATGTCATGGGCACTATGAATTTCTACCATGTATGTCATAGTTTGATTTTTTGCATTTCAACTAATTCTCCATTTTTTATCCTTTTATTATTTTTATTTTGTTTTGGGGGGTTCACTGTTTGCTTGATGTGCTGCTTAGCACAAATGGCTTTGGCTATGTGCATCTCTTTTGCATGTAGAGTGGCAGTACAAAAACTGAATGATTGGGCCACCCCGGTAGCAGACAGGACCCAGACAGCCACACACATACACCAACAGCATTCAATTAATACTATTGGCTATTATGCAAACACATTTCCCAGCAGTGAGCACTCTTGCCCAATGTGTTTGCACAATGGCAAGAGATGCACAACACTTTGAAAAGTTGCAGATCTAGAAAGTGGGCACTGTCACTAAGCATGATACTTGTAATTGGTGGGAAAACATCATTCTTCATTTGTCTTGATCTGTGATAGTCATGGTTGGCATTCTTGGACAGTTTTTGAGATTCTGTGCTGAAAGAATGGCTGTCCAGGATTCCAAAGTGTTTCTTGGACTCATAGTCAATGAAGATGTGCACAGGCTATTGCAGAGGGACTATCGTGCCTCAGATTACAAGGCAAAGGCATGGAATAGTCTGGCCCAGGGTCTGGCCAGTGCTACCAGTATTCCCCCCACACTGGTGAACAATGTAGGAACCACTACAGAGACCTCAGGATAAGGAAGAGGGATACCTTCGACCATTGGATTAAGGAATGTAGGACTGGGTCATCTCACAGATGTGTAAGTATCACTTACAGAGACTACATGCCAGCATTAAAAGCTGGATATAGTCAGGAACGGTATGCTTAATGGTATTCTGCTGCATTCTGTTTTTCCTGCAGCTGTCACAGACTAGGCACTGAATGGGCGTACCCATGCCCCTAGATTGGAACTGATGCTAGACACGTAGTATGTATGCATACTCACAGTGGGGTTATTTTATCATTAAAAGTTACAACACACTTATTTATTATTTATACAGTTGTATCAAACTGAGCATTCATTTCTTTAACTGTTATAGGGAAGTATGCATGCATTACTCTTGAGGGCAAAACAACAGTTCATTATTACAAAGCAGTCATAGGTTGTGCTTTCAAAAGCCACACTTCCCAGATAAATATTAAATATATATAATATAGTAAATATATTAAGGTTTCATCAATTTTGCAATGTAACATCAGAGCGGTAAAGCAGTGTCACCACTGGCTTGTTGTAAACTGTAATCAATATATTCAGACCACGTATACATGCAATGTATGCACACATCAAGGATTGCTTACTGCAGTCTTCAGTATATTGTGTATCTGTTAGAAGCTGGGTAGTCCTAACAGTAAACAAAGGTATTTGGAGTTTGTAGAGCTAAAAGTAAAGATAATAGAAGAGAGTAAAATAATTGTATCAATGCTTTGTATGTCACATATGAAGTTACTAATGTTCTCCCTTTTTTTTCTCTTACCCCAACCCTTTTACCTTTTTTTCTTTTTTGGGGAGGGGTTATTATTTTTTTATGTTTAATTTTTTTAGTTTTTCCCACATCGCAGCAGGGAAGGGCTGTCCGACAGGATCCACCTGCCCCCACTCCAATGGCTTCAGCACCACTACCCAGCATGCCTGGTGCAGAACTTTGTAGAACCTCCTCTGCTGCCCCTGCACTACCCGGCACCTCTGGTAGTTTTGCCCTGAGGATCGGCATGTGGTTCCATCTGGAGGGGTTGAGTTTATCACCCATGAAGAACTGCTAGGGATGGTGCTTAGGACTGTGCACTGCACTGTTAGTGCATGCCTACACCTGCTCTTCATCATTGTCTTAAATAACACTAGGAGACACAGTCATCAGATACTGCAACCATCGGTGCAATAAGGTGACAGTGATGACAGTTCACTGGGTAAGGACTTGATTTTCTCTCTCACCTAACTTGAAGTCTATGGGTTTGAGATATCCCACCCTTACCCCAACCATAGTGTTCACCAACCTCATGTGTCCTTCACTGCCCCTGTCTCTTGTCTTGTTTGTCTTGTCTGTCTGCAACTGCTTCCTCACCTGCTCAACCTGCCTAACCCAGACATTTCTACAGCCCTTCCCCAACACTCCTCTCTCTCAAAAAAAAAAATGGGCACCTGTCTCACAAACAATATATTGTCCCATATATAACTCTCTGTTTTGCACATGTTTCTTCATGATACACTTAATTCTGTCCAATTGTCTATACAACAGATTGTGTTGTGGTCACGCCTCTCTCTGGAGGTGACAGTCCAAATTCAGAAAAATCTATATGTTTTATTCTGAAAGAAATGGATAGCTATGGTTCTTTCCTACATCCTTCCTGCACATTCCTGCCTTGTTTTCACTTTGCATATTCCTCTGCATGCTCCCCACTTCACCACTTTCCTGCCTTCCCCATTTCTTTTCTTTAAAGAATTATTGCACAATGGTGCACATCACCCATTAATGGGCGGCTACAGCAAAACCAGTTCTAACTATTTTATACTTGAATTGGAAACCAGTACCATCTAGCCATATTTTTGACACTCCATAACAGCTGGCACACTTTAGAATTTGGATTTACATGTAAGATTATTTGACACTGTTAACATACACATGGATTCAAACCAAATATCATCTGAATAAAAAATACATGTATCTCTGCATTAACAGGTGGTGCTACAGTCTCAGTTGATTAGCAGGTGTATTTTAGAGACTGTATAGCAAATGACAGACTTAACTGCTGTTGCATACACCTGCTAGTTAACTGAATCTCTGGCTGCAGAAATTAATGCACTTAATGCAGTGATAAGTACCTTTTTGGGGCAAATGGTTTAGTTATAGGTAATACATTAAAGTATTTTATTAGTAGCATTACTTATTGATGCTGCATACAAAACTAAATGAGTATTGCTCAATAATGCTTTACAAAACGTTACAGATGATCATGCAATGCTGCTTCATAGAAATTTAATGAAGAGGTTATGACAATAGTGATATGGGGAGCAAGCATGGAGAAGTACAAAGGGAAATCTTTCCTAAACTGTGTCACTTACTATTGAAAGTATTAAATACATCAGCTAGCTAACTGAGCCTGTAGCAGCAAGTGTCAATGCACTGTTGTTGGAGGCAGCTGGTACTGGGTTCAAATATGGGTAGAAGTAGTAATTTTACAAGAGTATATGATACTTTAAATATATCTACTTATATTGCTTCATTTTACTATTGCTGCTCATTAGTGCACACCGCTCTCCATCGCACAATACTTCTTTAAAGAAAAGAAATGGGTAAGACAGCAAAGTAGTGAAATGGGGAGCAAGCAGGGGGATACACAAAGTGAAAACAGGCAGGAATATGCAGGAAGGATGTAGGAAAGAACCATAGCTATCCATTTCTTCCAGAATAAAACATACACATTTTGCTGAATTTGGACTGTTACCCCCAGAGAGAGGGATGACTACAATACAATCTATTATACAGAGAACTGGACAGGATCATGTGTGTCATGAAGACATGTGTGCAAAATGGAGAGTTATCTGTAGGATGATGTTTTTTTTTTGTAGGACAGGTGCCCTTTTTTCTTTTTTGAGAGAGAGAGGAATGTTGGGAAAGGGCTGTAGGAATGCTAGGATGAGGTAAGTTGGGCAGGTGAGGAAGCAATTGCAGATAGGCAAGACAAACAAGAGAAGAGACAGGGACAGTGAACGACACATGAGGTGGGGGAACACCAAGGATGGGGAGAGGGATGGGAAATCTCAGTGCCATGCACACCGATGCAGTTGACAGTGAGAATCTAGTCATCACCCTGCGGACTGTCATCACTGTCACCTCACTGCACTGTTGGCTGCAGTGCCTGATGTCTGCACCTCCTATAGGTGCTATGCATGAGGATGTAGAGCAGGCACTCTATCCGGCATAGGTGTGCACCGACAGTACTGTGCACAATCCTAACCACTATCCCTAGCAGTTCATCATGAGTTATAAACTCACACTCTCTGACACTGCTGACAGATAGAGCCACAGGCCTATCCTCTGGGGCAGAACTAGCTGAGGGGCAGGTAGTGCAGGGGCAGCAGAAGGGCAGCGGTTCTATAGCAGGGTGGGTGGATCCTGCAGGACAGTCCTACCCTGCTGTGCTGTGGGAAAAAAAAATAAAAATGTAGCACAAAAAGAAAAAAGAAAAACAGAAAATAATAAACACACACAAAAAAGAGAGAAAAGGGCTGGGGTGAGAGAAAAAAGAGACAACATAAGTAACTTCATATGTGACATACAAAGCATTGATACATGCATTTGACTCCATTATTTTACCTTTACTTTTAACACTACAAATTTCTAACAAGTTTCTTCCTTACTTTTAAGATTGCCCAGTTTATAACAGAAGTACACTATAGTACAAATTGGAGCCACCAATCTTTGACGTGCATATATTGCACATATGCGTGTTCCAATTATACTGATTACAAATTACAGGAGGTAATTTGTGCCTCTGGTATGGAGGTATGAAGTTACAGTCCAATAATGATGAAAACCTAACAGTATTGTATATTTGGGAAGTTTCTTTGTTGAACACACAAACCGAAGACTACACTAAAATGCTGCACTGTTCTTTTGTCCTACAGACTTCTGCATGCATACTTTTCCTTTTATAGTTTAGAGATGCATACCCCATGTTATTTTAGAATATGGCACCATTGCTTTGTGCTACAGACCAAGGCATGCATAGTTTCTTTTACAGTTGGGATATGCATGCTCAGTTTGATACAACTATATTAAATACCAACTAAGAGGTCCTTAACTTTTATTACTACAAAATTACTATACAAATTATTATTATTATTATTATTAAAATACTATTTAGACAGTACAGTTCTGATTCATATATACCACATGCTTCTCACATCCTTACTAGACATGAGGCATGGGATAGAACATTTGAGACTCTGTTCTCAGCAGCTATGGAAAAAATAGAACACCATTATGAATACCAGTATTGACTATATTCAGCTTTTAACCTTTATAATTACTCAATGAAATTGATACTTACACATCTGTGGGGTGTTCCTGCCTGAAATTCCCCAATCCAAAAGTCGAGGATATTCTGCTTCCTCCTCTGGAGTTCATCAAAATGATGTATGCATTGCTCACTTGTGTGGGGGATGCCTGTCACACTGGTTAAGGCCCTAGCAACACTATTTCACGCTTCATATTTATATTTTGAGCAGAAATAGTCCCACTGCAGCCAACTGGATCCATGCTCCCTAACTAGGAGTCCAACAAAAATCTCGGACTGCTGGAGACCCCAATATTGCGCAAGAAAGCGCACACCCTCTCCAGCAACTCCAGACATGTTGCCACAGTTCATGCTTAATGTCTAATGAGCATTTTCCACCAATTGCAGTTTATATGATGCTATTTCCAACCTATTGCATGTTTCACGCTTACTCAGAGCATCACATATCGGATCTGTAACATCTGAAAACTTTGCGCGTCACTTACCATTGCTCAAACACATTAGGTGAGTGTGGGCAATGCCAAGCACTGTGTTTGTTCAATACTGAGTGATGCGCAACAGTGGGTGAACAATGCAATTTGTAGCTTATTAGATATACAGGCACTTGTGTAAATGGGCTAGTCAAATATAACATATATATGGTCCTCCTACACTTGCAACTATTACAACAAGAAGGCTGAAAAACAGTTGTGTATCTTGCACTTTATTGCTATAATCGGCAATCTCACAGCAGTCAAACAAAACAAGTACACCCTGTGTTAGAACCCATTACCATCTGCACTCCACCATGACATTTATCACCTGCTGCCATGGGATTAGTGATATGATATCTGCTATCTTAGTAGTTAATGTAAGGTTCTCTTTGTTAATTGTAGTGCAACTCCGCTTGCTGTGGTTGTGCATTGCACACTATTATTAATCAAATCCATCCGGTACATATATGTGGCTGTCTGGGTTCTGTCTACAACCTGTGTGGTGTATTCCTCCAGTTTGTGTGCTGCTGCACTTTACACAAATCATCTGAGCATAGCTAAACATGTTTATGCTAAGCAGCTGGTCACGCTAACACTGGTAATAAAAAATAAATAAAATTTAAAAAAAAGGATAAAACTAATTAAAACACAAAAGCAGATTGTCCATAGTTTTGCAGAATGTCCAGATATTTGCATCATATATTTGACCTGTTCCTTGTAAAATGGGTGGCTTATTGTGAAATCACTGAAGACTGCAGTATATATATATATATATATATATATATATATATATATATATAATGACCTATACATTTGTGTTCCATACTTCATATCTTTCAGAAAATGCATGCCTGCCCTTTGTCCTATAATTAGTTTAGTGTTTGAGTGGAACAATTCACATTCAGTATACAGGTTTTGTGGCCAGTAGCTGCAATACCTTACCTATGTATGCCGCAAATCATTAATATTCATGGCATGAAGCTGCGTGATGGCACCCGATGCACAGTATCTTGTACACAAATACACTCCATGTAGGCTCTGTGTGGAACCTACATGGAGTGTTTTGAATTGCACACCATATCCTTTTTGTTACTGTATTTAGTAAGCAGGTCTGCAGACAAGAGCAGCCCTCTACATTGAGGGCTGTGTGAGTGGTATAGCCCCACTATACAGACAAGGAACACAAGTAATTTGTTCAAATATTACTCTACAAATGTAATATTAATGTGCCTACATTTGTTTCAACTTTATCATATGTTCTATAATTTGAAAAGTCAGAACTATGATATTTGCATGTTCTGTGTTCACTGTTGTGGTGTTTTGTAGTTTATTTTAGGATTCATTTATCAGTTACACTAAGAATTAATGTTACCATTTTTCTCCTAACCTTGATTCCTGTCCCTGCTCATTCTCTCATTTTCTCAACCCTTGATCATTTTTTCTTCATTAACATGTACCATTTCCATTCTCTCAAGTGTTTTATTTACCTGTAATGCATTTCATGTTTCATCTATATTATCTTTCTTTTAATAATGACATATTTAATAATGACATATTTAATAATGACATACACATATACATGCTGTTATTTTTCCCATTTTCTCTTTCTTTACAAATTCATTGCCATTCAGGTCTCTCAAAAGATATTCAGGAAGATCATATAACAAATCAATTAAGGGGCAATCCAGACATGGTGACTTATTTCTTTCTTTTTTCTTTTTTTTTCTTTTTTTTTGTGGGGGGTGTACTTACTTGTTTAGCTTCATATTTATTATACTTTTTTGCAGATCAAACCCTGTAAAATATCCAACTTAAAAAACATTTTATTTTTACAGCTGTTCCACAGCCATTATTTTACTACACCATCCCACCTTCAGTGCTATACACATATTCTGTACCCTCTTTATTACTTCCTAAATAACCAGATCCTTCTTCGTATTTGTTATAATATTTGATGAAAAATGCTATCAAATGTCTATTTCTGCTTTAGCAACAACAAATACCCATTCTAGCCATTCAGTTTTCTTTCTTGTTTTTTTTTCTCTTTTCTCAAAATTCCTCTCATGCATAGGTTCATAGGTGTGTACTATGCTAATGGCCCTGGAGCCTTTACAAGCCTAGCCCATAGGATTACCCTGGCATCTTGCCACCCGACCTTAGCTCTCAGTGCCTCTGTTGAGTAGAGCCACTAGAGTGATCCCCTGAGTGAATTTTGTATTTCCCATCCACTCGTCAAGATTTCTCTTGAAGGGCCAGTGAGGTGCTCTGTTTGATATGTATGGGAAGTCTATTCCATAGCATGGACAGTCTCTGGGTTATGAAACTGTCCTTTCAGCACGTTCTGTTGATTGTGGTAATGAGGTTGAGGTCTCTGGAGTGTGTAGTGTGGAGGGATTGGGATTTCTTTAGATGTAGCATTTTTAACAGAGTCAGGTCAGACGTGGCTTTGTAAGTCAAGCAGGGATCGCCTCTAAGTAGACAATATGAGACAGAGAATAGTTGGAGTTTTTTGAGTCTGTCCATATAGGACAAGTGTTTAAGGCCTAGGATCCTCTTTGTGAGGTACTTTTGTGGGCTCTCCAGTTGTTGCAGGTGTCTAGTGAGGTACATGCCAAATGGGGCATTGTACTCTATGACTGGCCTAATGAGGGAAGAGTAGAGGGAGACAATGACCTCTTTCTTCCTGGATGCAAAACCCTTAGAAATGAGATATGCTACAAAGAAGGACTTTCTGACCACAGTGGCAATGTGGTGGTCAAAAGAGAGGTTGCTGTCAACCTGTATTCCCAGATCTCTTATAACATCTTCTGTGTTCAGTGGACTACCATCGATGTGGTAATTCAAGGGAACTGGGTTTTTCCCAAAGGGGATGATGACACATTTTTTGGCATTGAGCTTAAGGCCATGGTTCTGACACCAGTCGTTGGTTTCAGTGAGGCCTTTCTGTAGGATGTCAACATCACTTGGGGAGTTAATAATGGCTCCCAACTTGCAATCATTTGTGAACTTTGTCAGCCAGAGTCCCTTCATGTTGGCCTGGACTTCTGAGAAGTAGATACCAAACAGGGCAGGACCCAGGCCTGATCCCTGTGAGACTCCACTCGTGACTGGTCGGCAGTCTGACTTGGAGTCAGCTACTTTCACACTGTGGGTTCTATCTTTGAGCCAGTTTGCAACCCACCTAGTGATATAGGGGTTGATGCCTAGCTTAGTGAACCTTTCTATGATTCCTGAGTGGGGAATGGTATCAAAGGCCTTGCCTAGATCAAGGTAGGCTGTATGAACCACGTTGCCTTCATCCACATCTCTGGTGAATGACTCAAAGAAGTCAACCAAGTTGAGCAGACATGATCTACCCTTTACAAAACCAAACTGTGTGGGATCCAGAGATTGGAGATTCCCTCTATCCTTGTTTATTAGGTCCATGATGATGCATTCCATAGCTTTGCATATCAGACTTGTCAGGCTAATGGGGCAATAGTTCCAAGGGTCTGTAGTCACTCCTCCTTTGTGGAGAGGGATGACTATAGCAGTGTGCCATTTGGTAGGGACAAAGCCAGAGGTGAGGCTGTGATTGAACAGATTGAACAGGGCACACAGGTGAGGTGCCAGCTCAGACTGTAGTTCATGTAGAACACAGCCAGGTCTCAGCTTTTCTTTTATGTTGCATTCTTTTAATTAAGAAATATTGTTTTGTATAGGATCATAGGTTCATACTATTATCAGTTTCAATGATCATTAGGAGGTTAGTCACTGCAAATGATTTACTCTCTCTTCATCCATAAGGTATCTGACAAATGCTGAATTTCAATTTACATATCCAGTCATCTAAATTAGATTTAAGAAGAGCTATGGATTTGCTTTGTTTGACACAGAAAATATATCTGCCTTGTCAGAAGTCCCCATTTGCACTATAATGTAAGTCCCTTGATTATCTATCTGTGGTGTTTCATGTTTTACAATCGTGTTCATAGGTTAGTATTAGGCTAACTGCCCTTGTGAGCCATTTTAAGCCTAACCAATTATCCCTTGTGAAACTCGAACCCTGCACTTTGTGTTTGTAAGGAAAGCACCTTAACCATTAGGCCACCCTCCCAAATGTAGAAGTTTAAGCAGCCTGGGCCATTAGTTACTATGTAGGTCAGGCAGAGATCACCAGAGACAAAATAGGGTAAGAGAGCTTTTAAATGTTCAGTGTAACATAAAGCACTCATATATTTGATTTTTGTGGTCAGTGAACACTGTTTTTTAACTGAACCATGTGCTTAAATAACTACATGACAAATGAGGCAGTATATTCATATATGGGCCTAATAACAGCACAGAGGGGGAGTAACACTTTTGAATCTAGAGGATATTGTTTGGTGATTAAGCATACTAGAAAAAATATTTTCTATCTACAGTCGATACAGGGTTGTCAAAGGAAAGTTCATTGATCATTAACCAGCCCAGGTCTCTGAAGACAGTATCAGTTTTAAGGGACTGTCATTTAAGTGGTAGTTGCATGTGTTCCTGTTTGCCAAAGATAAGCTTTGAAGTGTGTTACCAACCCTAGTAAAATGTCTTCTGTTTGTTAACCAGTCTGCTATCCATTGAGTTATATTGGAATTCAGTTTCAATTGGGTTAGTTTATAAATGATTTCACAATGTGGGATAGTATTAAATATCTTTGCAAATCCAGGTAGATAGCAGGAACTATCTTTCCTTCATTCTGTGTGATCCTTTCAAGGGAGGTAACACATTAGGTGGGCAGCAACTGCCTTTCGGAAAGCCACATTGATTAGATGCAAGGAAGTGTAAGCTGTAAAAACACTGTTTTCAGTATTTTTAACTTACTTTAATAATTTTGTTGCATTCAAAAACACTCTGTCCTTTCAGTGTTTTGTGCTTCAGTATACCAATGTTGGATGTAGTTGTCCATACAAATTGATGTAAAGCCATGCAGCAGAAGTATCCCTTATGATGTGCAGTTTGATTATTCTGTATCGTAAGTAAATGAGAATATTTAGAATTTTCAGGCCTCCTTGTGTGTGTGTGTGTGTGTGTGTGTGTGTGTGTGTGTGTGTGTGTGTGTAACATAGTTTATTTAAGTCCACCTATAGTGCATTGTTATTCCACAAACATTTGGATATCGTTTTAGTTCTTTAACTAAACCTTTCTCAGAGTATGTAGGGGATTCTGGTAATACAAAAACAGATGCTTCTATGAAAGATTTTCTTTTTTATTTTATTTTTTTTATTATTGATACTATTGCAAGAAGATCTAATTTGAAATTAGCTCCAACCTCATGATCTTCCTTTTTAGCTTGCTATATATTTGACACATATTGGTATGAATAAATGAAGTTAGATCAGGCTTATGCATGACCCCACTATACTTTTTTTTTTTCTGAGAGTTTTGAGATGTTACATTCATCAGTGTTATTTACTCAGAATAAGGTTGATTTGCTCACATTATTTATAATCATCTAGTTTTATATATTTTCATCAATGTAAGAATTCTGAGTATCAATGATCTCAGATTACAGAGACTTAGCAGTATGTCAAGTGTGAATGATATCTATCCTGGATTCACTCCCGTGCATCAGGCAACAATCACCCTTCAGCAGTCATTGTTTCCGTAGCAGATTATAAAGGGTCAGGTTGCTAGCTCAAGGCCCAACCCTCCTCAGAGGGTGTCCCACATACTTGCATGCACACACTCACACCTAGGGCCAATTTAGAGTGTCCAATCCACCTACTGCATGTCTTTGAAATATGGGAGGAAACTGGAGCACCCAGAGGAAACACACATGAATGCAGGAAGGACATGCAGACTCCACACAAAGGGCACCCCAGATGAAAATTGAACCGGAGAACCTCTTGCTGTGAGGTGATACAGCTAAATGCTATACCACTGCACCGTCCTGAATGATAGCTATACTTTCTTTTATTTTACCATGGATTATCACAGAAAGATTCAAATGATGTATTATATTGTGGGAAACAGATTCCAAGGAGACAATAAATTCAAAAGGACACAGTTGTGGTTACAATTTGAATTGCAGTGGATAACTTCCCATTTGTTGTACACCATGTCAAGGTGCAGTCATTTAATACTTTTACAGCTTTAATGTAGTTTTCAATAAATGCAAATTATGATGCATACAAAAGGTTTAATGCATTTATTACAAATTCTTCCATCAATATATTCAAATTATTGTTGGGATATAAATATATTTCAAACATTATATTATTACCTTGGATCTACCTTCCCAACATAAAGCCAGACTAAAATTTAGAAATGTATAAACAGTAAGATCAGCAAATAGTCAAAGACAGCTGGCTAGAATCAATGAAGATTTTTTTTTGTAAGTCAAGGTTTATTAATGATATTGGATGATAATTCACAATGAAAATTGCCCTCATTTGCTTTATGGATAAAATGGTTCTGAACTGATTTATATATTTAATTGATATTTCATGGAGTTTTATATGGTTAAATGATCATAGCTAGAATAGGGCTAGATGCATTTTATATTTTTCACATAATAATGCATCAAAGCCTTCTGGACAAGATTTTCAATAGGTTCATAGGTTCATAGGTAGGTACTAGGCTATCAGCCCTAGGGACTATACATGCCCAGCCAAAAAGGTACCCTGGCTTTTTCCACCCAAGAAAATTATTTTCCTGCGCCACTGTCGAGCAGAGCCACAGAAGTAACATTGGACAGCTTATTTTCATCTATGCTCACCCCAACTTAATTCTTCTGTAAAATTAAGCTCTCTGCTCTAATTAATAAAGGAAGGGCATTACATCTTGCTTGTATATTAATATTTTTTGACAGAGACATCCAACCTGTGTTAACCTTTTTCTCTTGATTCCTTTTAGATAAATACTTTAATTAAAAAAAGTACTGTATAACTGTAAATAGTGTTATAGTATCTGATACACATCTCATTGTAAGTCTTAATAATGCGGGTCTTAATAATGCATCAGGAGATTTCCATTGTGGGGGTAGGAGGCTCACAGGTTCTTCCCCATTAAGTTAAAAATCAGCCATTAAACATTTGATGAATTACAGTTTGGACATTCTCATAGAATGGCACCCCAGTCCAGTCCAGATATGTTGCTAAATTATTATTATTATTATTATTATTATTAATGTTGCATCATTTATAGGTTTACTGAGTGCTATTCTTATCCACCGTATACATGAATGTAAGGAGATGCAGGGGTATTCACTGCAATACACCAACATCAGCGTTCAAGTGGATAACAATGAAATATGTAAATGTGCCACAGTGAAATCAGAATATCTCAGTGCACAAAAGAGTATCTCAGTAATAATGGCACATTGAACATTACCCACAAGTAATCGATAAGTAGTGAAAAATCGCTGTCTAAGTGTGATGTATATAAACAAAGTTACAGAAAGAATCCCACAATTCAAACATCCTGACAGTCAAATACATATATATAACAGAATCTGTCCAGTAAGCATAAGGACAACTACAGATTATCACCTTAACTTACCATTAGTATAAAAATATGCTAACTCTGACTTAGGATTCTAAGGAAGTCCATAAATTTGCTAATAAAAAATGAATAAAGGTGAATGGCAATCATAGCCACATCTCCACAGCTAGCATTACCTGATAAAGGGTGCAGGACTTGTATGGTGAACACAGGTAACATACACCCAAGGAAAATGGGATAGAGAAAAGAAGGTGTGGGGTGTGGGTGAAGAAGAAAGAGAGATGCACAATAGGGATGAAGGACTAAGAAAATCATAAGGAAAGTCAGAGTGGCATGGGCATTTTTTATTTATTTATTTATTTTTTGGTGGAAAGAGTACTCATTTTTTAAGGATAGAAAGAAAGGTAATAATAGAAAAAGAGGAGGGTGAGGTCATCACAGTGGGTATATCCATAGAACAAATATCACAATACATGACAGACAAAGTTTGGACAAAAACAGTAAGATACACAGACAGCACACTGCAGAACATGGGCAATGGAAAGTTGGCAAACAGGGTGAGGATGCATACCAGCCATGGAGAAAAGCAGAAAAAACATATCTATCTATGCACTATCAAGTTACAATACGTTGCAAACTGTGTGGCAGCCATACCTCGATGTGTATGCCCAATACAAGATGTGTGTTGGACAGTAAAAATAAGGATCACACTACACATTGGATAAAGAAACATATATCTAAGTAATCTGTCAGCAGTGTAATTGTAAGCCAAGCAACATCACAGATGAGCATATTCAGATCTAAGCATGCTAAATAACTCCAGCAGATGAGAGAACCGAGCTTCAAGACATGCATATGACAGGCAAACAGCCAAGCACAGTTCAAAACAGCAGTACTGCAGCAAAGCAACAAAGCAGCAAAATAGTTGCTAAATACACACGTAAGTGTACACAACCCAAACAAACATGCAATGGAATGCATGTATGTCTCACAAGTATGCCATGTCAAAGTAAATACACAGATGTAGGTGTATATGTATAACTGTCAAGGGTCTAAATGGAATGTACTTGAAAGCAATGTCAATACACATACACACACCAATAACATGTAAGAATAATTAAAAAATCTCATGCTACAGCTTAAAACATATATCCAGTTGTGCACATGGATTTCAACAATGTACACTGGTTAACACACAGGTATAATAAGCATGAGCATATATTGCAAGCAGTGGCCATCGACATGTGTGCAGATGTCCTGCATCCATAAAATGGCCATGTTCACCATGTCAGCATTGAAATACATGACAATGGTCAATAACTGCAACAAAGGCAAACATATCTGCAAAATATATTACGGAAATATGAAAGTGGAATTGTGGTGGACAATATGGGTCCACATTAAGAAAAAACAGGACAACAAGCTAAGTTTACATATTGCAAATGCATGTGTACAGCACATAGGATGTTACTGATGCCAACCCAAAATACAGCCAAGCTAATGGAAAAAGTATGTCACATGGGCAGATTGATTGCTGATGTTAACAGAAATGGGCATGTAAAAATCACACAAACAGAATAATGCACAATCATGCAGCATGAACAGGCATAGGTAAGCAAGCTAAGAATTTCAATCACATGCACATATCCTGTCATGCTGACGATGAATAAACAACCGCAAGTGTATGTCACGTATCCTGCTCATTGCTAACCAGAAGACACTCATGTGAGCATCATTACAGCACATTATTGATATGTCAGTGAATGCTCACATGTAATAGGTACAACTGTGTTACTAGAGATCTGACTATGTGCACAGACATGAACAATCAGTCATTGTGTACGACTATAGGCGTAATGTGTAAACCTGTTTGAATAAGTAATGTATGTAAAAATGTAGCATACAAGAAACCCAGAGTAATGTACTGTTACAGAAAAAAATATATCCTTATCACAGTATATACAATAATGCTACATTGTCATGTGATGCTGTCAGAAAAGGGCGGCTGAATATAGGTATAACATACTTGTATATGACCCACATGTCATCAGCATTGCCAGCACATGGCACACAACACCAAATCATGCCATTGGGACAGTATTATAACTGTCAGCCAAACAAAATGGGAAATGACATGTCCTTCTGCTGTACATATATGATATGGCAATACAGAAATATGAACCATACCACAGTGGTAGTGCTGGACTATAGACAAATACCTGTTTTCTGTCAGTCTCCCTCAATAAAACACATTTAAAAGCTAATAATGCATAGATAGCTGAATATGTGATGAAAGTGTAATGTCTGTGTCATGTACACATTGAAGCATAATTAAATGTCACATGACAACACATAAGCATGGCAATCAATTATATGGCAATCAGCATGTTGGCAGAGAACAGAAATAGAGCACACAGAGAATACTTATGGAACAGAGGGACTGAGCCGATTGGGCGCCTCACAAGCTATCTCCCTGAATGAGTTGTGCACAGCTCATGCCATTTCTTGAAAGAATGGCCCCACCATGTCCTTCATCTTGCTTCAAAACATATATATTCATAAGTGCTTACTAGGCTAATGACCATAAGTCTAGCTATGCATTCCAGAGCTCTGATAAGTTCTGATACCCTTGAGGAGTGTAAGCATGGGCCTGGGAGATGAACCATTTACAGGTCACCCGTGTCCATTAGAGACATAGGTACCAAACTAGGGATGAATTTACTGTTTCACATCCAATTGTCCAAATTATACTTGAATTGTGTTAGACAGGAACTTTGCTTCACATGGATGGGATAGTCTGTTCCATAGAAGCGGTAGTCTCTTGGATACATACCTATGTCTCCAGCAGGTCCTATTTATATCACAGGCAAGGTTTAAGTCTTTAGAATGGGTAATTCTGGTGCTGTTTGTTTTGTGGCTATGCAGGAGGTCCATCAGAATGGGGTCTGACAATGCCCTGTATGCTAGGCATAGATGTCTCCTCAAAAGCCTGCAGGAGACAGAATACAGGAATAGGGCCATGAGGTCACAGCCTCCTGGATATTGTCCTGAAAATCAGCTCTGCTCAATTCCTGTCATCATCTCCTCCATAGTGCATCAGGTATGATGGCACAGATAGGTGTTGGTCCAGCTCCCTCATCACTAACATCATCAGAGGACTCTGAAAGTGGCTTGGCATGTGCTCTTCATCTCCGTCTGATAGGCAATCTTACATAACCCTCATGCTTTGTCTAGATGGAATGCAAAACATGACAAATGAAAAGTAAATGTTTATCACTCCACACATTCCCATGACTATCAGAATTTATCTTAAACTGAAACTGATGTGCAAATCTGGAATCTAACATATTTAATTAAGATCCCATCCACTTGTGAGTTCAGCAGTACAAATATGACACTGAAGGTGCAGTAGCATCCATCAAAGTTCCCACTGTCACATTGTTTATAGTTACAGACATGTCCAATAACAGAACACATCAGGGAGACTGTACCCATAACTAATGAGCAGTTCAGTCAAGGCTGTGCAATGGCATGCATACCACAGCTTTCCAGTGAGAATCATGACATCACCCACACATTTGAATACTCGCCAGCATGAAGCATAGCAATAATAGGCAAAGCCAGCATATGTAACATTTCCTGGCATTTGAATGGAGTCATTAATGATACTGCCTCATGAGACATTAACATAACTGAAATTTGACAGGATAAATGCTTGTAAATGTCAAAATATTATTATTGTGACCTGCACAGTTTAATAAGTTTGTCTGCCTCAGTGAAATTGTCATCCAAGTATCTGTCAAAATGTCATTATTCCATTTCTTTTTCACTGGCATCTCTTCCCAGAGCAGATATATCTGTGTGTGAATGTAAACTGTAGTCTCAGCATGCAATGCGTCATATGAGCAGGCACCATTGTTAAAATGAAAATACTTTCCATGACAATATTGTGGAAACCATATGACAGATGTCTAACCCAGGCAGCATAGTAATTGGCTGAACCCACATCAACATAATGAATACAACAGTAACAAATATTTAGAATGTTCAGTCATCACAGCCTGTGACATTCAAGAATCTATTACATGTTGTTCAAACAGTATTGTAGGTATACAACTGTATGCATGTCATACCTACAATTATTAGCAGATAGTAGCCTGCAAAATGCAAACATCTGGATGATGCTTGCTGATTACAAAGTGTTGCAAAGAAATGCCTATCTGCAAAGATATTCACAAACACAGGGTATGAGTATGCCTATCTGCAAAGATATTCACAAACACGGGGTATGAGTATGTTGTAACAAAAACACACAAAGTGTTGTAGGCAGATGCAATCCCAATATTGAACTGAAGGGTATGTCATACAGTCTGCAAACTGCAGTGCAAACAGTGACACAGCAGACCCACTTTCGTCCTGTGAAAAGGCAAGCTATACAAAACAGATCAGTCACTGAAAAACACAACCACACATACAAGTGTACCAACCCATACATTATAAGCACCCATCAAAGCACTACAACCTTGAACATAAAACAGTCACATCAATATGTGTGACAGTTACACAAATCCAACTGTCATTTAGGTTGTGGCTTACATTTCAAATACTATCTGCAAAAAACATGACTTGGTGCTAAATGCTATTTAAACAAATTTGGATTTGAAACAGACTGTTAAGTATGGGTATACTGAGATTATTGCACTTACTTTACTGATGCATGATGGGTATTCAGGCATTCTAAGCAATATATATGGTAATGTAAAAAATACAGGCCTGCAACAAGGATCAAATCCATTTCATTTAAGTAAACAGAAAAAATTATCAACACACCTTATTCCCTCCACTGCTCCTCCAAGTCTGTGTATCCACTTGTTGCAAAGGGCCTGATTCCAGCTCCGGTCTTCCTCACCTGAAAAAAAGAAAAGAGCAACTATGAATGATGTAGTCCTCAAGTAACTAGGATGTACAGTGCTCAGATCAGGTTCTACAAAATTAACTTCTGATAAGCAGCAGATAATCGACATCCACATTTCGCAATGTTATATACAGGCTTTTACATCTTTGAACACAGATAGAGAAGATGAGATTCAAACCTGCAGCTCAAACATAGATCCAAACTCTAACTTGAATATCCACCTGCCTAGCTAACTCATCTTGTTAAAGAGTATGTGTTGTGAATAAAGTTAAAAGACTTGGGGTGATGACATCAAGTGAATAGGCTACTTATACAGGTCATGGCTTAGAATTTCAAAAAAGGAATACCTGCTGGGCATGTAGGTAAATATTTAGGAAGAATGAATTCATGTCAGCACTGTGCTCATAACCATTAACAGCAATGTAAAACCTTCATTCCTCAAACAGTGGGACAGTGGGACGATGTCATGTATCACTCAGCTTCTGTTAACAGAAACATTAAAGGTGGTGTACATCAGGGATACAGCAAGGTATGTGGGAGGATTACATTCAAAGATATTCCTTAGCAAAGTGCATATCCCAAAGAAAATGCATACATAACTTATCTCCCTGGTCTGCATTTCAAATGTAACTCTGACCATCTGACTCTCTCAAAAGATATGGAAGAGGTGGCTGTTGAAGTGAAATTAATAGTGAATTACAAAACAACACTTGATAGCACTTTGGAAAATAATACCATATTTCACAAAACTTTATCAGATGTATGACATCCTGTAGCAAGCTTTACTTAACCTGCACTTAAAGAGCTTCTGTTAACAGACCATTACAGATTATGACTGTATTCTTAGGAATTTGATGAATAACCATTTTTTTCATAATCATGCACAAAATAAACAGTAATATCATTAAATAGTTCTGTAGAGATGTATTTATGAAATAAACCAAGATAACAACTTAATGATATGTTTTCCTTATGTGGAGTTGAACCCACTGCACACCAAGATATAGGCATGTTAGTTTTCTTACAGGGCAAGCTAACAAGCAGAACATGTTTCTTATTACCAGCCAGGTACTGGTTGTGTTAATTTATATTCCTGGGATAACAGACGAATACAGAAACCTCCGACAGTTATTGGCCATTATAATATAAGAAATAACAGTTATCAATACATAACAGAAAACACATGTGTAATCAGTCGGACAGCATTCCTCTTGACTTGTACAAATGGGACTGCACTAAGACTGTTCACTGTATTAAGACGAATGAAGTGAAGAAGATGTTTATGAGTTACTCTTCACACATATATTGCTGGAGTAGGTAATACTATTGTGCTATAGCAGATAACTACAAAATGGTGTGTGAAATGATGTTATATGCTGGAAAAAAGATGTGCATCAACAAAATTCTGAATTATGCATATTATAGACATTATTATATGAATTAACAGAATATTACACACACACACACACACACACACACACACACACACATACACACACACACACACGCGCGCACACACACACACATATATATATATATATATATATATATATATATATATATATATATATATTATAACAGAATACTGATATGGAGAGCAGTCACTCTGTCTTCTCAACTATCCAGATGAGCTAATTGTCAGCACAACTAATTAATGGTTATAAAAGCCATCTATCTTATATATTTGGGACACAGTTATATTTCTATATTCTGTAAAATGCTCAGATATATGTAAGATAGTGAAACTTATTCTAGGGATCCACATGCTGTCTCCACACCTCCATGATCCTTTGATGAAGGTCCTCTGTGTCATTATGATGCAGGTCATCACAGCAGTGGAGAACCTGCACACTAGTCTGGTAGATCCCTGCATGTCGCCAATGCTCCACTGAAGTCCAGTTTCAGTAGTCAGTCATCTCTAAGTTCCTGAGCCTGACTGTCATCTGATGCTCCACTCCAGTGTAGACAGTCAACATCAGGGTAATCTTATCCTCAGTCCAGTTGGGCGCATGGACATGTTGCAGCTTCCTGGAAGTAGCCATCTTGATACTCCAATGGAAAATGTATTCAAACTTGAAAAGTTGAAAAATTCTAACTGAAGTCCTACTTAGTTCACAGATAGTAATGGTCTGATCTGTAAATGTATCAGAATCAATATTTAAAAGTGGTGCTTATGTCATGTCATCAGATCATTGGAAGATAATAGTCACATGCTACACATGGTACCATTTATCGATACCTAGTGGGTACTCGCACAGAGCAACTGTTCATTATGACAAGCTGTTGGTTAATGCGCCATATTTCGAGAACTTAAGAGGAGGTGTGTAAATTGGATTCCAAAACCTGAATTTTAATGATCCTCATTGTGTACTGTGCACATGGTACTTAAAGGTGGGATCAGATTAACTACTCTCACTTTCAGTGATACATGAATCATAGGTAGCTGATAAGGTAAATTGCCAGCTGCTAGCATTTATGTTTTGGGGAATATTAGCTCTGTTAGCATTAATCATTCTCAAATGTAGCTGTTTAGAATTATTTTTATTGAAACTGTGTGTTTTATGTTAACTGCTTGTAACTTAATTCAGTTCTGTCTGAATTAACTTTATAAATACAGGTGTTTCCATCTGCGTTAAGGGCGTGCATTAATTTCCTTTTTTTTTTTCAAAAACAGTTTTATCTTGTTTTCATTATAAACATACGCAAATGTACATATAACAAACACAATAAAACAATAACAAAACTATTTATAATATCTACATTCATCCATGATAAACAATCATTTTATCCATGAGAAGTTATCAGAATTTGTTCAAAAGGTTTTCCAACTTTTGCCATGCTTTTTTATGAGTAATGTTATGAGTTCTATAACAAATGGTTTACAGTTCTTTTTTACAGACGTCTTTTGCTAAATTAATAAAATCTTTAAACATCAAATGTTGTTTACTTTTCCAGTTTAAAGTAATAACTTTTTTGGCAATTGCAAGAATTAACCAGAGAAACTGAGATTTGGGTATTACATTAGATATAGCAACATTGAATAGGATTAGTGAGTTAGAAATATGACAGTTATCACACCATAAAGCATTTACAAAATATCTGAAGTCTTTCCAGTATTGAACAACATTTCTACACTCAATGAACATGTGAACCCAGTTGGCCTCTAGTAATTCATCACATTTCCAACATTTACTTTCACTGTTTTTGAGTATAAGATTTATTTTATGTGGATTATAGAAACTCCTATTCATAAATTTCCATGTATACAATCTCCAATATAATGAAGAAGAGGTACCATATGTAGATTTCAATAACAGTTTTTTTTTGATTCATCAAATATTTGTTCTCCATTAATCTTTACATAGTAATTCCAAAAATCTGAGTCAGACTTTAGAGTGTCTTCTCTTAGTATCTTATATATAGGTGAGATACTTAATTTTTGATTGTCTTTTCAAGACACCTAATAAAAAACTGGATCAAACTAGGTATAGATTCAGTCTTTAGGTTGATTGATACTCTCATTGTGTTTTCTATAAACTGCCATAATGAGTGTATAAACAACAAACTGTCTTGACTATTATCAAAACTACATAAAAGAGAGTTTAATGGTTTAATACTCTTATTTTCAATAAACTGATGCCAGAATATCAAGTTATTTTCCTTTAATTTTTGCATTGCATTGATGTTGAAAGAGTCTAGGCAATCAGGGGAGTATGCTATAGGGAATATAAGAAATATAAATTGTTTAATGCTGTAATTGCAATCAATTGTATTTTAAAGTTATTAAATACTTGATTAACGCCATAAGAAAAATTATCAAACTTCTTATTAAATAAACAAAATTCATGTAAAAGCCAATGAACTCTACTTATTCCATATTGTTCCTTAAATTGATTTTCTATAGTCTTGATATCAATTATATGAATCTCATGTATTGTTTTCCAGCCAGATATATAGGTAGGTGTGATCCAATGTAATATTACATTAATTATATGCATTAATTTCCCACATGCAGCTATACAGACAGATTTACATAGCCAAATTGAACAGTATATAAAGATGTATTTACTTATTATCCATATGTCTTACAGGTAACCCCATACACTCTGTGATGTACATATGGAAACCTATGTATTCTGACATTATATATATATATATATATATATATACTATGCGCTTTTAGTGTTATGGAGATTTCTACATTGATGGTCAAGTCTTATAACTTTGGGCTCAATATAAATGGATCCATAGTGTTAGTGGCCTGCTTGTTCAAATGTCCATTTTTGTAGTATTTGAATACAGAATGCATGCACACTCATGTTGCATGATGCTGGTGTCTTTGTGCTTCCATTCAACAGATGTGTATTGTAATAAGTTTGAATCCTACATACAGCCTTTATAGATACACAGTTTGTCAGTTTTATAACTGTTATGTATGCAGACATTGGTGCTACTTTTTATATATCGTATTAGTATTTGTCACAGTCAGTGTTTCTTAGACTTTTGCATTGCACAGGAATGCTTACTGTTTATGGTGACATACACTGTCCACATAATCATCTGCTGAACTGTGCCCCCCCCTCCCAGGAATAAGACCATGTACATATTACTGTCTTTTAGATGGCAAACAAGTCTTCAGGGCAACAGTTTCTCTCCACAGAAAAATGACATCATACTAGACGCTCTGCTACAAAATGTGTGGAGACATTTTGGACAGGAAGAGAATACAGTATGGATGAATGAAGTGTAGGCCAGCATCAATATGATTAATGTGGTTAAGGTCACAATAGATCCCATGAGGCTTGTCGATGACACTGCTCTGACATGATCCTCCTTGCAGCAAACAGGTTAAGACAGTATGAGAGATTGAGGGATGCCACCAAGGGGTGAATCACCACTGACTTCCCCTGATAAGGTCACAATATTTTTTGTATGCCTACATACAATGAGTGGGGAGTTATGCATACTGGTGGGGGATAGGAGTTCGAGAACACACATGTATGCCTTACTTTGCATGACATAGATGACTACATAGTCAATTATCTCATATTGATGTTATGATCATATTCATCTATTGTCATTTTTGATTTACAGCAGCAGAATTGAACTGTACAGACATGTTCACACAGGGTGATGGTGATGAATGTAGGTGTAATGCAATATACTCATACAGCTGTAGTACAGACAGAACAGTGTAGCCAACATCTGCAATGCTATCTTCATTAATATTCACAGGTCCATCTACTTCTGGAGAACAACAGAGGAGGAGAGGTGAGTATCTTCATACTGTGTTACTGTGACCACTGCCTGTTGTTTCCTCAGCCTCATGTCATGGTAATGATGTTTACTGTCATACTTATATTTCCGTATTACTGTACACTACAGGTACAGCCAGTGGGGGCTCAAGCCATGCAGATGTAAGTACAGACAGATTAGTTATGTTACCACAACAGCACAACAGGTTCATAGCTTGCAGCAATGTGTAGCAGAGATGTGATACATGGCATTAATGTCACTATTTTATGACACAAGGACATCTGGCCAAGAGATGCAATGTCAGGCAAACTAATATATGCATCCCATGGTACTGGTCACATGTTATGCCATCAGTATTCTGCTGCCTCTGTGCATGACTGTGTTGTCTTCCTCTTTACTTTCCCACTGGAGGAGCCATAGTACAATACACAGACTCACAACAGCAGGAAGCTGTCAGTGGCAGGCAGTTACCTACCTTACTTACATATCATTGCTGCTATTCCCCTTGTTGTTCTTCATTAATACTGTGCCCTACCCTTTCCTATGAAAGACTACATCATTATCAAGTGCACAAACAAGTGGCATGTTATGTAAAACCTACTGTTTGTTTTAATGCTATTCAGATGGTTCATGCTGGCAATTATGTGATTAATAGTGTTAACACGTTTCCAATCACTAGTTGATGTGATTAATAATGCTGACATGTTTACCATCACTAGTTAATGTGATTAATAATGCTGAAATGTTTCCCATCACTAGTTGATGTGATTAATAATGCTGACATGTTTACCATCACTTGTTGATATGATTAGCCGTCCATGGCATAGCTGTCCTGATCTGCAAATCGGTCAACTGACCTGGGTATAGGGGCAAAAGACTAATTGAACCATCTAGTAGCTGATTCCCTCAAGTTTTCCTCAGGATGGCTGGTGCTCAGCAGACACAGTTTTATCTGGTAAAGCGAATGATTAGTGGTCTTGGGGCTGAAACAATCTCAACCTATTCTCAAACTTTAAATGGGTAAGAAGCCCAACTGGCTGGCTTGGAGCCAGGTGTGGAATGTGCGCACCTAGTGGGACACTTTTGGTAAGCAGAACTTGTGCTGCATGATGAAACAAAAGCTGGGTTAAGGCGCCCGATGCCGACGCTCATCAGACCCCAGAAATTTCTTGTGTGTGTGTGTGTGTGTGTGTGTGTGTGTGTGTGTGTGTGTGTGTGTGTGTGTGTGTGTGTGTGTGTGTGTAATTTTACCTTTTACTTTTTAACTGTATTTTCACTGCAATCATAGATTTTTTATCACGTTATGTAATGCCATCATTCTTCAATAATATTATATTAATGTAAATGCTTTGTCTTCATATTATATTGTTGTTCATGGAGCTTTTCTCCCTGGGACCCCATTAAAAATGGGCTGTTCTTGGCCCAATGGACTATCCAGGTAAACAAACTGTAAAATAAACTGTAAAATATATCAATAATGCTGACATTTCCCATCACTAGTTGATGTGATTAATAATGCTGACACGTTTCCCATCACTAGTTGATGTTATTAATAATGCTGACACGTTTCCCATCACTAGCTGATGTGATTAATAATGCTGACATGTTTTATGTCCCTAGTTGATGTGATTAATAGTTTTGACATGTTTCCCATTACTTGGTGATGTGATTAATAATGCTGACATGTTTACCATCACAAGTTGAAGTTTATCCCTCTTGAACTGCACCTTCTTCCCAGGAGTGCATGTCAGGTCTGTGTTATTTTTGTATGTATTACATATTTGTGTATTTTGGGTATGTAACCTAATTATTAACTCCCTGTTATGTACATTCTGTGGCCCATACACAGGCAAGACCTAATGGTAAGTCAGTATAATCTGTATCATCTCACATACATATATGTGTTATATTTCTGTCATGATATCCAGCACATCATTTAAACTCGTTGCCCTGATCTGTGTCATCTCTGTCTTCTTTTAGTACATCAACTAACAGCATCCCCCATTAGCCCATCCAGTGATCAAGATGTGGGATTGGATGTGCCTCTGTATGGTAGCTTGGATCCCATCATACAGGACAGTGACTTGATGATACAATCCAGCCAAGTTGATTACAGTCATGTGGATGCAGATGTAACCTTAGATGTGAAGAGAAACTTCTCCAGACATTCTGACAATGAAGAGATATCAGACGGTGGACAGGATGAGGCAATAACAGACCCAAGTTGAGACTGTTGCTGATGGAGACAGTTCACCAAAAGACATTGATCCTGGCAATCACACTAGATGTAGGCATGCAGCTAGTGTGCACGGGCAGGTGTCTGTGGGTGTCCATCAACTCCTACAGGCAAATGAATGTTCCCATCAATGTCAATAATCTGACATCTGTGGAGTTACCTATGCTACAGATTGTTTTGCATACCTGCTGGTTGTGCTGTATGAAGGACAGGAGTGCAAACACAGTGAGATATTGGTGTCATTGGCTACTCAGAATGAATCAATATTGTCTGTGGCATGGTCAATAGAATCCATGGTTCCCACAGTACTAAAGCAGTGTCACTGTACAATCAGGGTTCTATGTGTCCACACTGTGCTTAGCTGATTGCCACATGGGAGAGGCAGGGCCCCTCTCAGCAGAACCAACCTTGTCCATCAGGCATCACTGTCTATGCTGCAACATGCTCATACTTCTATTGCTGGTCCATCTGCTGTGGACTGAGCAGTCACAACCAGTCAAGTTGCACTCATGCTCCACCACCATATGTGGGGTCTCCCCCTCAGTCTCTTCTGTTGAGCAACATGGGCCAAGTTTTTCTGTCCATGATAGGGACAGAGCAGAATGTGGTGTGAGCCATCAGTTTGGGCAGCTTATACTCTGTTAGAGCAACACATACAGTTGATCCACTCTGTCCTGTACTGTCATACTTACACTGTGACTATGATGATTACTATGCAGAAGACTGACAATGCTGTCTCACCGTGTCCATTGGCATATATGATGCCAAGTTACTTCAACCATTTTATTAACTATTGTTGACTCCATTTATTACATTAATTTATACATACTGTACAGTGATATATTTTGCTTCTGATAGCAAAAGTTGGGCATTATGTCTTGCATTATTTGTTTGGAGCTTATTATAGTGGAGAAGCAGGAATGTGTTGCACTGATTTGTGTCCCTGAATGTGTGCCATTCACTATGTTATGATGTGAGGTACTGCCAGCTATGCCAGGAGAAGAAGTGCAGTGGATGTGTAACATATACCAGCAAAACTAATTGGAGTTTTGTAAAGAATTATATGTTATTTGCATATCAAACTGATTTGTGCAGGTGCTTCTGTCAAAAATGTATTCATAAAGCTGCTTGTGTTAAAAGTATACCAACAGTGGGTCCTGCTGAACAGAAAAGAAATACACCTGTATGTCAGACTGAATTGTAACTGTTGAAATGAATGTATTGTAACAGAGGATACTGGAAGAGAAGGGGTTAATTTCAGTCCAACTACCTTTGAAAAATAGTCTGAAACTGAATTACTTGCTTTAGACCATAAAGACTGTATCTTACAATTTTGATTGCAGGCAGAGACAAAATGTCTGTGAAAAATAGGACTAGAAATCATACTGTATTGTCCTAAGCTGTAAACTAATTGCTACCCTGGAAGGGTGGATGTTTTTGAAATGGTTTTATAGCTTCCAGATGCAATAACATATCTTAGCAAAGCTCTGGGTGTGTATGATGACACATATGTGCTAGATTCTGGTTCAGTTTCTAGTAAAGGGGGTCATGTGGTAGAGTCAGATGACCAGATGTATGTGATGTCATTCTGTAATACAGCACTGAAATGATGCTTTAATATTAGATGACACGGAAGCCACAGGGCAATCTGTTTTTGAAACCTGACAAGGAAAGTTCAGGGAATAGTAATTCTTTAGATCTGTCAGGAAAATATAGATTAGTTAAATACTGTTTTCCTGTATCTGTTTGAATCTGCCCATCTGTGTTGTTCTTAATATTTCCTGTGATGGAAACTATGGTGTTTATTGTAAAAAGTTATTTAGCATTTTCATGTTCATTTATTATGTATTACTAAATATGTAAACTTTTAGTTGTGGCTAGTCTTTTAGAGAATATTTTAACCTTTGAGAGTACTTATATTTATCTGGTGACACTGTGGCCACCTCTGAAAGCCTTGCTGCATTGGCCAAACACTACCATTTGTATTAGTATTAATTTTTACTAAGTATAATTGGATACCCTGGTAAGAGCCTTAGAGCAGCTGGCTTTAGAGTGTTCTGGTGGCAGTATCTACCTTAAAGTCTGGGCAGAGAGGGCAGAGATGGTAAATAAGCACAGCCTTTCCTAGGTGTGTGTGTGTCTGTGTGTGTGTGTGTGTGTGTGTGTGTGTGTGTGTGTGTGTGTGTGTGTGTGTGTGTGTGTGTGTGTGTGTGAAAAAGTCAAATCTCAAAGAGTATGCGTGTCAGCTACTTGGAGCAGTGACACAGAGCACCGGTTTCAAAGAGAAGGTGGTGCAGGGCTTGGCTTGAAACACTCAGCTGAGGACTCAACTCTTCAGCAGTGGTCAGTGTGGAGTCTTATTTGGAGCCTAATGAGAGGGAGGGAAACCCAGCCCCAAGATGAGAGTGTGTTCCCTGTGTGCTCTTAAGGGAAATTGTGCTTGGTACATAGAGCTGCTTCTAGAAACACTGTGTGTATTTATATTTCTTCCACATGAATGTCCCTCACTGGTGTCAGTGGTGAAGATTGAGGCTTCTTAATTACTGGCTCAAAGGAGGGAAATCACATATCGGTGAGCAGTGGTGGGATATTAATTGAACGTCTGTAGCCTGAAGGCAGTTGTCACTGAAGGTGTGTGTACTCTCAGCAACCATAAGGTAAACATACAGAGTTTTGTTTTTCATGAAAGTTTTATTTTTTATTAGTTTAATTTAGTCAGGGAAAGCAGGCAAAGATGTCAACAGAAGATTATGGCAAGGTGACAAAAAAACAGTTGGCCAAGGTGTGTGAAGGTAAAGGACTGGTGCATGCCAACCTGACGAAAGAGGAAATTATTTCAGCCTTAGTCACAGCTGTAGCTTAGTCACAGCTGTAGCCCAGACCAGCAACCAAGAGGATAACCAGTCTGGTGATGGGGATTTGGAGCTCTCAGAAACAGGACAGTTCACCTTTTCCTCAGAGGACTTAAAAATCCATCCTGATTTAAAGACATTTGAACTGGACGCCAAAAATTTGGAATTAGAATCAGCAGAGAGACTGCGTCAGGCAAAAGCAGATGGAAATAGAATTGGCAGCGAGACTGAGGTATTTGGAGGCCAACGAAAATGAGAGATTATGGCATTTGGATGCTGATGAAAATGAGAAGCAGCATCAAAATGATAGGGAGATGCTGGCTCTTTGTCAGGGTCATGGAAATAATGCAAAAAGGAATAACTGAACCCCAGAAACAATAAATGTCAGTAAATATTTTCCATAGTTTGCAGAGGGTGATAATTTTGGTAATTTTATTCATATATTTGAAAGAGTATGTAAACAGCATAATGTTGACCAAGGGTTCTGAGTATGGTTCCTGACCCCCTTATTCCACGGTAAACCTGTAATTGCTGTTTCTAAATTGTCTGATACTATTTTTTTAAACTATGATAAAGTTAAACAATGTTTATTGGAATGTTTTAAGTTAACAAACAAACATAAGAGTGGATTCAGCTTCAAAGCAAACACAACTCCAGGGTGAAGATTTTCAAATTATTCTGGTACCTCAGCCTTTCACCTTCAAAGGAATGCCAATATGTAAACAGACCCCAATTTTATAGTCCTCCTCAATGTGAATTAACACATAAACACCTTAATTATGATCTTAATTAAGACCTTAAAGTGAAACCAGTACATTCATATCAAAATTAAAGGCATGAGCATGCAAACTAATAATATTTATACAATATAAATAATTCATTACAAATATTAGTTCAATAACACATTTTAACTTCTCATCATACACCTTTTTTAAGAGCTGTTAAACTCTCCCTTCTTATAAAGTCAAAATACTTTCTATGTTCATGCCCCTAGGTTGAAGTGTTCTAAAATTTATAATCATTTTACATTCTAACTTATCAAGTTCATTCTTAAAATGTCCTCCATTATTCATGAAAGGACTCTCTCTTGGTTAAAAATACTTGTTAAATGTAACCTGAGACCAATTGAAAGGTTACGTGAGCAAATAACTAATTTACAAGACTCTTTACTTAGTGAGATTTCTGAGGAAAAATATAAAAAGTGTATGGATGAAGTTAAGCAAGAGACATCAGAAGTTGAAAAAAATGTTCTTGTTGTTCTTGTTCGAAAAAAGAAAAAAAACATGAACAGGGACATGAATGATTTTCATAGTAACACATTTTATCTAGTAAGAGTGCACAAGAGACTGGGTAGATCAAGAAATCGGGGCAGGACTTCCTTTGAGCGAAGTTCCCATGATTCCTCCTTCTCTTCAGTTGAAACATTTGCTGGAAATAAAAAAAGTGTGTCATTTGAGTTGGTATCATTGGGAAGTAAATAATATTTTGAAAAATGTAACCGGGGAAGTGCAGTCACCAAAACAAAGACACACCAGGAGTACTTTCAGAAGGGTCGACGGAATGAGGGGCAAGAGACTAAAAAGTAAGGAAAGCAATGTGACCTTACTAAATAGTGATGAAGAACTTGACTTTGTATTAAATGCGAACAATGTGAATGTGAAGTGCACTGGGAAATATGAAATGCATCACATGGAAAAGCAGAATGTTTGGGACTTCAGAGTGTTCCGTGTATTGGGGGAACCTGGCCTTGGGGAAACTGGACTTCAGAGTGCTTCGTGTATTGGGGGAACCCGGCCTTGGGGAATCTGCTGTTCCTAAAAACTTTTTGTTAAATTAAAATGGACAAAATGTTAATAGGATCACTGATCGTTCTGAAATATTTGAAGTTCTAGATGAAAATGGAGAAAATGGAAAAGCAGACTGAAAAATCTTTGCAAAATATTATTGTATCAAATGTGAATGGGGTTGAAAATTCATTTTTTACTGCTGTAACTCGAAGTGAAAGTGTAGAAAATGCAATGTTTAATAACACTGATAATCAAAGTGTAAGCTGTGATGGAGGGAAATATTACAAAATGTGAAATTTGGTATTGATGCATATGTTAGTGTATCAGAACATAGTGCATCAGGAAGTGCCCCTTTATATAAGTATACTCAACATCAGGAATCTGATGTCATGGCTAATGTGGAGGATAGTAAAATAAGAGAGGACCTGAGGATAGTGAATTTGTCAAGCTTAGTGCTGACTTCGAATTTGGTGAATGTTTTACATCTTGGTCCAAAATTTGTACCTACAAGATTTCCAGGTTTAGCAGATATTATTACTGATGCCAAATGTTTTTGCAGGAAGTTGCATTTAAAAATATTTTTTAGTACAAAAAATAGTGAAAACATGGAAATTACTTCTGGGAATTATGAAGGGAATTTAGTTAATGAAGAAGAACTTTTAAATATTAGCATCTATGACACTGAACTTTTTGCTGAAAACAGTGAGATGTTTGAGGAGGGGGGTGGATTTGAGACCGAGTTTACAACTGGTGTCACATCTAATGGTGAATTTGAGACAGATTATGGTCATCAGCATGTTCCACAGTTTTCTAATAAAAGTAAATTTATGCCACACAAGACATCTATGTGTATAAAAATGTTTGAACACATTTTTTTGTAGTCAAATAGAATGTGAGTTTGATGTACTTTTAAGAGAGAAAAGACATTTCAATGTATCAAAAAATAGTGGGAGGAATTACAAGAAGTGTGTCTGAAATTAAATGAATATGTGTTCCGACAAGCAGACAAGGGGGGCAACTGGGTTATAATGGATAAAAAAGATTATGACAGGATGGTAAAAGATTTAGTCCTGGTTACAGAGGAATATGGTGAGTTGGATATCAATCCTTTGCTCAGATAAAATGGGAAATTATTGGAAATCTTGAAAAGAGGTGAATGGTTAGGGTTCCTTATCAAAAGGATATTCAAAAACTATTTAATAAGGAACCGAGGAATCCAAGATTCTATGCTTTGCCTAAGATACATAAGAATTTGGATTGCCCCCCCCCCCCACCCCCCTAAGGAAGACCCATTGTTTCAATGCTAGGATCATACTTGAAAAATGTTGGGAAATTTCTGGATTTTCATTTAAAAAAAAATCTTAAGAAGGTGCCCTCACATATAAAGAATACAGGGGATTTGTGTGAAAAATTAAGAAAAATAAGTTGGCAAAGTGATTTTTATTGGGCCACGATAGATGTTAAATCATTGTATAGCAGTATTGAAATCAGGTATGGTTTAGAAGCAATGGGAAGAATGATGGGGGAGGGTCCCCACTCTGTGTTCCTTCTTGTTTTATTAGAATTCTGCTTGACATGCAATTACTTTAAATGGCAAAGGCAATTTTTTCTTCAGAAAAAAGGTACAGCAATGGGGGTGGCTTTTGCCCCTTCATATGCAGTTGTCTATATGGGTGACTTTGAGAACAAATATGTTTATCAGAATATTTTTTTTATTGAAAGTGTAGCTTACTATGGTAGGTTCATAGATGATTTGATTTTCATTTGCAAAGGTGAGCAAGCAGAATTTACACAATTTATAGGGATCTGAACAATACTGAACATGGCTTGAAGTTTATTCATCACATTAGTTCCACGAATATTACATATTTATATGTGGATTTATATGTGAGTGAGGAAAACAGAATAGAATTTAAATCACATAGGAAGCCTACTGCAGTCAACGATTTTCTACATGTGGACAGCATGCATCCCCCTCATTTAATTAAGGCTTTACCCCTGGGAGAACTGAAGAGAATTTATTTTAATACATCGGAAGATAGTTTGAAAATAATATTTATAGGGGAGGAGATTGAGAGATTGAGACATAGGGGATACTCTGCAGGTGATTTACAGGATGCTGAGGATGTAGTCCTAGGGGTCAGAAAGAAGAAGAAAATTGAGAAGAAGAAGTGGAGACAAAATTTAAATGATTTACAGGAATTGGGGTAAAACAAAATATTTTTTGTCACAAAATGTTCCCCTTTATCATATAGGGTTGAACATATTAGAATATGTCAGTATATGGTAGATTTGGGAATCTTAAAGAGATACTTAGTGGAAATGGTGAAAGGGTAATGGCAACCAGCAGAGTAGGCATGCATGCATGTGGGAACTGCAGTGTTTGCAGTAGGGCAAAAACTCTTGATGGAATGAGAATCAATGGTAAGCTCTATAGGGCCAGGGAGACCTTTCATTGTAACTCACAGGGGGTTGTTTACATTATTGGTTACGATTGTGAAGAAGTGAAGTGGTACATAGGTCAAACAAAAAGGAAAGTCAAACTTAGAATCATGGAGCACCTAGGGGACATAAGGAAAAGAAATCATTTAAATCCAGTAGCAGAACATTTCATGTCAGTGCATGGGGGAAATAATAATAAATTATTTTTTAGTGTATTAGCACATCCTTTCATGAATAATGGAGGAAATTTTAAGAATGAACTTGATAAGTTAGAATGTAAAATGTTTATAAATTTTAGAACACTTCAACTTAGGGGCATGAACATAGAAAGTAATTTGACTTTATAAGAAGGAAGAGTTTAACAGCTCTTAAGAAAGGTGTAAGATGAGAAGTTAAAATGTGTTATTGAACTAATATTTGTAATAAATTATTTATATTATATAAATATTATTAGTTTGCATGCACATGCCTTTAATTTTGATATGAATGTGCTGGTTTCACTTTAAGGTCTTAATTAAGATCTTAATTAAGGTGTTTATGTGTAAATTCACATTGAGGATGACTACAAAATGGGGGTGTGTTTACATATTGGTATTCCTTTGAAGGCGAAAGGCCGAGATACCAGAATAAAGAATTTGAAAATCTTCACCCTGGAGTTGTGTTTGCCTTGAAGCTGAATCCACTCTTATGTTTGTTTGTTAGCCACTGGAGGTGAAGTGGAATAGTATTTGTATGTTTTATGTTTTAATTTAACATCTGAAGCTTACAGAAAAAAAGTTTTCTGAACATAGATGCAAGGCAGAAGAAAGTGTATGATTGCTGAGCTAAGCACTTATTTTCATAGGTGGGTGAGTGGGTATCAAGTCACCACTTTTGAAAAGCTGGCAAGCCTTTTGGTCAGGGAACAAGCCCTTAACCCTTTGCCTGAGGACATGAGAATCTGGTTGTCAGACCAGGAGGGTAACTCTGCAGATGACTTGGGAAAAAAGATAATCTTTACTTAGCAAGCAGGGTATCACTGCACAAGAAAGAGATACCTAGTGCTGCACATGGATATAAGGGAACCCATGGTGGGCAGCCTAAACCAACCCAGCAGAGTTCACCAATAACAGGGGAAGCCACTAGTTCAGGTACATGGCCATGATCAAGGGTTACATGTTTTAAATGCAACCAGTGGGGGCCATGTAACATACAGATGTCCATGGAAGCAAGGTGGGGAGCAAAAGGTGGGGGAGCCAGAAAGTGGGAATAACAGTATGCCAGTGGCAAGTTGTCTGGAGACAACAGGAGTACCAGACTATCACCAGAGTTTCTATCCTATCTTTGTGGTTGGAAGACAGACCACTGCTAAGAGAGACACAACCTCTGACATAACCATCGTGAAGACTTTAGTGTTTAAAGAGGAACAGTACTTTCTTGGGTAGTTCACTCCAGTCAGAGCTTTATCAGGGACCCCATTCCAAATGCCTTTGGCCAGGATTGACCTTGACCGGGAAGGTGGAAAAGGAAGTAAGCAAGTAGGTGTGTTTAAGGATATCCCTGCAGATGTCCTGTTAGGGAATGATTTTGATAATGCAGTACCTTGTGTGCATGAAGTTACATACAGTCAGGCTTGGAGAAAGGCATGTGGGGCTGGTAGGCTGTGGAAGACTCAGAACGACCCCAGACATGAAGCCAGTGCTGGGGAGGTGGCTATTTTAGAGAGGAAGCTACCCTGTAGCAGTGAGCCTGAAGGTAAGCCACAGCTGCTGGTAGATACTGATGTTCCCTTGGACAGGTTGACTGCAAGGGCAGTGGTGAGCGGTAGTACCCAGGCTGATAGTGAGGCACTGCTGTCAGAGGATACCAAAGTTCCTTTCAAAGGGGAGCTCAGAAAAGTCACAAAGGTAGAGATGAGACAGGCTCAGCTCTTGGATCCTACACTAACAGGCTTGAGGAGGTAGCTAAGGAGGCACCTGATTCTCAAGGAAAAGGGGAGTCTGTATATTGCAACAAAGGTTTACTGAACCGAGAGTGGACCCCAGAGGGAAGGCTAGAGGATGAGGTAATACAGCAGTTGGTAGTGCCTAGAGTCTATCGTCTGGCACTTCTAGCCATAGCCCATGACATTTCTTTTCCAAGTCATATGGACATAAAACATTATGTAGAACTTTTATTGGCCTGGGATTGCAAAGATGTAACATGATACTGCAGGACTGTAAGCAGTGCCAAAAAGTAGGCAAAACAGGACACAAGGTCAAAGCTCCTTTGATGCCTTTGCCTGGAATTGAGGAGCCATTTCAGAGGATAGCTATGGATATTGTGGAACCTCTGAATACCCCAAGTTCCACAGGGAAGAAGTATATCCTGGTGCTAGTAAATTATGCTATTAGGTACCCTGAGGTGGTGGCTCTGTCCTCCATCAAGGCAGGCAAGGTGAAGTTGTGTGGGAACCTGAGTCAGATGACCAGATGTATGTGATATCATTCTGTAACCCAGCACTGAAATGATGTTTTAATACTAGATGAGATAGAAATCTCAGGGCAGTCTGTTTTTGAAACCTGACAAAGAAAGACCATTCACCCACTTCATCTTGCCTTGCTTTAGTAAGTAATCAGGGAATAGTCATTCTTTAGATCAGTCAGGAAAATATAGTGAGATTAGTTAAGTACTGTGTAAATATGTATACCTTTGTTATTCTTAATATTTCATGGGATTGAAACTCTGGTCTTTATTGTAAATAGTTATTCAGTATTTTTGTGTTCTTTTATTATTTATTATTAAATATATTTAAACTTTTCATTGTGTCTGGTCTTTTTGAGAATGTTTTAACCTTTGAGAGTACTTATATTTATTTGATGACATTGTGGCTTCTTCGGAAACCCTTACTGCATAGGTCAAATACTACCATTTGTAGTAGCATTAATTTTTACTAAGTATAATTGGATACCCTAGTAAGAGCCTTAGAGCAGCTGGCTTTGGGGTGTTCTGGTGGCAGTATCAACCTTATAGTCTGAGCAGAGGTGACGTAGCTGGAAAATCTGTGCCAGCCCTTCCTGGTGTATGTGTGTGTGTGTGTGTGTGTGTGTGTGTGTGTGTGTGTGTGTGCATGTGTGCGTGTGTGCGTGTGTGCATGTGTGTGTGTGTGTGTGTGTGTGTGTGTGTGTGTGTGTGTGTGTGTGTGTGTGTGTGTGTGTGAAAATCAAATCTCAAAGAGTGTGTGTGTCAGCTACTTGGAGCAGAGACACAGAGCACTGGTTTCACAGAGAGGGTGGTGGAGTACTTGGCTTGGAACACTTGGCTGAGGATTCAACTCTACAGCTGTGGTCAGTGTTTGGTCTTATTTGGGGCCTAGTGAGAGAGAGGGAAACTCAGCCCCAAGATGGGAGTGTGTTCCCTGTGTGCTCTTAAGAGCAATTGTGCTTGGTACAGACAGCTGCATCTGGAAATACTGTGTTAATCTATTTTTGTTCCAAGTGAATGTCCCTCATTGGTGTCAGTGGTGAGGATTGAGCATCTTTGATTCTGGCCCAGAGGAGGGATGTCACACTCTGATATAGTAATCTGAGTCTGTATGCATACATGTGCCAGTTGTGATCTGAGTTGATGATCCCTGTTGTGACTGATTTGTATATGTTCATAATGTTATATAGTATGATTATGGTGTTACATCTGATGCTGGTACATACATTGCCATTAGATGCAATCTGTGCTTCTGTGGTGGGGCAACACCTTAACATCAATGTGTAATCTGTGTACTCCTGTCCATGTGGCTTGTCATGACTCAAAGTTGTGGGTCAGATGCTGTCATGTTGCCTGGGCCTGCACTTGTAGTCACACCCTACTTTGCTTACGGCTTTGACTTCTGCCCCTATGTTCTCCTGTTCCTCTTCTGATACCTGTGGAATGCCATCTTCAGACATCTGGGGGTAGTTCACTGACACCTGCACCTGAATGGCTGCCATGTGCTCTTGTTAGCATGTTGTGCATCATGGTACACACCATTATTTTCTGTGCTGCCTTCTCAGCTGTATATTGTAGTTCATCCCTGGATGTCTCCAGAGATCTGAACCTAGCCTTCTGTACACCAGAAACACAATCTATGGTGTTCATGGTTGTTGCATATACTCTATTGTAGGCCTCCTCTGCAGGGTTGGATGGCTCATGGTACAGAATCATTAGCCATGTCTCACATGGATAACCACAGTAACCTGTTGTCTGGAGGAAACACACATATGGTCAGTATGGGTAATGTTGGGAGGGGTATCATTACCTTATAGCACAGCTGTGCTCCTGTACCCACCCAGCAGCAGTCCCACAGATATATCACCTTACTGGAATTCAGCCCTCAGTTTACTTTCCATTCAAATAGCAATATCATGAACACATCCAGACTGTGTTTTCCATGTTGTTTGTATGCTGCCATCTGCTGCACACACAGCCTAACAGTTCAGGGATTGCCACCCCATTCTGTTGATATATCATGCTGCTTCAGGATGTACAGGTTTCTTGTGTGTGCAATCTATTGCACTGAGTACATGGGGGAATGTTTCAATGCTGTAAAACTGGTGTATTACAATTCTCTGCTCCATAGGTTAGATGGTGAGTGGATATAGTCATCCACATTGCTGCACATTGCTGCCATGAGTTTTGCCAGGAAATGGCTGGCAGCTCTATGTGACATGCCGACAGCATTCCTCCTGTGTCTCTGGAATGTTCCACATGCAAGTACACTGAGGCTAAGACACACACTGATTTCAACAATGATGAGGTTTCCTTGTGAGGTACATACAGACATGTGGGGCACACATGATGCAGACAGCTTGCACCAGTTGTCTAGCTAGCTGGTATCTGTTGATTATTTGCTGTTCTAACAACTGGTTTATTTGCAGACTTGCTCTGAATCTTGTTGCCTGCCTTATAGGGTGCACAGCCACAGCCTCATTTGTGGCTTGAATCACTGCATCCTGTTGCAGTTTGTTAACTGCTGGTTGCATTTTTATTTCCCTTTTTCAGTATGCTTATGGAATATGCCAGAATCTGTATAAGCAGTTTCAGGTCCTTGAAGGCCATATGGTATATGGTGCAGATTTCTGAAACAGAGTCGGTGTTGCAGTTTGTCTCACTTAAGTTGCATTGGGTGCACTCAATGTGTTTTGGAATCCATATTTATCCTACACTGAATAGCTAAGTACTCAGAGTGCTTTCAGCGTGTTTTCTGAAGTCGTGTCTGCAGCTGGTGCACTGAAGTCTTCCTTCAGTGAGCTGCAGTATCTGTAAATACTTTTCATGAACTTCACAGAATCAGGCCCAGTATGTTAATTTTCTAAGGTTTACATCCTTCATGTCACACACATTCCACTGGGATGCAACAGACATTCCACATGTAATGGCATATGTTCATAGCTCTCCACTTCCACCAGTAATTCACAATTCAGGTAATGTGCTGTACTCAATAATTAGTCATTTTAAAAGGGGGGGGGAGTATGTGCTGACACACTGCATGTAAATTGCATGTTTTGTATCGCTGAATGTGAACATGAAGCAAGAAATACATTTTCAAATTATGCTACCCCATAATATATTTACACCACCAGCTCTCTTTCTGTATGTACCCAGCTTCACCCATCCTTAAGCCAAATACTTTGCCCTGGACAGTGATTCCATTTGTATTGCTGTTCATTCATGCTTATGTTTGATTCCAGACTGAAGTGCCCACCCTCCTAAAGCTGGATCATGATATCCATAAGTGTACTAAATGTTTCCAGTCCAAAATAGTTTAATACAGTACTGACCATATTCAAGAAATCAGTATACAGGCCCACACCAGCTTTATTATTCCATTAATAATTAGTAAGAACACTATGCCAGGCATTACACAGTTTAATCATTACAAAGGATCTGACTAGAAGACTCCAAACAGGTATTTCATGTTTCTGCTTCCTCTTACCTTACAATTATATTAAATATGTGTGCTACATATGTGGTCACAATAATTTTTCTAGTCATACAAATCTGTATGGCTGTATTCTTATGTGCTCTTACCAAAGTAATATAGTAAGTGCATATATAGTCATCATTAGTCTTGCATGGAGAAAATACATAGGTTAATAATATGACAAATGTTTTGTTAGTATGACAAATTTTATAAGGTCCTTAATAGACAGTCATCTAATTTATCAAACCAAACATTTCCCTGTGTGTGCAGGAGATTATAATAATACAGGAATAGATGATCCTCTGAAAGACTTTAATTTTTATTATTGATACTTTTGCAAGAAGTTGTTTTAGATCTGGTATCAAGATCTTCATTTTTTTAGTTTATTATATATCTGACATACATTGGTATGAATAAACAATATTAGGTCAAGCTTATACATGACTCGAAGATATTTAGTTCTTCAAGTGACACCATCTACCGCCTCTGTAATCCTTTCAAAGAAATTTACCAGTTAATAGACAGGCCCTGGGATTCATGAAACTCGGCGCAAGTATGGCATTAGCCTTGTGCTGACCATGCGGCGTAGAGATGGCACAACAGCACCACATGCATATTAATGAAGGTGCGCTGCCGTAATGGCCACGTGCATAGGAAACATGTGCGAGTGCAGGGGACGTGTCCAAGTGCTGCATGGAGGCATGAACATTTCGGCTGCATAGGCACAACCTAAAATGCTGACTAGTACAGCCTGCCTCTAATAGTAATCACTCCTGTCAGTGTCCGTGGATACTGAAATGTATGCAAAGCATACAAGACAGTTTTGTGAACACCAAAATAAAAAGTAAACACAAAGGCAAGTAGCTGAATATTGAGTCCCCGTCCCTCGAACAAATGACATTTATAACCCCGTGCCCGTATTTCATTGTATTGTCGATAGGTATACCAAGTGGAAGCGAAACACATCGTGTCAGTGTGCCACCAATTGCTAAGCCTAGCCCAATGGTTAGGGTTACCACCTGTCCCACATTGTGAGGGACAGTCCGCCTCTATGCAGTTGTGTCCATACCAAAACCATTATAAATGTCAAATGTCCTGTGATTGTAGGACATAATTATGTCCCATATTTTATGTAATAGTCCAATACAATACTTATTTCCGTATGTAAAATACCTAAATGTTACAAGAAACAGAATAAGCAAGTAAACGAAACAGAATAAGCAACTAAACTGCTGCAACAATAAGCTTATATTTAGGCATAAAACTAAAGTACTATCCTTTGTACTGACCGTGGGTATGTGTTGGCCTGTAAAATCTGATGTGTGTCCCGAAAATGTCCCATCCTGGTCATATGAAAAGGTTGCAACACTACCAATGGTCAGAGCATTCGCCCAATATCTGCCCATTCACGGTCCAAGTCATCCTTGTCAAGACGGCCCAAAGATGAACGGGTATTACCCAGGTCTACCTACCATGTCATGAAAGATAAGTATTTGCGTGTACCTATGTGCTTGAAGTACAGCATGTGGATGATCAGAAATGCTAAGGTAGTCCTCACAACCATATAGGTACCAGGGAATTTCTGGTTAAAGGCTTATAGTGCCTGCATATTCTAACTGTTTCTTACTGAAACTGGTACACCTTGTTTTCTGTAGCATAGACTAGATCCAGGCCTGCTGAATCTAGCTTTGTTTGTATGTTTGTTGTTTGTTTATTTCCCTGAAATGCTAATTCCACCTAAAATGCGGCCTTTTAGCACTTCTGTGGATCCCTAGTAATATCTGCATTGCTTACTGTACTTATTTCCTTGTTTCACTTGAAAGAAAGTTACTGTTTGTCGTTTTTGCATTTAAGTTACCTGTAACACATTGCATTTAAGTTACCTGGCACTTGCTCACTAAAGCAATTATATAAGTCAGCTCTAAAAAATTAAAAGCACTACACCCTCACAAACTCCCCTTGAGTACCTTGTTCCCCATTGGCCCTTTTTTTCAATTATAAAGAAATTCCCAATACTATTCTAGCATGTCCAAAGGTCAGTTGTCAATCTCCTCTCCAGTCCAGCTGGTGAATGTGGGAATCTTGAGGCAATGTTACAACTGCCTCATATACACAGACAACCCTCTCCTCCTCCCAACAAATTCCAACACATGTGAGAGATGCAACCATATAGCTAAACTGGAGGATAAGCTCTCTCAACTCAGTACTGGCGTAACCAGTCAGGAGGAGAAGGAAACCACACTCACTACAATTCCAGTCTCACATAGACCTACCACGACAACAAACCAAACACATAAACACACAAAAACATAATCGGAGGCTCTAAATAAAAATCTGCCTAAGCAGCAGAGACCTCCAAAGCAGACACCCAAGCAACCGCTACCCCAAAACAAAACACATGCAACACATAGCTCATAAAGCCAGTGTGCCGAACAGTCACAGCCCTTAAGGCTAAACAACACACCTGATACACTTGTAATAGGAGACTATCGTCAGGCACACTGACATCCCGCTCACCAGGCTGAACAAAGAGAAGGTCACGGTGAGCTGCCTGTCGGGCGCTAGGATCCGCCACATAACACAAGCACTCAGGTCACTCCAAGGCAAGTACAAATATCACTCAGTCATTGTCCATGCTGGTGTGAATGACCTGAGACGTACCTCTCTGGACTACATGAAAAGAGACATAGAGGAGCTCTCTGAGCATGTAGCCCAGGCCGGTATGACCCTGACCTTGAGTAGCATCTTACCCTCACCAAGAATGATGCCACAATATGAAGACAAGATGATCAATTTCAACAATTGGCTTAAGTGTTGGTGTCATTCAAAGGGGATCCAATGCCTGTCAGCCTGGGATGACATGCTCAACAAGCCACGATGCTTTGCTAGGGACGGCTTGCACCTGTCACCCCTGGACTTTCGGATATTGGCAAAGGCTCTTGCTACCCCCATAGTGCCTTTTTAGGCAAGGCTCAAAAGACAAACCCACCTCCATAGGTATCACAAGGGATAAGAAACTAAGAGTAATGCTACTTAATGCCAGAAGTCTAAACCTCAAGATGCACGCACTCGAAACTCTCCTTAGCATGGAGAACATCGATATCTGTGCAGTAACAGAAACGTGGTTCAAGGCTCCCGAGAGCACCCCAGCACTACCAGGTTATAACTCATATCATGCTTTTTGGCTCCAAAACTTGGACCGAACCACAAAAGGAGGGGAGTATCAATATTCGTCAAAGATACCCACACCTCCAGGTTGGTGGCACAGCACGAAGCATCAGACACTATCCATGTACAACTAACTGTGGGTAAAACTGCCTTCCAGTTTATAGCCTGCTACAGACCACCCTCCCAAACACAGGAACCCCACTCGGCCTTCCTGAGAATACTGGAAAATATGAAGGTCTCTCCAAACACCATTATATTGGGCGACTTCAACTACCCAAACATAGACTGGGAGCATTACTCTAGCTCCAACACCCTAGCCCAAAGGTTCCTAGAATTTATAAACTCAAATGCTATGGAACAACTTGTTACCACTCCAACAAGAGGGGAAAACATACTGGACCTGATCATCACCAACATGGGGACACTATGCTCCAGACCAGAAGTGTATCCCTCACTGGTAAGATCAGACCATAAACTAATCTCACTGGATATTCACATCCCAACCCTCCCCCCGCCCAGAAAACCACAGTGAAAAACTTCTCTAAAGCAAATTTCACATGCCTCAAAACCGAGGCGAAATCCTTCAAAGCCTCCAGGCCTGTGGAAAATATGGCCCAGACCGCAGAATCCTTTATAAACGCATTCTATGAACACCTTCAGGAATGCATGGATCATGCAATCCCAAATAAAACCAAGACCCAATCCTCCAAAGGCAGACGTCCTGTCTGGTGGACCCCAGCCATAAACAAACTATACAATAGAAGGAGGAAGCTACTACATGATAGAGCAAAATCCCAAAAAGGGAAGGCATCTCTGATCAGTATTAGCAAAAAACTACGGGCACTCATAAAATCGTCTAAGGCCAGCTTCGACAGAAAAATTGCACAGGACACTAAGGATAATCACAAGGCTTTCTTTAGTTATGTTAGGAACATGGGTGGGAATTCCCAGATATGCTCATAATTAGTCCAAAATGACAAAAAATACACTGAGCCCACAGACATTGCTAACATACTAGCTGACAGGTTCAGTGCAAACTTCTCCCCCCCCCTCCCCACCAAAAGGGCAAATATCTATCTCAACAGAGTGCTGCCCCCCTGACATCTCAGATGATCAGGTAAGAGCCGCCCTCTCCAAAGCAAAAAACACAGCATCAATGGGACCAGATGGTGTCCCGGACTGCGTCCTACATGAACTCCAAGAAGAGCTAAACCCAAACATAAAACTACTGTTCAATCTTAGCCTTACTACAGGATATGTACCCAAAGAGTGGTGTACAGCAACAGTGGTCCCCCTCCACAAAGGTGGTGCCTCAACGGATCCTGGAAACTATCGCCCCATAAGCCTGACTAGCTTGGTCTGCAAAGCAATGGAAAGGATCATCATGGACCTCATAAATAAAGATATTGGGGACCTACAGACACTGGATCCTACCCAGTTTGGCTTTGTTAAGGGCAGATCCTGCCTCTTAAACCTGGTCGATTTCTTTGAAACAGTCACCAAGGCCATTGACGAGGGGAAGGTGGTCCACACAGCCTTCCTGGACCTCGCAAAAGCGACCCCACTCGGGCATTATAGATAAGCTCACAAGCTTAAATATAAACCCCTATGTCACTAGATGGGTTGCAAACTGGCTCAAGGACAGAACCCACATGGTTAGAATTGCTGGAGCCATGTCAGACTCCAAACCAGTTACAAGTGGCGTCCCACAAGGCTCAGTCCTGGGACCTCTCTTGTTCGGTATATATTTCTCGGCGGTACAGGCCAACACGGAAGGACTGTGGCTGACCAAGTTCGCAGATGACTGCAAACTGGGCGCCATAATCAACTCTCCAGCCGACATAAGCATCCTCCAAAAGGGCCTCATAGAAACAGACAACTGGTGCCAGAGCCATGGCCTCAAGCTAAACGCCAAAAGTGTATAGTCATCCCCTTTGGCAAAACAAAGTGCCCACAAATTACCACATAGGTGGTAATCCATTAAGTACAGAAAAAGTCATTAGGGACCTGGGGACCCAAGTTGATAGCAATCTCTCATTTGACAACCACGTGGCCAAAGTGGTTAGAAAAACATTTTATATAGCCCACCTAATCATGAAGGGATTCACATCTAGATCAGGGGAGGTCATCGTGCCTCTTTACTCATCCCTCATCAGGCCCATAATTGAGTACAATGCCCTTTTGGGATGTACCTTACCAGACACCTGCAGCAACTGGAAAGACCCCAAAAGTACCTCACCAAGAGGATCAAAGGGCTCAAACAGATGCCATATGCTGCCCGGTTAAAGAAACTCCAGCTCTACTCAGTGGCATACCGCCTGCTCGGAGGCAATCTGTGCCTGACGTATAAAGCCATGTCCAACCCGGAATTAATGGACATGCTGCACCTCAGAAAATCCAAATCCCATCGAGCTACGTGCTCAAGAGACATGAATCTCAGCACTGAAATAAATAGGACATGCTGGAGGGACAGATTCATAACCCAGAGGCTCCCTTCACTCTGGAATAAAATCCCAGTCCAGGTTAGGCAGAGTCCCACATTGACTCTCTTCAACAGGAATCTTGATGAGTGGATGGGAGATCGTAGGTTTACCCCGGCTATCACTTCTGTGTCACTGTTAGACAGAGGCACAGTGTACTAACCTCAAAAAAAGGCATAGCAAAATTAATTTAAAATGGGTGGCGAAAGCCAAACACACTCTGGCTAGGCTTATAAATGCCCTAGGGCAGATAGCCTAGTATGAACCTATGAACCTATGAACCTATATGTAGTGCACACAATGTGTTCTGTTGACTGTGCCATGGGCCATCAACCATAGAAGGGATGGATGGTGTCTGTGGAATATGGGGATGGGGGGGTGACGTGTAATGTAATAATTCACCCAAGGGAGACTGGGTTGGATGCACAATAGGTGAACTGGAGGTGTACGAGGGAGAAGTGGGTGAATCAGAAAGATAACCAAAGAACAAATATTCATATCTGCAATACAACCTGACAGGCCATACTGTAGAACACAATCCCACAAACATATGAACTTTAAAATGTGCGATACACATGTACAGAAACGTTACCGGCACATACCCACATAATGGCCTGGCCTGAACTGAGCCATCCAACCCCAACACACCTGGATACATAATTGAATACCCATCATCCCCTCCATAGCACACCACCCCCCCCCTTCCTGAATGTCCATCAAAACCACACATACTCAGGCTGCTAGCTAGGCGCAGCCATATCTGCACATAGTGACCCCTGCTCATATCTTAGGTTCATAGGTTCATAGGTTCATACTAGGCTATCTGCCCGAGGGCATTTACAAGCCTAGCCCATAGTTTTGTGGCTTACGCCACCCCTTTAGTATGGGGAACTATACCCATTATTTTGCTGTGCCTCTGTTGAGCAGTGACACTGAGGTAATCCCTGGGGTATATCTGCGATCTCCCATCCATTGGTCAAGATTTCTCTTGAACAAGGCCAGCGAGGTGCTCTGCCTCACATATACCGGGATTTTATTCCACAGCATAGGGAGTCTTTGGGTGATGAATCTATCCCTCCAGCACGTCCTATTAATAGCCGTGTCGAGGTTTAAGTCTCCCGCCCTTGTGGCTCTGATGGATCTAGACTTT